>NC_135725.1:87654658-87954658 GCF_964656455.1 Halichoerus grypus | reverse complement strand
GAGCAGGGCTGACGGTATTTGAGTTTCCTCCACAGTCCGCATCCATGTCTCTGCCACAGAGATTCATAGTTGCATTAATTAATCCCGAGTCAGGCATAGAATATGCTAGTGTTCAGACCCACCACACTGTGGGTTTTGAGGAAATTATAACATTTGTCACAGACGTGTTTTCTGCAAGCTCCTTTTTTCTTTGCCCTTTTCAAGTCTTGTGCTCCTTTGTTTTCATCTGTGGAATCTGAGTTTTATTTAAAATTCCAGATGGTTGACTGTCCTCAATTGAGTGTTTATTCTTTTTTTTTTTCACTTTTTTTTTTTGGAAGTGGCTGTTCTCACATCAATGCCATATTTTGCTTTTTTATGGAGTTTTAAAAATTAAGGGTCTATTATATATAAATAGAGTAAAAGCGAGCAGCTGTGTACTTAATTGTGGAGTGTGAATAATAAACATTTTCACAGCCTGAATATGATCTCTTGGAGCCCAGTAAAACCTTCTTAGAAGCTTTGTCATTGTAGTTTTTCTTGAAGTTAGTGCTTGCTTATTTTAGGTTCCCTGTGATTCTTCTCTCAGCTGCCCCTGGTCACTGGGAGAATCCTAAAAAAATTTGGAAGGATGCTTTTATTATTTATATAGATTCTACCTGTATATTTTTAAGGTCCAACCAAAAATTTGAAATGAAAGTAAGTTTCACTGTCAGCTGAGATACCATCAGGCATTTTCAAAAGTCTGTTATTACCTCCGAAGAGAAATGAAAGCATCCTGCTTACAGGAGAAAGTCAGGAGCATTTCTCTGGGTCCCTAGAGATGGCATTTCCCGTCTCAGCTGATAGGAGAAAAGCGCCATGATGACTTCACTTTGCGGCTCCAAAAGACTTATTATCTTTTTCTAGAGAACAATTCCTCTTTATTTAGAGCTCGGAGGCACACTTTTTAGATACACACTTGCTCACTGTCTGGCAAAGCAATGCTTTGCCATTGTTTGTTAATAAACAACACACACATCTGGCAAGCTGGTTTGCTTGTTTACCTTTGTAACTGTTAGCTAGCTTTTCCAATTGAAGGAGGGGAGAGAGAACTGGACCCAGGTGACCTCTGTCTAGGTCATGGTACGCTCAGGACGGTCAGGAGACCTTGGGTTCCACCCCCGGATTTCCTAAGGGATCAGGCAGCACCACGTATTTTTTTTCTGTATTGTAGCCAAATGAATTTTGAAGGAACACATACCGTGAGAGATACATTAGAAGGAAAATCACGGACACCTTGATTTTTCCCTACGTCTCAGGAGACATTAGGATCTCAAGTGTAGTTCTCAGATGGTTGTTTTAGTCGGACAGAACTGGGGCTGAGGAGTCCTTCAAGGGAGAAAGCTCATCATCAGTCAAGTCAAGGTGCACAACCGTGCTTGAAAAATAAATTCACGTTTATTTTTAAATATTAAACGAAGGAGCAGCGGGAGAATTTACTGTGTGGGTTTTCAATCAAAGTCAGCCCTGGTGCTCCCAGAATATGACTCTGTGTGTGTGTGTGTGTGTGTGTGTGTGTGTGTGTGTGGCGGGGGTGGGGTGGGGTATCTATTGTCTTCAGAGAAGATTCCTGTGATGATAAAGCCCAGCCAGCCTTCCTGGCAGCGCCTGTCGCCTTCTGCGTACTCTTGTGTGTGTTTCCTCTCTCAGCCCAGGACTGGCCTTGCGTTTTGTGAAAACATTTCGAGAGCATAAACCCAGAGCACGGGTCTGAGTTTGGTGCTAAGGTATCTCCCCTCCCCTTTACGTCTGTCTTTAAATCTCAAAGTAAAACGGGGGGGGGGGGATGGGGAGATCTTTTCAGCAAATCGCAGAACACGGTGATCCTGCTTGCGAAATGGGGGATCGTCCTCTTGACAATTCAGGAACGTGGCTTCTGACTGGGCAGGACTCCAGGAGCCCAGGGGCCTCCCTGAGAGGGCACGGCAAAGCCTGTTTCTCTGCCTCCCTGTCTGCCTCTCTCTTCACCGCCCCCCCCCCCCAGCTCCCCAGGACCTCCCTCAGTCCTGCCCTCCATTCCATGTTAAAGTGAAATATGTGGCTTTCAGAAAACCCACTTGCATTTGGGACTTCCTCCGAAGTTCAAGATTTTCCTAGCTCTGCCCTCAGCTCTCCTTCTACTTCCACTGCCTTGATCCTGTCTTGCTTGTTTATTTCTAGCCTTAAACGCAATCTCTGTTCGGTTTCATCCCTGTGTCTGTTATGAAACTTGAAGAATGAAGCCCCCAGGGGGCTCCTCTTGGATTCATAGAGACAAAAAAAAAATTGCCGGATGGGTAAAACTTGCCGTAAAAAGGCGCTTAAAACATGAAACGTGGCCTCAAAAGAGAGACAAGAAAACACTCCCTTATAAAAAGAGCGCTGTTCTTAAAAAAAACAAAATCTGATTTGGTCTCCTCCTTCCTGTCCTCCTTTGTGACTCAGCCCCGCCCTAGGCTCTGACTGGGGGGGATGGAAAGGTCCGAGGCTGTGCGGAGGGGACCTGTTCCGTCGGTCATGCTTTCTGCCTGCTTTCTGGCCGTGGAACCCCCCCACCACCACCACCGAGGTTTACCTTGTCCGTCAGAACACAGACAGCCCATTCAAGCCCAGGCATTGAAGGAAGGTTGTCTAGTAAAAGGAACATTTACGTTGCTGTGGAGAGGGTTCAGGAGAAGCAACAGGGCTGGTGCAGAACCCCGGGGCTAGTCAGGGGGGGGAGCTGCTGTGGCTTCCCAGTCTGACGGGGCAGGGGTGCATTGTAGGCACTTCATAGGAGTGCCTGATGGGAGCTGTGGCCTTGGGTCGAGGACCCAGCCAACCCGGAGCATCTTAGCGAGAGGAAGCTGCAGATGGATATAAATTCCTGCCCTCTGATATGCCAGAACCTCTGTGGCAAATCTGACAGAGCCGGAGGGCAAGGGAAGCCTGCATGTGGTCCCTGCAGGTCAGCCTCTGGGGACACAATAGGGCGGAGAACGGATCTGGGAAATTCCCGCCACATTGACAAAGTTGGTGACGTCACAGTTGAAGGCTTTAGGAAACGCTGGTGATTTTAGGCCCCTGGATAAAAAGGACACCGTTTTCTTTCTTTCTTTTTTTTTTTTTTTAAAGACTATTCATTTATTTGACAGAGAGAGACACAGCGAGAGAAGGAACACAAGAAGGGCGAGTGGGAGAGGGAGAAGCAGGCTTCCTGCTGAGCAAGGAGCCTGATGTGGGGCTCGATCCCAGGACCCTGGGATCATGACCTGAGCCGAAGGCAGACGCTTAACGACTGAGCCACCCAGGCGCCCAAGGACACCGTTTTCTTAATATTTCCACGTGTTTCTAGCTGGTCTTTCCTTGGGATCTCGTCTCCCTTGGTGATCTCGTCCAGGCCGTGGCTCAGCATCGAGCACCCGCTGGATGCTGACGACGCTGATCGTTTTAGCGTGGACCACTCTCTGAGCTCTCCCGCAGCCATCCAGCTACCTGTGAGGCTGTCCACTTGGGCGTCTCCTAGAATGTCAGCCTAACACGTCTAAAGCTGTGTCTGATTCCCCTCAGACCTGCCTCTCTCAGCAACCCCCCCCCCCCCCCCAAGCTCTGGCTAGCAACCTCAGTTCTCTGCTCACATCTGATCCTGGAGTTTTCCCGACCAAAGGACACCTAGAGTCTGACCCCTGCTCACCATCTGCACGGCTACCCTGTGGTCCAAGTCTCCTGTCTCCAGGGTTGGAGAGAGGCTCCTACCTGGAACCTTCCTTCGTAACACGGCGCTTCTATACTTGGAGTGATCCATGGCTCCCCAGCTCATTCAGACCACAAGTCTACAAGACTCTCCACAGTCTGGTCCTTTCTTCTCTGACCCCCTCTCCTGATGTTCTTGAGGCTCACCCTGGTCTAGCCCTCTAGGATCCTTACTAGTCAACACAAGGCACTTAACCTGCCTCAGGGCCTTTGCCAATAGCAGGGGGAGTGAATTTATTTTTAAATCTAAAAAGGCCAAAGTCATGGAAACATCCATCCACACAAAAGTTTTACACAAATGTTTGCAGCAGCATCATTCATAATAGCCCCAAACTGGGAAAACCCTAATGTTCATCGACTGTAAATGGATAAGCAAAATGTGTATACATCCAGACAATGGAGTGTCACTTGGCAGTAAAAAGAGATAAACATGGATGAACCTTGAAGACATTCTGCTAAGTGAACATTAGGTACTAGTGGAAACATCATGCCAGTCACAGAAGGACCTCATATTGTATGAGTCCATTCATAGGAAATAATCCAGAACAGGCAAATTTATAGAGACAGAAAGTGGAGTGCTGGTTGCCTAAGGCTGGGGAGGAGGGGGTGGGGAGGGATGACAGCTGAGGTACCGGCTCTCTTTTTGGGGGGATAAAAATGTTCTCAAATTGATTGTTGGTCATGGTTGCGTAATTCTGTGACTACACCAAAGAGCATTGAATTGTACAACCTAAATGGGTAGATCGTGTGGTACGTGAATTCCTCCTCAAAGCAATTAAAAACAAAGATCTAAGTGATTGTTGTGTTAACGAACGTTCCTGTTGTTTTTCCAAGTGCTGTATGTAGGTCTTAGAATTCAGTATTATCATATCAGAAGTTTTAAAGGGAACTCTGTGACCGTTTGCATTTTCACTTCCTCTTTGTTTTTTTAACCCTTACCTTTCTTTGGCGTGCACGTGCTAGATAGTCAGTATTTAAATGTGATTGAGGGGGTGCCTGGCTGGCTCTCTGTTGGTAGAGCACGTGACTCTTGATCTCAGGGGCGTGAGTTCAAACCCCACGTTGGATGTGGAGACTACTTAAAAAAAAATGAAATATGAATTTAAGCAGATGGATTTTTTTTCTCACGTGTGAATGTGAGAAAGAGGGGGTGCTAATGCCTCTGTATTTTCTGCTTCCAGTACTTCCACGACGGGCGGAAGGCACAACAGCACATAGAGATCTGCTGGAAACAACTCGAATCAGTAAGTGGACAAGAAACAGCTCAAGAAATGCCTGTAGACTTTCTAATTTGAGTGTGAGCTTGCATCGATCCGTAAGTGCAGAACAAAAACACCAAAGGGATGCCATGCCCTTAGAGATTTTCTCCAATTTGAATTGCATTTGTTTCTAGACACCATTATCGAGACCAGAGTGTGGAGCCCAAAGAGCTCAAGCAGAGTGTTTTTCTAAAAACTCATACGGAAAGCACAAAGGTTGGACAGGTGGGGTGGTTATAAATGCAGACTGTAGAATAACTCTTTGATGTTAGGACATACAACCAAGCAGCTCAGAGGAGAAAGCTCTTTGGGGGATTGAGACAAAATGATACGTTCTCATAGGAATCCCACGGCTTCATTCACACCTGCTCTCCTGTCACCACTTGCCTTTGCTTTCAGAGTAAAAGACGATTTGAACGGGACTGCAAAGAGGCGGACAGAGCGCAGCAGTACTTCGAGAAGATGGATGCGGACATCAATGTCACCAAAGCAGATGTTGAAAAGGTGAGGTGACAGTGAGCTCCCTTCTTTCACTTGCCCTGATGCCTGTCGCCTCTCCTCCCAGGCTGCCTGTCCCCAAGCTCTCCTTTTTTTCATGTCACCGCAAAAGGCCACTCAGCCTGGGAAGAGCTGTTAGCATTTTGTGTCCCTCATCTTGGGGACCAGAGGCTGACTTCTGGGGAGTCTCCAGTGTTGTGACTGGAGCAGTTTGTGGATTTGTGTCATCCCCAGGATGATGACTGGGAGACGTCGCCTAGGAGTGGCTCTCGCGAGGTGGGGGGTGGGGGTGGGGGCTTCCGGAGTCTGTGGTTTTCCCTTAATGGCTTTTCAAAGAAAAAGTCAGTCCCTTTAAAAGCCAGAGCAAACCAGTTCCGTGCCATCTGGCAGAGCTCTGTCGCTTAATGCTTCCGTTGGGGAGATAAAGGGACTCGCAGGCTGGCCTGACTTTGGAGGTGATTCATTCAGGTTGTTAGCAGGGTGCATCTGGGCGTCCCATCCAGGGCTCTTTTCTAAATGGACTTGTGTCGCAGTTTGGAATATCATAAAGCTCGAACTGTACCTTCTTGTGGTTCCACATCTTTCTCCCGAGAAGCTGAGTTTTCTTTTTCTAAAAGTTATCAATGCAGTGTAAACAACATTAGGCTGTTAAATGACTGTATTCATCCCATGGCTGCCCGGGGCTGTTTCGGCATCTGCAGCGTCATGCTTTACGTGGGGAGAAACACAGCGTTTTCATAGATTTCTTTCACTTTTGCCAGATTCATGGGAGATGGGTTTAGTTGGAAAATAGTGTGGGTTATTTAGTTACTTGTCCAAGTCTGCCAAATTCCTTGCTTAAAGCCTAGGTATATATTAGCATGCCTTCCTCGATAATTATCTAATATATTAAAATACACATCCTCAATGTCTCTATTTGAGCTGGAGTGGGGATACTTTACCGAAAGATGTATGAATGAGCTGATAAAATTACCATAAATTACCATCAATTTGTCATAAATTCCTATGAAATAACCAACTCCCCAAGGGATTTAAAATGTGACTCAGATAAAATAGATTGATCCAGAGTTTATCAAAAAATCATTTGGGGCTAAATGAGGTATGTCAGTATATGCATAACATACCTAGCAAAGGTATGCATTCTTTATCAAATATTTTATTATTTTATTATCATAAATGTAAAATCAGAGTGATTTTTATTCATTTAAAGATTTTTTTAAAAGAAATTGCTTTTATGACCTTTTCTTAATATAAAAGCTGTCCATGCTTATTACAGAAATTGCTTATTTATACCATTTTCTCTTTTGGAGGGTCAGGTTTCTGAAATCATTTTTATTCATATTTTGAGAACCCCAAATTTATCATGGAGCTTCCCTTGTCTATTTTTATTTTCTATTTCATTTAGTTTCTTTTTCTTCTTTGCCTTCCTCTTCTTTGGATGTATTCTCTTGCCTTTTCAGAGATTTCTTTCTTCTTGCCTACCTCCTTTCAGTTTTTCATCTTTCCTAATGTGAGCATTTAAGTAACACATTTCTTAGGGCGCCTGGGTGGCTCTGTCGGTTAAACATCCGACTCTTAATCTCGAGCTCAGGTCTTGATCTCAGGGTTGTGAGTTCAAGCCCCACATTGGGAGCCTACTTTAAAAAAAAAAAAAGTAACACATTTCCCACTTATGTACAATTTTATCTGCAACCCACGAATTTTGGTATGGAGTACTCCTATTGTTTATTTTGAGATACTTTTCATTTCCTTTACTATTGAATCTCTCCTGTGATTTATTTGGAAGCCTCTTTAAAAATCTCCAATTGTGGGTGCCCGGGTAGCTCAGTCGGTTAAGCGTCTGCCTTGGGCTCAGGTCATGATCCCAGGGTCCTGGGATCGAGCCCTGTGTGGGCCTCCCTGCTCAGCTTCTCCTTCTCCCTCTGCCCCTCCCCCTGCTCATGCTCTCTCTCTCTCTCACTCTGTCTCTCAAATAAATAAATAAAATCTTTAAAACAAATAAAAATTTCCAATTGTATGACATTTAAACTTATTTTTTCTTTATTGATTTCTATAATTTAATTACATCATTATTCAAGGAAGTCTGAGTTTGAGTCTTGGGTATTTGTTGAGACTTGTTTCATGGCCCAGTACATGGTCAGCTTTTATTGGCATTCTGTAAGTAATTGAAAAGAATGTGTATTATCCGTCTGTATGTATTTTCATTAGATCCAACTTGCTGATGATGTTATGCAAATCTTCCCATTATGAAGATTTTTTTTTGCCATTTGTTGTATCATTTTTTGAGAGAGATATATTACTTCTTTGTGCTTTACTTTTCCTGTTTGTAAAAAGGGAACACAGAAGAACTGGATTTCATCCAGTCTGATGGTCTTTTCCTTTCCCCTGGAGAGTTTGGGCTCATGTATACCATCTCATCTTGTTTTCTCTTTGTCTCACTTTCTCTGTGTTCCCTTACCTCTTGCTCTGACACTTTTTGTTTCTTGCCTTCTTCAGTTTTGAAGTTTTTGTTTTTACTTTTCTCATTCCGTCTTTCACCTATATGAGAGATTGGAGATTATGTATTCTCTTTCTGTGCTTTTATTGGTTGGCCTAGATATTTTAACATACATATTCAACCTAAACTACGAAGTAATTTGGAATCTTTACTAATGTTTTCCCAAACAACCTTTAACTAAACCAGCTCCCTTTGATTATCGCAGTTTATTTGTGATTATTTGGAGTTCCATTATACAAGTTAGGCTTTCATAATTTTATACGGTCCTCTAAGTGTGCTTTCTACTTTCTTTGTTCACCATTTCTTTTTGTATCTGGGATCTTATTCCTTCTTCCCAAAGGACATCCTTTAGAGGTGCCTTTAGCAGAGATTTATTGCAGTAAAATCTCAGTTTCTGTTTGATTGGAGTGATCATCACTCTCATTTTTGAAAGATGATTTCTCCATGTATACAATCCTAAGGCGATTGTATTCTACCTGGAGGAGGAACTTAATTCTTCCATCTTCTGGCTCTCATTTGTGTTAAGTCGCAATGGGGAAGAAGTCAGTGTAACTGTTAATCCTTTGAAGATAATGCCTTTTCTTCTTGGTAACTATGGAGATATATTTTTTGGTCTTAGTTCTTCACTGAAATTTCACTATAATGTATCTATCTGTGAATTTCTTTTTTATCTTGCTTTTGATTCGGTGAGTTTATTAGTTTTCCACCACGTGTCTATCTCTCATTCTGCTAGTTCATCTGGAACTCTGATTATTAGGTGTAAGTTAAAACTTCTACTCTGTATCCTGTCTGCCTATTAACCTGTATTTCCATTTCTCATCTCTTGGTCTTTCTCTGTTGTGCCCCATGTAATTCCTTCAGATATAATTTTCATTTCACTAATTCTTTCTTAAACTGTGTCTAATCTGTGGTTTAATGTATCCATTAGTTCTCTAATTTCGGTTACATTTTCACTTCTAGAAGTTCCTTTAGGCTCTCTTTAAAATCTGTGTAGTCTTTTTGTTATTTTCTTGTGACTTTGTCACATTTTCATGTCATATTTTACTTATTTAATATACCAATTTTATATTCTCTATTTAATTAATTTCAGCATCTGCAATCTTTGTGGGCCTGATTCTTCAATTTGTTGTTTCTGCTGACTTGCTCATGGTGACTCATTTCCTTGTGTATTTTTGTGATACATATATTTCTGCTATAATACCATAAGTGCATTGTTGCAAACCTTACGTTCTGAAAAAATACTGCTAAAAAAAAACAAACAGGACTTCTGGGGGGAAAATAGGCCTAGAAACAGATCACTCAACAACTAGAGAACTTTGTAACCAGAACAACAACCCTATAAAACTGGGCATCTGCATCGAGCACCACAGCCCTTGTCCTTCAAGATGTGGGTCTTTCAGAGTATTAGGACCTTCAGAGATGTAGTTTCTTGGGAGCATTCATTTCTGATGAGACTACTTTCATCAAAATGAAAAATCTGATCCAAATGGTAGTTTTTGGTAGTTATCCATCGTTTTCACACAGGGGGGAATATCTTCCCAGTTAACATTAACATACTGTGAAAAACTGCATACAGACTAGCAAGGCTTTTATGTTGTACCAAGGTCATAGTCCTATATTTCAGTCCTATAAAAAGGTATAAATCACAGCAGAAAAACATGTGAGGTACAGAACAGACTGGGTGATTATGAATGTGTGTTCCTTGGGATTTTATCTGTGTCCAAGGTTTAAAAGGAGTTCTCCAGGGAGCTGACATTCCCTGGGGTTGCTCCCAAGCCAGGACTGTGTCAATCTAAATTTCCAACTGGGGGTTTGAGATCCACACCTGCTGTGTGAGTTCTGGCCGTTTGTGTGGTTCAGAAATTTCCATGATGATTTTTTTTTCCTTTGTTTATCTCCCTCAGGCCAGACCCAAGTTCGTTATCGGAAGTGCAGTTGCCGGGTCCAGTTATGGCTTTCGGACTTTCTGATAGGTCCTGGCCAAATTGAATTGTTCTCCCTGACTCTTTTTTACTATTTCCAAGGATATATTGTTTTTTCATATCCCGAGAACATCATTTTGTTATTTTTACGCAAGTACCATTTACGTCCTCTCCAAGGATCTGATAAATTACCCGATTTTAGCATCACAACTTCAAAGCAGGTAGGGCAGTGTCACAACATTGGAATTCACAAGTTCTTTTGCCTAAGAGTATGACTTAGAGCACTGTAATTTCCCCAAACAAACGGCAGTTTGACTGTTAGATCAGTGCTCTGCTTCATCGCCAGTGAAGCCTCTCGTCAGAATCAAGCTGAAAGGATGTGATGTTTCAGTTTTTGTTGCTACATAATGTAATTTCCCATTGTGACTTCTGACAGTCTTTGAATCTAATATAAATGTCTTTCCCCCCAGTTTCCACAAATGATTAAATTATCCGATTGTATTAGAAATAACTCACCCTTTCTTGTACAGCAGTCAGCCCTGCACACTTGGAACGATATGACCGTGTTTACAAAGACATAACCCTTCCCACTGTCAGCAGAATGGACTTTTCTAGATTACGTTTGGGGTGTGATGACACAGGTGATGTGAACTATATGTGCACGCATCTTCTAAACTACTTAGGATCTGAGTTTGAGCCTGATTTTCTTCTCCTCCTCCTCCTCCTCCTCCTCCTCCTCCTTCTCCTCCTCCTCCTCCTCCTCCTCCTCCCTCTCTCCCCCCCCCCTTATTCATAAGCACTTTGTTCAAATCATATGAATCTGCCCAAGTCCATGTGGAGCATCAGTAGACTTGCTTTGTGTTCAGCATCAGTGTGTAGCCAGATATTTAGTAATTTGCTTACAAGAGGGTTTGTGTTGTCCTTGAGGCACCCAGTTTAACTAAAAATAAATATATGTTTGTAAAATAGACATAAGAAAAACTGGTAGTTTTATCTCTGGGCAAGTGAATAGATTTGGATGTTGTGAGGATGCCATGTTCCTCAGAGGAATGATGAGGGAAGGAAATAGCTCAATGGAATGGATTTTATTGGTGATGAAACTCAAGGAAGTATGCAGTCTCTTTTCCTTTGCCAAATGCAGCTGTTGGAAGGTTTTGAACTTGAAGACTTAACATGAGTTCTAGTGATTAGGAATTAGGTGATCTGGATTTGCAGAAGAACCAATATATGTTAGACTAGGTCATCCTGTGGCTCATGATCCATGTGCTTATGTTGAAAGTAAAACCAGACCCTTTCTTCCTCCCTTTTAATGAGGTGGAAAATATAGTCCTTACCATCTGCTTTGTAATAATGAGAAGTCAAAGGACTGCAAGGGAACATGGAAAAATCAAACAATATATGTCTTACTCAAATACAGGATTCTCTTGTAAAATAATGAGGATAAGGCGAAAGTATTCTATGCTGTTGCACCTCCCCCCATCCCAGGCCCTCCTCAGACATGATCACTCTTGCCACTTGATATGTGTCCTTCTAGAATGTTTAAGATAGTTTTTTTTATTGGGGCACCTTGCTGGCTCATTCAGTAGAGCATGCAAGTCTTGATCTCAGGGTCATGAGTTCAAGCCCCACATTGGGCATAGAGCTTACTTTAAAAAAAAGTTTTTTATTGAGGTGAATTTACATACAACAAGGCGGCCACATCGTAAGTGGACTGCTCAATGAGTTTTCACACATATATGAAATCATGCACCAACACCCAGCACAGGGGACATTTCTAGAACCCCAACAGGCTCCCTGGAACACTCCCCCACTCCAAAGGTAACTATTATTCTGACCTCTATGATATATTAGTTTAGCCTGCTTCTGTATTTCATACAAATTATTCAACACATATTCTTCTGTCTGGCTTCTCTGACTCAATATTATGTTTGTGAGATTCATATTTTTGTTGCATATGGTGCATATTTTTTGTTGTTTATGTTGCCCACTTGTGATTGCCATGTGGCATTCCATGTGTGGATATACCACAATCTGTTTATCCTTTCTTGTGTTTGTGGGCAATTTGGATTGCTTCCATACTGAGGCTAAATTAAGGAAAAATCTACCATGAACATATTTATATGGGCTGCTGGTGGACATCATCTCTCACTTTTCTTGGGTATATACTTGGGTGTGGCATCCTGGGTCATAGGTGTGTACCTGGCTCTGGCATGATGTCAAAGAGCTTGACAAAGTAGCTGTACCAATGGACACTCCTCTAGGGGTTGCTTCTCATCCTCACCAACAATAGGTGTTTATCAGTCTTTTTATTTCAGCCTTTTGGATGAGTGCGGAGTGAAATCTTGTAATGGTCTTAATTTGTGCTTGCATTTTCTGGATAAAGGATGATGTTGAGCATTTTTTGAACCATGTGAGTAACCTGTCTTGTAAAGTGACCAAATCTTTTGCTCATTTTAAAAATAGATTTTCAGGGCACCTGGATGGCTCAGTCGGTTAAGTGTCTGCATTCAGCTCAGGTCATGATCCCAGGGTCCTGGGATCAAGCCCCACATCAGGCTCCCTGCTCAGCGGGAGTCTGCTTCTCCCTCTCCCTCTGCCCCTCTCCACCCTGCTCATGCTCTCTCTCAGATAAATAAATAAAACCTTAAAATAAATAAATAAATAAAAATAGATTTCCTTCTTTTCGGTGTAGAGGTATTCTTTATGAATGTGTATATGTATGTGTTTATACATATGTTCATAGGTATGTATATAATTATACAGTATATTTTTATGTCTCACTTCTTTTGATGAGCACAACTTACCAATTTTAATAAAGTCCAATTTACCAGTATATATTTTTAAAAAGATTGGTACCCTTTGTTTTCTGTTTAAAATATCTTTGGGGTGCCTGGGTGGCTCAGTCGTTAAGCGTCTGCCTTCGGGTCAGGTCATGATCCCAGGGTCCTGGGATCGAGCCCCGCATCGGGCTCCCTGCTCAGTGGGAAGCCTGCTTCTCCCTCTCCTACTCCCCCTGCTTGTGTTCCCTCTCTCGCTGTCTCTCTCTCTCTGTCAAATAAATAAATAAAATCTTTTAAAAAAATAAAATAAAATATCTTTACTTACCTCAGTAAAGCCTTTTGGTATGCCTTTAATTGTTAGGTGGGTGATGCTTTATCTTACCATTTTCATCATTGCTATCAAAATATTGTTGTATAATGGAAAAGCCTAGACAACCAGAATATTATTGTTTCCAAGTCACACATTTTTAAGGCTCATGCTTAGTTGCACAGAGAGACCGTCTCTCACTGGCCCCATCTCTCAGAAGCCCGGCGCCATCAGAACTGACTTGGTGCCAAAGGACTGTTGTTCCTTGACACTCTGAGCAATTAAACTCTTCATCTAGTCGCCCCCCCCTTTTTTTTTTTTGCAGGTTTAGAGCATAGTGTGTAGACAAATGGGCAACTGATTACTTTTTAATGGAGTCAGTATTTCAACCTTTATGTAGTTTGGAGATTTCTTTGGAAGAATCAGAATTTTAAGTAACTATTTGTTTATTTTATAAAAATGTTTCTACTAATTCTTTTCTTGCACTTTGCTTCTGCTTGGTACAGCTTTTTACCCAACTAAATCTTGAACTTGTCTATTTCTGTTTAAACATGGAGTTACCCTATACCTATTTTTGTTTTTTTTTTTAATTTCAGGGAATTCTAATGGAATCATGACTTCATGGTCTCAGTCTCATTTTCAAAAAACATGTAACGGGTTGAAGAATTCCTAAGTTGCAAAGTGTTCATGTTCACCGTTCATTCCCTGACCCATTATCCACCGACTGTGTGCTGGCCAAGCCTGGTGGCCGCACTTAATCACACATTCCTTGACTTTAAGGAGCTTGCCTTTCATTTTCTTCCTGGTACTCAACTCTCTTTGTTGTGAATTTTCCCGTTTGCCCTCTAACCAACTCTTCAATGGCATTTTGGTGACAAAGCCTTTATAGTCAGGTTTTATCTGTCACTCTGCTTTGGAAGAATTACATGCCAGACAAACTTGGGTGAGGAGCAGTGCCTAATCTCTGCATTCTGATAGAGCCGCAGCTGGTTAGTGTGGTGTTGGGATGAAAAAGGAAAAGGTTATCAAAATGAATGGAATGTGAACTAATATTTCTGAACAGAGAGAACAGTGTTTTCTAAATGCATGCATTACACGGAGTTCACCCATGTCAGGCAATGAATAATTCCCTTTCTCTAATTCGCCCTTGCCTTGTGACTGCTGGCTCTTACATAATTTCTAAATGCAAAATAGGATATTGTTTAACAAAAACTGCAGTTAGTGGTTACAAGTAGCTACAGTAATTGTTAGAGTTCGAGTTATGTTTTTAAACTCTGGTGTCAGTTTCTCCTTCCTAGAGGTCCAGTTTCATTTATCTTGTATGAATCTTTTACTGAAGTTTATAGGCAGCTGTTTGCCATGAAACAGTTAACATGGCTTCTTTATTCAAATTCATTGCAATTCTGAATATTGGCTAACCAGAGGAATTCTCTATAGGATGGGAGAAGTTTCCTTACCCGGCTTATTCGTGAGTGTTATATAACCTGATTTGAGGAAATGTTTTAAAAGTTAAATTAAATTCAAATCCCGACCATCAGCACTCGGAAGAGCGGGTCAGTTTCTCGGGGAGTTTGCATTTCCATTTCTGTGTAATATTATGGCTTCTAAATTACGTGGCTGTGAACGTTCTTTGCTTTTTAAATTCTACAGAGATGTCCCTATTATGAGGTAGATTAGGAACTTCTGAGCCACTTATGAATGAAGGTAGAATTGTAAGGAGTATGTGATAAAACTTCACGTTTCTGATTATAATAAAATACACGTGCTCTTTTTTATATCATATGTTACATAATAGAATATTTTAAAGGGAAAAATAAAATAATAATCTATGCTAATTTTACATAAGAATGAAGGAATTTACTTTGAATGATTATCAGTTTGATAATTATCTCAGTAAAATAAATGAAATGTAGCAGTTGAGGAAGGTTTCTTTAGTTGGAAGCCGTGCTGAGGACTCCGTAAGCACTGACAGGGTAGGCTTACTTCTATTCTAACTGAAGCCAGCTGAATAGCAGAGTGTTAAATTTTTTTACCATTTGGGGAAACAGCCTCTTGCAAGATGACTACTTTAGTCATTGTACGTATAAGGAATTGTACTATTAAATTTTTTCACTGCCCTTGCTCTAACTATGAGGTTTGACATCTTTATTGAACATGGTAATATCTTGAGTGCTTTTCCCAAATTTGTTTCATATCAAATGTCTGACTGGTTATCTGAAGGAATTGTTCACTGTAACAATTTAGAAAACAACCAAAAAAATTTTTTGAAAGAGGAAGTGGTTAGTCTGAACGCAGGAAATACATTTTGCAACTGCAGCTTGATCTTTTTTGGTTTAAAATGCTTTTTTATTTATGATGAGAGAAAAATGTGTACAATTTAAAGGAGACTCTCAAAAATGGATATTGTTGCTATAAGTGGATCAATGTTCAAATCAAAGATTCTAGAAAAAACACTTTTGTTATTCTCTTGTTTATGTCTCTATCTGTAGAGTTTATATTCTGTGTATTTTTTCTCTCAATATGCCTGTATTAAATGAACATCCTGAATGGTTTTGGTTGTTTCTATTCTTAATATTTGTCCTGGGTAGTAATGGATATGTTTTCCTCTTTTGACACTTCACATGGGAAATGGAATTTAATGGAAATTTTCTCCAATTATTAGATGTGGAATAAATGTATTTATATTTGGAAACAGGACATAACTTTGATCTGTGTCATAAGTGAACATTAGTAGGATGAGTTTTGTGTTTTTTAAAGGCTGTGACATTCCATGTTAGTTTTACCATTAAAAATGAATTTGGGGGGGGCACCTGGCTGGCTCAGTTGGTAGAGCATGCAACTCTTGATCTCCAGGTCATGAGTTTGAGTCCCATGTTCAGTGTAGAGATTACTAAAAATAAATAAATAAATAAACTTTAAAAAAATGCATTTGTGATAGGAATGTTGAAACATGCAATTATTTACTACAGTTAAGTGTTCCACACAATAGTATTCAAGTTGCATTCAGCTCCAAGTTTTAGTTCATTTGCTACCAATTGCTACTATCTCTATATTGTAAACCTTAATTTTCATTTACTTATTTCTGAAGTAAGTGGTTTTTATGCTAAAAAAATGGAGTTTGGTTAAATAAACCTCCAAAAAGAAACAAGGAAGTCAAAATGTCAAAATCTCAAGAATATCAGGAATGTTGGGGGTGGAGGTATTACCAAAAGTGAATTTATATAGAGATGAAATACTTCTGGGGCGCCTGGGTGGCTCAGTCGTTAAGCGTCTGCCTTTGGCCCAGGTCATGATCCCAGGGTCCTGGGATGGAGCCCCGCATCGGGCTCCCTGCTCTGCGGGAAGCCTGCTTCTCCCTCTCCCTCTCCCCCTGCTTGTGTTCCTTCTCACTGTGTCTCTCTCTGTCAAATAAATAAAATCTTTAAAAAAAAAAAAAGAAAGAAAAGAAATACTTCTGAAAGCCTCTTCAATGAAATAGTTGCAGTATGCATTATTTATTTACATTAAAATGTTGACATGAGAATCTGCCTTAGCCTTGTTTTAGTGTTCCTAAAAGCATAACCATTGACAAACTCCAAGTTAATCTGCAACATAGTAATGGAACCCAGTAAGGCATTCTCATACCCCAGACCTGATGATTAAGATGACTTAAGTAAAAATAATATGAATATAAATATATATATTATATATGAACATATGAATATGCATACAAAATAAAAATGAATTAAATTCATAAAAATGATATTCACTTATTGATGTGTGTATGTGAGAGTGTGTGTAGCGTCAGACACTTGGCACTCACTGTTCTAAAGGCTTTCTTATGGCAACTCAATAAAATTATTTTATTTTATTTTATTCTGTTTTATTTGGGGGGGGTGGGTAGGGGCAGAGGGAGAGGCAGAGAATCCCAGGCAGGCTCCATGCCCAGTGCAGAGCCCGACTCAGGGCTCAATCTCACAACCTTGAGATCCCAACCTGAGCCGAAATCAAGAGTTGGACGCTTAACTGACTGAGCCACCCAGGTGCCCTATCATTTAATAAAATATTTTAATTTTCACTGATAATGAATGGCCTGCTTGGCCAAGAGCTCGTTCTTAATCTTGCTACTACATAGAAGTGAGTTCGTATCTTGTTTCTACCACTCACTAATGGTATGGCATGAGGCAGCTTGCTTCATCTCTGAGCGTGTTTCCTAGTCTATGAAATAAGGATAATATTGTGCACCACAAGGGCTTGTTGTGAGGTTTAAGTGGAATGTGATACACATAAAGGAGAGACCTGTTTTTGGACCGCAGTTAATTGGTCAACACTGTTGTCATCATCTGTATTTTGCCTGTTTGTGTCCTTCTCTTTTGATTACTTCTGGCTCCTTCCTCCTGCGTCTTGCTCCTTTGACCTACTGTGAATCAGTTGATATTTTGAACATTCTAGGCATGTAGGCATTCCACAAGAATATTTATTGAACAAATAATGCATAGCTTCAATAGGATTACAATAGGTACCTTTCATGAGGGCTCTTGTTAGCCAATAATGATGAAATGGAGAGACAAGGAAAACTTGAGTCCACTGGAGAATAAGATAGAGTATCATATGTTATATGCCAAACTGCATGGTGAAGATAATTAGAACAATAGCAGTTTGAAAAAAAATGGCTTATGAGATACATCGTATGTAAAATCACCCGACCCTCTGAGCAGCAAATACTGGGAGTTCAAAGTCGTTCATGGATTCTGCATCTGTAAAAGCTCTGTGCAGATTACAGGTTGTTGAGATAGGCCTGAGGACAGAATTGGGGCGTGAAGATGAACGATGTGTAGAAATGGAAAAGATGGAGCAGACAGAGAGCAACTGAGTGGAAAGAACCCCATCCAGGGCTCTGTGGGAAACATGCTACCCATGTTGACCTGCCTGGTGGGACAGGGGGCTGAGCAGGATCTCCTGGAGAGATGAAATGAGAACAGATTATGACAGATATTAAAAGAAAAGCCAAATGGCAGAATGAACATGACCCTGATGAAATGCTATTGAACCTCCTTCTCAAAAAACTCACACTGGAAAAGTGCTTTATATTTTCTAAAAGGCTTTTAACCCCCTCTAGAATTCTTTTGGATAAAAAGGGTAAGGCTATAAGCTCTTGAATTATCATTAGCCTTAAGTGGCTACTAGATTATGTTAAATGAGCTCTTTACTGTTAACCACTGTAGACATATAAGGCAGGGCCAGTGTCGTTACTTCTTACATATGATTCCTCTCTGGGTTACATTTCTTCCTTCCTGGATGATAGGTTGTTTTACTTTTTTTTCCATGAGGGTTTGTGAGCAGTAAGTTCATTATTTGTCTGAAATGTCTTTATTTTGCCTTCCCTCGAGTGTGATAGTTTAGCTAGGTGTAAAATTCTCAGCTGACGTTTATTTTCTCTCAACACATTTTGAAATATCATCCCATTGTCTTTTATCATTGATCGTTCCTCTTGGGAAGTTGGCTGTCTACTTAATTGTATTCCTTTGTAGATATTTGACTTTCCTTCCCTGGTTGTTAAGACCTTATCTTTGCCTTTGGTGAAACACTATGATGTTTCAAAGTATACACTTTTTTATTTCTAATTTTCCTGCTTGGGGCTCAAATGGGAGTTTGTTCCTTTTGTAAATGTAGGAAAAGCTTTCAGGTGTTAACTCTTCAAATGTTGCCAGTGTTTCATTCTCTCAAATTGTTGGTTCTGGGACTCACAGTAATTGTGTGTGAAACTTATTTTATTCCAGGTGCCTCCTAACTTCGTTTTCATTCCTTCCCTTTCTTTATCTCTATATATTACATTTTGTGTAACTTTCTTAGCTACTTCATGAATTCTCTTCAGTTATTCTATTATTTAACTCACGTATTAAAATTTCAGTGACTGTATTTTTTATTTCTAGACATTCCATTTGGTTCTTTCTCAGATATGCTTCATCTTTATAATGTCTTATTATTTTCTTGTGAGTTCTATTGCTTCTTTTATTTCTTTAATTATTTTAAATATTCTTGTTTTCCCACTCTCTCTCTCTTGCTCTCTCTCTCAAATAAATAAATAAATAAATAAATAAAATAAGTAAAATAAGGTATTAAAAAGGGGGGGCACCTGGGAGGCTCAGTCTGTTAAGTGTCTGCCTTTGGCTCAGGTCATGACCCAGGGTGCTAGGATCAAGCCCCACATTGGGCTCCCCAATCAGTGGGAAGTCTGCTTCTCCCTCTCCCTCTGCCCCTCCCCCATGCTCTCGCTCTCAAATAAATAAATAAAGTATTTACATATTCTTGTTTTATATTTTCTTCCAAATTGTTCTTTTAGCTTAAATTCTTATGGTGATAATTTTTCTATTGTATCACCTCTCACGGTAGTTTATTCCCTTGTGCGTTTATGATTATTATTATGATTATTATTGTCTTTTTCATATGAGTGTGTCTTCAATAGGGATGGTTTTTTCTCTGAGAATCTCATAAAAGCAGGATTATATGAAACCCAGCAAGATTTTATATTGGTTTCTTCCAGACAACCTGGGACTGCTTTTTATGTTAATTACTTGGGTCGGGAATTCTTGTACCATCTGTATAATACATACAAGTTTAAGATTTTGTTTCTCAGAGGACGCACTTCCTCTACTCCACCCCATAGCCTGAGACCTTAACAAGCTTCCTTGCTGTCTTGTCTGGTCACTAGAGAAGTTTTGTTAGGTGTCACCCAGCTTAAAGAAAAACAGAGAAAAATGAACATTGAGATTAAAATAAAGGGCCTGTGGTCTTATGTCTTGAACTCATTGATGAGATATGCTGAATACCACATGGAAGATTTTTAGTATTAAACCCTACTGATTAAACATCTGCTGTGACTTGGGTACTCAGGGTGAATAGCTGCTAACCTACCACCAAAAACACATCAGATCTCTTCAGAACAGGAAGCCTGTATTTTCTTTCCTTCGGGAATGTAACATGACTATTTTTTTTTTCCTCTTCTGAGGAATGTATCTTTTCTAGAACAGCATTCCATATTTTTGTTCTTCACGGTAGCAGCACGGCCATAGAGAATGATCGTTCGGGCATTAACTTTCTAGAATCTAGGCTGTCATTTTCAGCTGTATGTATCTGAAACCTTATGAGTGTCATATTCTGGGGTGAAGTTATTAAGGTGAGAGGGAGAAGAGAAAGAGGTAATCTATTTCTACCCTGCCACAACTGAAAACTCAAGTCTCTTGCCAATGACAGTGCATTAGAAACCAGGGAAGAGAAGGGAGCCAAGTCTTGGAGACCATGATTTATATTTTACCAAGATCTCTGAGCTCATACCAAATTTTTCACGAGCCTACCCTGGAGCACTGCCAACCTCAAAATGAACAATATCAGCATTGGCTTCTCTTTTAGCAGAAATGGTCACTCACCTTGAATAAATAGATATTTCAAATTCTACTTTTCAAATAAGGCAACCAGGGTATAGCGGAACAGAAGGCCTTTTCTTAAAACTGTTTAGCAAGTGAATGGCCCATGTGGGATTGAGATGCTGGTCTCATTTGCTATCTTCCCGTGTACTCTCCTTCTGTTTCAGTGACTGTGCACCAAAGTAACCTACAATACTGGGGCTAGAAGTTGTAAGACTGTTGGGAAAAAAAAAAAATCAGGAAATTGCTGAAATATTTCAAGCATATTTCTTTGGTTAACTTATTTTGAAGTTTTTCTCTGTTTTGTATTTTAGCTGCCTTTATAATTTATCAAAGACAGACTCATTGTTTTGGCAAGTCCCAGGCCTGGAAGGCTCCAACAAAAACTCCCAGCACTCCATCTGAATAGGAATTTTTAAACGCATTCTTAGTCTTGAATTTAAAAATGTATTCTAGATGCAACAGTTTGCTCGGAAATTTAAACAATGCCATTTATCATATAATAACATTGCTCCAGACAGAGAACTTTTTCATCTCTTCCTTTGCTAGTATCCCTCCTACTACATTATCTTTTTAGAGCTCTTTCTTTCTTTTTCTTTTTCTTTTTTTCTTTCTCTTTTTTTGCGGGGCGTGGATCTCAAAGGCAAGCCATACCTCTTCAGCTTTTAAGTTTCTGGAATTCAGCATTAGAATTTGTTTCTTTAACTAATCTTTTTGGCAAAATAGAATATTCCTTAATCACTCGTATAAGAAGTGATCACTATTAATGTCTTATTTTTACAATAATCGAATTATGCTGTGAATACTGTTTTGGAAACTTAAAAAAATATTTTTTTAAATCACATACAGCTTTCATTTTCCCTAGTCATTAAATACTCTTTTACAATTTTTTTTTATAGGCTACACCTTAGGCCATCAAGGTTATAAGATATCTTTAACCAATGACATTACTGGGCATTTGCTTCAAATTACTGTCTATTATAAATAATACTGTGATGGATATATTCTGTGAACATTTAAAATGATTTCATTAGCAGGGCGCCTGGCTTTTCGCTCAGTCAGTGGAATGTGCAACTCTTGATCTTGGGGTTTGTGAGTTCGAGCCCCACATTGGGTGTGGAGAGGACTTAAAAAGTAAATAAACGTAAAAATGAATGAATGAATAAAATGATTTCATGAGGATGAATTCCCAGAAATAGAATTGCTGAGTCAAGGACTCGGGGAGATGAGCTTTACTGACCAATCCTAGAGAAATCCAGTATACCAACTAGAGTTTTCAGGGATTCTCCACCAGTTGCTGTGTGGTTTTTTTTTTTTGTTTTTTTTGTTTTTTAAGATTTTATTTATTTATTTGCCAGAGAGAGAGAGAGCACAAGCAGGGGGAGCGGCAGGCAGAGGGAAAGGCAGACTCCCTGCTGAGCAAGGAGCCCCATGTGGGACTCAATCCCAGGACCCTGGGATCATGACCTGAGCCGAAGGCAGACAGTTAACCGACTGAGCCACCGAGGCGTCCCCACCAGTTGCTGTTTTTATGGATCTCAAAAGTACCTAAAAAATAGGTCAGAGTATTCAGTGGCCCCGTCCTCCCTCATATGCTGCCAAAGCATGCGTGTTTCTCATTAACCCGGCGTGTCCAAAGGAAGGGTGCGCTGTTGGTCGGAGCTCCTTGCCGCTCTGAGAATCACCAAGTTTGCCAGCTGTTGATTGGGGATCGTTGTAACGTGCTGGTGTCATTCGGTGGCATCACTGCAGCTGTGCTTCTGGAACTTCCCACTGACTTGCCCCAGGCTGCCTTATCTGCTCTCAGTTTTCACAGATCACAAATTAAGGACTTCAGGTTGTCACATTCCCAGTGATCATCAGACAGAGGAATGAGCAGGCACTTTGACTTTCTAAACCACCCATTTCTGTAAATGGGAATTATTTACAGCAAGCAAATTTTTGTAATCGGGTGAAAAAAGAACTAAAGGTGGAGAGAAGCCAGATAACCCAGGTTATTAAATTTTATAAGTTTAATTTTATCCACCATATATTTTTTTAAGTCATCTCTACCTCACTCAGTGTGGGGCTTGAACTCACAAACCCCGAGATCAAGAGTCACATGCTCTACTGACTAAACCAGCCAGGCTCCCCAGTTTTATCCACAATATTGAGTCAGTGGCTCAGATGATTTGAAGGAGGGTGAATTTGGAGCCAAGAGACCCACTGGATCCTTGCTGTGCCTCCAGCCCAGGCTGCTAACCCTTCTGGATCCCGGTGATGGCAGTCAAGCTCTGGAGCTGCCCCAAGTCTCCAGCTATTGGATAATAATTATGGGCAGCCTGGCAGTGGTGCAAAATCATGAATTCCGAATAAAATCTCAATTTAGCCCCCTTTTCTGTCCAGCCTAAAATACAGTTGGTTTCTTTTTATGATGATGAAATAAAACATCGAAAGTACAGCTGCCCGGGAGAACCTTTACTGTCGTTTGAGCTTACCAGTGGTAACTGTAAATTATTCCTCACTGCTGTCCCCAGATTTTTGGGAGCAAAGGATGGGCCTTTTAAATTTGTTCTATTACATGCTTTTAACAAAGGAAAAAAAGGGCTTTCCAAAACCTCTGAACACTGCTGCAGTAAATGGTTTATCACTTAAGGAACAGCAGTGTATATAAAAATGTGGGAGGTCTGAGGCCATGTTCAAAAAATTAATAAATCTCATTATTTATTTACAGTAAATATATAAATGGAACCAGTGCATATTTGCCCATTTTTGTGAAAAGGTCAAAAGCCATGAGCAGCCCTGAGAAAAGACCTAAGTGTATAATTTCTTAAGCAAATCGACCATGTGCCCCACGTGAAAGCAAACATGTTTCTTAGTACGCCTTATATTCTCTGCTCATGACAGCTGAGACTGAGCCAGCAGTGTTGTTTTCTTCCTTAATATCTGAAATATTAAGGGGAAAAAATAACACTGAACTGAGCAGGAAGTCGCAGCACATTTTGGCCAATGCTAATAGTCTAAATTTAACTAACTAAATGGATTACAGTATTTTTATCTTTAAACCCATTAGGATTTAGAAGCATCGGGCTGCAGTTCAGTTTCTAAATTATTGTTTTCTTTATTTAGAAACTGCAGCTCTGACCTTTTGGGCAATCCAGCTTTACTTCCATAGGACATTTAGAGGGGGCGTGTAAAAAGCCAGTGAAGTCATACTCAAGAGGTACATACATAGGCCTGTTTGGATTTATTTGGGGAGATTCCCAAGGGTTTGTCAAAGAAATTCTAAAGTTTAAATTCAGCCTTTCTGATTGACAGTGAAAGTGGTCTAGATCTTATTCAAAGATGTCTATGATTTACAGCCTCAGGCGATTGTGGTCATTCTGGACTTTTTAAAAATATTTTCTCTAAATTCTATAACTGACTCATTAAAAAAAAAAAATCTTCTGAACTTCCCCCTGCCCTACAAGATGCAGTGTCTTGTATTCTTAGAATGATAACTTTAATTGCAAGATACAAGCTTATGGTGTGGCTTGGGAAGGAAGTACCTCTTGAAGATAATAGTCACTATTTTTAGACTGACTTAAACAGAGAGGAGAAAGAGTGATCTTTATGATCTTCATTTAGCCTTAGACTAGGAGATGTACTCTCTAAAATATCTAGTTACTTACTGGTTACTCCAGATAAGTTTTCAAAAGCAGTTTTAAAGATATTTTTAAAAATGTATTTGTAATGAGTAACTGACTCAACGCTAGTTTTAGAGAAAGATTCCTTCTAATTCCATTGCAAAATAAACATAACAGCTTACTAAACAAAAATAGATTTTCCATAGTAAAACTTATTCAGAACAATGGCACATTCCTGGGCCCGGGATTCAAAAGTGGGTATTAATTCAAAGCAGCTGGATGCTGGGATTGAGAACAAGACTGTCCTGTCTTCCTGCCTCAGCCCTGCAGAATTTGATGTGCGACAATATTTTACTGCTTTTAAGTGCTTCTCTATCCTATTAGTGAGAGAGAGGGGGTGGAGGGAGAGAGAGACTGTAGGAAAATTCCTACAAAGACTATATAGGAATACATACACTTTGCAACCTTATGTCCACGTTTTTGCATTCAAGAAAAACTCCCAGAGAGATCATACTTCTTTAACATAAAAGGTAGACCCATTCCCTCTGATTGTCTGATTTGTTTTCTTCTATTCAGCTAACTTTCCAGGGCTGGAGTTTTATACTTTTTTCCTGATTTCAGCTTCTTCCACAGTTCCCATCTAGTGGTCCCTAGTTATGTTTTGGGATCACTGTAGATAAAATTTGTAAAGGGCATCGTGAAACTATTATGAGTTAGTATGCTAATGAAAGCAATTATATAACCCAAGTGAACACATTATTATTAGAGATTTAGGGGAACTGAGAGGAGAGGATCATTGCCACTTCCAACCAGATGGTAGTGGGGTACTCCAGCAGGGCACCCCAGTTCTCATGAGTAAAACATTTCATGGTTAGTATGATGGGTTTATTGTCAGGAAGCTTGTATCTGCTCGTGGGGTGTGTGTGTGTGTGTGTGTGTGTGTGTGTACATGTCCATATGCACATACCTACACATGCATAATGATGACATTCAGCTCTCTGTTTCAGAGCTGAAGCTATTTTAAAAACTCACCAAGTTCGAATAATTTCTCCAAAATAAATAAGGGGACTCCATCTTGTTACTTGTTACTTTTATTTACAAAGGAGATGAGGAAACAACCCCCCTCACCTTGAATTTTGGTAAGACTGTTTCTGAGGAAGGTTTGTAAACGAAATAGAGAATTTTTTAGAAATTTGAGGTCTACCTGGGAGTTTCCTTGGTTTTTTTTTTTCATATTCGTAAAAAAGTGATACATGATAAAACTAAGTAATTGAAAGAGTTAAAAGGTTTTTTGTGTTGGAAACATTAGACGAACAGATGGTATGCGCGTAGGTGGGAAAGCTTTTATTTAAACAGAGGAGGGCTAGTGTATACTGGAAGGGCATAGATTTTTGAGGGTAGCTGGGGACTTAACATTGTGGGGGCCAGATTAATATATTTACTAGTGGACACGGTAGAAGCGGAAGCCAGAGCATATGGTCAGGAAGGGAGTTAACAGGCTGCCGACAAAGAGGAAGAATATGGCCGTTGAAGTAACCAAGGGGAGATGAGAAGTGGATAAAAATGGTTTTGAGATCCCTAAGGGCCTTGAGAACCTAAAAGAACCTCAGGTGATAAGGAAATCAGTTTGGCAATATTTATATTGTTAACCTTTGTCTGAAAAGTGTTCGAGAAGAGAATGAAGGAGGCAGCTCTGAATGACCACGCTGGGCTTTCACCAACACGCTGATGAGTGAAATGTGTCAAGGAAGTGAAAATCAGGTGAAGCCTCCAAGTCACAGAGGCAGGAAACCATAAAGAACACCAAGATGCAGAAAATCTGGTAGTAGATGCTACCAATGATCAAACAGAAAGTGGGGCGTTGACTTTACTTTTGAACGCGTCCATGTTCTTTTTTGTCCGTTTAAAAAACGAGTGGGTTTAGTAAAACAAAACAAAAAACACACAAAGAAACAAAAAGTTCCCGTAGTTATGTTGGAACAAAGTCCTTTTCCTGTTGTGTTTTTGGCTCGGTCTGGTAATTGGCCAAGTCACCTGCCGGCCAAGCCACTCTTCATCTGACAGGGGGTGGTTTTTGCCCTGCGTGAACTTCAAACTGTGTTTGAGATTCATGAGGTCATATTTCTCAAGACATCTCCAAAGGGCTAGATGAATCCAAGGTGGGATCTCCAGCGTAACCATCAGTGGTATTTGTGGATGACTTCAGAGTTTACAGGCATTCTTGTTCAAGCTTTAAAATCAATTCTGGGGGCGCCTGGGTGGCTCAGTTGGTTAAGCGACTGCCTTCGGCTCAGGTCATGATCCTGGAGTCCCGGGATCGAGTCCCACATCGGGCTCCCTGCTCAGCGGGGGGTCTGCTTCTCCCTCTGACCCTCTTCCCTCTTGTGCTCTCTGTCTCTCAGTGTCTCTCTCAAATAAATAAAGAAAATCTTTAAAAAATAAAAAAATAAAAATAAAATAAAATCAATTCTGCAGGGGCACCTGGCTGGCTCGGTCACTGGAGCATGTGACTCTTGATCTCGGGGTCATGAGTTCAAGCACCACATTGGGTGTGGAGCCTACTTAATTAAAAAAATAATAAAATAAAATCGATTCTGCGCCCTTTCGTGTGGGTGTGTGATTAATCAAAATATGAATTAGAGGAGAGAAACAAATGTATGAATTTTGTTATTGATTATTTAGGAGAAGATCAATGCAGGAAAACACAAGATAGCACATACTCATACACAAACAAAAAACACAAAGAGGGCGCCATATTTACCACTTCTTTTTTTTTTTTTTAAAGATTTTATTTATTTATTTGACAGAGAGATAGAGAGCACAAGTAGGCAGAGAGGCAGGCAGAGGGAGAGGGAGAAGCAGGCTCTCCGCTGAGCAGGGAGCCTGACATGGGGCTCGATCCCAGGACCCTGGGATCATGACCTGAGCCGAAGGCGGACGCTTAATGACTGAGCCACCCAGGCGCCCCAAATATTTACTACTTCTTTAAACTGTATACTAAAAGTAAACATCTGGATGCCTCCCTGGCTCATTCGTGGAGCATGCGACTCTTGATCACTGGGTCCAAGCCCCATGTTGAGTGTAGAGATTACTTAAAAAAATAAAAATAGGAATGCCTGGATGGCTCAGTTGTTTAAGCATCTGCCTTTGGCTCAGGTCATGGTCCCAGTTCTGCATTGGGCTCCCAGCTCAGCAGGGAGCCTGCTTCTCCCTCTGCCTGCTTCTCCCGCAGCTTGTGCTCTCTCCCGCTCAGATAAATAAATAAATAACATCTTTTTTAAAAATAATAAGTAAAAATAATAATAAACATCATGGAAGTGTTAGAAAGGTCCATATAGATCAGGGTTCCTATGCCTTTGTAATTCATGAACTCCATTGAGAATTGGATAAAAAAATTTATGGATTGGGGTGCCTGGGTGGCTCAGTTGGTTAAGTGTCTGCCTTCAGCTCAGGTCATGATCTCAGGGTCCTGGGATCAAGCCCCGCATGAGGCTCTCTGCTCAGCGGGGAGCCTGCTTCTCCCTCTCCCTCTATGCTCTCGCTCTCTTTCAAATAAATAAATAAAATCTTAAAAAAATTTTATGGATTCCTCCATCCCCTCCTTAAGAAAAAAAAACTATATATATTATATAAAATATATGTACTATTATAAAAATATATGAGCATAGATTCCCACAGGGGCCATCTAGGTAACATAAATATGTGAATTGGGCCAAGTGCAGACAATAAAGAATAGGGACACTTGTGTCAAACTAGAAAGTAATGCCAAGTTAAGACAATAGAGAATGGTAGGGTTTGTGAAAAACTAGGATGCACATCCTTACCTAAACTAAATTCAAATTCTAAACAATTTCTAGAAAATAACACCTGCAAAATATAACACATTTGAGGTAAATTTGACTGCAAACCCCTGCGGTTTGCAGTTCTAGGCTCTTATTATATCTAAACATGGGGGTACTCTCATTTTTTGTCCCCAGGCACGACAGCAAGCTCAAGTACGTCACCAAATGGCAGAGGACAGCAAAGCAGATTACTCATCAATTCTCCAGAAATTCAACCACGAGCAGCACGAATATTACCATACTCACATCCCCAACATATTTCAGGTAAGTAATTCAGGCTTCTCAGATTGGCTTTGCCTTTAGAGACACATGGCTTTGGAATCATGATTGCTGGGCTTATATTGAGTATTTACAGAATTATAAATTTCCTCAAACTGAAGTCACTTTTGAAAGCATCCAGGGAGCGCCTGCGTGGCTCAGTCAGTTAAGCACTTGACTCTTGATCTCAGGGTCATGAGTTCAAGCCCTGTGTTGGGCTCTGCTCTGGGCATGGAGCCTACTTTTAAAAAAAGGGTATATATATATATATGTATATATATATATATCAAGCATTGACTGGCAATAAGATGAAATATAATATTAATCTCAAGGTTAATCAGTGACCTTTGCAGATGTCCTCAGTTTGCACCTGCAGCCTTTCTTTGCTAGTCTTAGAAATACAATTCTTAGATTAGCACCCTCTTTGCTAAAAGGACCATTCAGATTATAAAATGCCAACTTAATTTTAGGAGTTCCTAGCAGAATTCATACGGTTGTAGAATTTGAACAAATGACAGTCCTTTTCTTTGGATTGTTTTTCTTTTGGCTACTTTAGGTTGTCAGAAATGGCATGAGAAAAGTTGTAGACATGTTCTCCCACTTTGGGAATCTTTTACAACTTGTGAACTGGGGTCCAGTTGTAGAAAAAATAACAAGTATCTGCTTCTTCATGTCTACACACACAGGAAACAAGAGCCTCCAGCTTGTAGACGGAAGATACACAGTTACCTCTCAGCCTGTGTTGGGTTGAGACCATTAACCACACCAGGCTTTTGGTAGAGTGAAATACCCGATCAAAGGCGGAGGAGAGGTTTGAAATGTATCACCAAATGGTGTCAATGATAAAAGCACTTGAGCTTGGGGTTCTCACTGAAATTGGGATGGAATCCTATAAAGTATACATTTGGACAGCCTAACAACTCATAAAATATGTGTACAGCTGGTGAAGATGGAGGCAATAATGATAATGATCATGTAGCTCTAACCCTACCAATTGGCCTATTTCTGTCCCAGACTATTTGTTCAAGGTAACAATGCCGCTGAAAACAACTTCCGTGAGTCATAGTGGACCAAATTAATTTCATACAAAATCTAATGTTGCAGAAAATACAGGAGATGGAGGAAAGGAGGATAGTGCGAATCGGGGACTCGATGAAGACCTATGCGGAGGTGGACCGGCAGGTGATCCCGATCATTGGGAAATGCTTGGATGAAATAGTAAAGGCAGCCGAATCCATCGATCAGAAGAATGTAAGTATTGTAGTTTGGACTTAATTTACAACGAAGGACTCCTGGTTCCATTATTTCTTTGCCGCCGTCCACAGTGACCTCACTGAGTCATCTCGAGATGGGTAGTTGCTTCCAGTGCTCACGAGTACTTTGCAGCAGTGGTAACACCACTTTTGAGTGTTCTGTTCAACTCTCGGTGTTTTGGATTTAGCTCTCAAATTTCTTTTCCAGAAAACACAGATAAGTCTGAGACATTGCAGAATTAAATTGTTTTCCTGTCAGTTGGCTGAGTAACTCCCCACATCGGGATCTGGTTCTTTAGGTCACTGTTGACATTTTGCAGGCCAGATAATTCTTTATTCTAGGGCACAATCGTCTGTCTGAGAACACTACTCAGGGCCAATGTCATTCATTTGGATTACTTTCCTAGAAACCTATTTCCCTCAACAAAAATATCAACTAGGACACCAGCATAGGCTTTTACAAACATCTATTAATTTGCAAAACCAAATATTTAACAAAAAGCAATGTCGTAAATATTCTTTGTCATAAGAGCATCTTAAAATGAGTCTAGGCAAGGGACCAAAGTGGTCTTTCCTGTATGAACATATCTTACATATAGATTCTTCATTGCTGTAAGGACATTTTAGGTGTATTAACATATTTAAGGCCATCTGTGTAAAAAAACTGTTATCGACCCAATGTGCAGAAATACTTCCAAATGTGTTAACTAATAAGTGTTTGTAGGAAGAATGGTTCCAGTAGCGGGCATATTTTTTTTTGATTTTAGGATTCCTTGATCTCTATTTTATTAACATCTATTCACCTGGAGCCTCCTTCTTCAGTGATTTCAGCTAACTTTTTTGAGGAAAATTACTAATGCTTATTAATTGTGTTTCCCCCACAAAACTACATTATGCCAAGAAGTAGGTGCAGGTGATCAAACCATCCTTTCCTTACAATGAACATGTCTTTATTTGACGGTTTTATCTCCTTTAAGCATCTCCAAAGAGAGACAATCCTTTTGCTGAACACATGTCTTGGTTGAGACACATGTGACTGGTCATGCATCCATGCAGTCCAGTTTCCCATTTTCTTACCACCATTACCTCATTGATTTTGGACATCTCTGCATCCTCAGTTTCAGACAAAGTCTTTTTTTTTATTTCTTTTTTAAAGATTTTTCTTTATTTATTTGAGAGCGAGAAAGCACGAGCAGGGGGAAGGGCAGAGGGAGAAGTAGGCTCCCTACTGAGCAGGGAACCCAACTTGGGGCTCTATCCCAGGACCCTGGAATCATGACCTGAGCTGAAGGCAGATGCTTCACTGACTGAGCCACCCAGACACCCCTTGGACAAAGTCTTTTGGTGGTTTATAGATGCCTGGCTCTTGGAGGGAGATCAAGAAATAGTCTTGGTGAGGCTTTCTCTCATCACCCTATTTAAAATGTCAACAGTCACCAATGACTGTGGAGAGTGGTCTTTTAAAGGGAAATAATAATAGTGAGGTTTATAAGGTAAGCCTTCACCTCTGTTGAATCTTGACTTTTTTCCTTAGCCTAATTGACTTCTGGCATTGATTAAAATCTGAAACAAGCCTGATTTTAATTTCTTATATTAGAAGCTTGGAAATGTCTTTTTCCTTAAAACTTCACAATTTTACAAGATCATGTCTGAATGATGGTTTCCCTTGAACAGTTTTACCTGGGAAATTGTGAGCACCCTAGATTTATAGGATATTTCTCCCATTATGGGAGCCTTGTTTTCCCATTTTATCACTGATCATTCTTTTTCACCTACGACTTTTATGTTGCTAAATACAAGGGTCTTTTCTAAGTCTTCATTCAAGTTCTTTTTGTTGTTGTTTTAAAGATTTTATTTTACTTATTTGGCAGAGAGAGAGCAGGAGAGCACAAGCAGTGGGAGCGGCAGAGGGAGAGGGAAAAACAGGCCCCATGTCGAGCAGGAGCCTGATGCGTGGCTCGATCCCAGGACCCTGGGATCATGACTTGAGCCGAAGGCAGTCGCTTAACCAACTGGGCCACCCAGGCGCCCCTTCATTCAAGTTCTTATTCAAGAATTTGAACTCTTAGCAGCACCAGCCCCCACTTGACCACCCTCCTATCTGCTGTTCCTTCACTTGATTCCCAGGAAACCATACTGTGATGGCTTTTCTCCTCACTGACTCAGTCTCCTTTGCTTGTTCTTGTTTTCCTTCTTCTTACCATTTAACTTGGGAGTACCCCTGGGCTTTGATCTTGGACCTGTGTACTCTCCACATTCGCTCCTTAGAGTGATCCGTAGACTCTTGGAGCATTAAGTCCCATCTCAACTCTGAATCACACATGTTACATTCCCAGCCTGGACCTGTCCCCTCCACGGCAGGTTCATACACTCAGCTGCCAAGTGGCTTCTCCACTTGGATGTCTACTACGTTCCTCAAGCTTAGCATATCCAAAATGGAGCTCCTGGTCTGTCTTGCCAAACCTGCACCTCCTTTAGTCTTCACTCTCTCCGTCATGGCATTTTCATCCTTCCGGTTGCATGGATCTTGGAGTCATCTTTGATACCCTCTTCTTCTGATACCTGCATCAGTGTGTCAGCCAATCGTATTGGCTTTACTTCCAAAATACATTCAGAATCCACACAGCTCTCACCACCTGTATTGTTACCCTCCTGATCCAAGATCTCCATCCAGTTGGGATTGTGCAGGAAGAGCCTGGATTACTGCAGGAGATGTCTAATGTCTCCCCACCTTTGCTCCCCACCCCATTCTTAACACAGAGACCAGAGGTGTTCTTTTACAGTAAGTCAGGTCACGTGTCTCCTCTGCTCAGAGCCCTCTGTGGGCTTCTGTCTTACAGGAAAAGTCAAAGCCACTGTGGCCTCAAAGTCCTAAACTATCTGCAACACCCTCCCTCCCCATTTATCTGTCTGACGTCACCTATTCTGTATTCTCCCCAGTGCTGTAGCCACAATGGCCTGCCTACTATTCCTAAAAAACTCACAAGTATGCTCCTACTGTGCTGTTCCCTTTGCCTGGAATATTCTCCCCATAGATATCTGCCTGGCTCACTCCCTCAGCCTCCTTCAGGGGTTTACCTGAATGAATGTTTCATTTTGCTCTTTTTTGAGAATTCAAGGGTCAGATATTTCTTAATCCATACAGATCATCTTTCCTGGCACATTCCCTTCCTCTTTCCGAACATCCCTGCTCTGTTCTTGTGGTGCATCTCAAGTTTATCTTCTCTTGTAGATTCAGCTCCTAGCAAAGTTAGTTGTGGTCTTGCTGCTTTGATCTTTGCTATTTTTATTCTAGTTTTCCTTTGATCACACATGCTCTTTATCTCCGCCTCTTCGTGTTTTCATTTTGAGAAACACTGATGGTAATTTTATGAAATGGTTCCCTGAACATTTATTGAACACCTACTTCCTTCCATGCATGGCGTGCTCACCACGACCCGCCAAGGAGAACCTCGAATTCAGAGAGGTTGCAGCCCTGCCCAGGGCCATATAGTGAATGTGTCCATCTGGTTCCAAACCCAGGTTCTTCCCTTAAGGCCCCCCCCACACACACACCTTGTCCTTTTTATTTCTAAAGCAAGCACTGTTTCTGGCACATGTTTGAATCCACTCACTCACTTGCTCACTCACAAGTGCCAGGCACAGCTCTGAAGACAGAGACGGACAGTAACAAAATAAATGAGAACCTTATTTAGAGTGTTAAAACAGGATGAGCATTTGGGGGAAAATGAGGTAGGAAAGGATGCTAGGAAGTACCCGAGGGGGTGGGCTGGCTATTACACCAAGAAGTTACATTTGTGCAAAGACTCGAAAGAGGTGATTGAATAATTATTTAAATGGGATAGGAGGACAGAAAGCTCCCAGCTCTGTTAGCCCCCCCCCCCAACAAACTGGATGTCCCCTCTCCCCCTTAAAGCAGTCTCAGAATCACATGATTACTTAGAAGTTCAAACTGGTTTATTTATGTATGGTTAATTTCCATTTATATCAAATGACCGTGTTTTCATTAGAGCACATCAGTGAGTCACTGGCACACCTGGGCTTGTAGATCTGCATCTGCTCGCGTACGTTTGACTGCATGTAACAAGAACAGTAGCGTCTTACACAAGGCCATTTGTTTTTCCTCTCACATAAAAAATATCTGCAGGCAGAGGGTCCAGCCCTGGCATGGACAGATGGTCTGTAAGTTCTCAGGGACTCAGGCTCCTCCTAGTTCACAGCTTTTGATGATGCGACCTTCAAACTCAGTATGGCTTCTGGAGCTCCAGCCATCACATCCAAATTCCAGAAAGCAGAATATAGAGAAGGACCCATGCCATCCCTTTAAAGAGTCTTCCTAAAATTACACACCATCCTGTCTACATCTCAGAGATCTCAGAGGTCAAAACTTAGGTGGCCACTTCCTGCTGCTCAGAAGGCTGGGAAATGAAGCCTTTAGGTGGGTGGCAAGGTACCCAACTTAAAATCAGGTTCCTATTCCTAAGAAGGGAAGGTAGTTGGCTGTTGGAAGATAATCAGCAGTCTGTGGCCCATCTACAAAGTAAGTAGTAGCTAAAATAGCTATGACATACCAAAATGTGGGCTTATATTAAGAATTGAGATCTTTCCAGGGACGCCTGGGTGGCTCAGTTGGTTAAGCGTCTGCCTTCGGCTCAGGTCATGATCCCAGGGTTCTGGGATCGAGCCCCATATCGGGCTGCCTGCTCAGCGGGCAGCCTGCTTCTCCCTCTCCTGCTCCCCCTGCTTGTGCTCTCTCTCTCTCTCTCTCTCTGACAAATAAATAAAATCTTTAAAAAAAAAAAAATTGAAATCTTTCCAGATTGTCTTCTCTAGTGTTTTTTTTTAAGTCAGATGATCATTGACTTCAAATGTTACTACGAATCACATGTGCTTTTGTAATACTTTATGTATACATCTATCTATCTATCTATGACATCATGATTGTGATCGCCTTACACATTTGTCTGCACCACCCGACCCCGAGAAAGATGTAGCACCCAAAGTTCCTAGCAGGGTGCACACCCTAGAGTAGGCGTTCAGTTCATTGATTTATTCAGCATTTATTGCGCACAGTTCTCACTGGGCACCATCTAGGTCTAGGGATACAGTAGAGGAAAAACAGACGAGAGCTTGCATGTGAGTGGGGGAGGGTCTATGAACAAATAAGGAAAAATCATGCAATGAATTAATATCCCTGAACCACAATGAACCAAAGAAGTGAGAGAGATTATCTACTCTTTGCTTTGACTTTCTGTATGCTAAACTACCTTAAGAACTCCTGGTGAGAACCAGACTTCTGTATTACTGTATTTTTCAAGGGAAGTGCATAACAGTAGCCCATTTTTTTCTGCTTTTAGCAAAGTCCTTCTTACTTAATATTTGTTTCTCCAGCTGCGGAAAAATGGTTATTGAGAATATCTTTCCATCTCAGCTAGGCATATAGCTTTTTGAATAGTGCTTATTCTTTCTAATGATAAAAATATTACTAGAAAAAAATCTGTTATTAATCAATATAGATAAAATTCTATAGATAACTATAGAGATACAATTCTTTACGATAGCATCTGTATGAAGCCATCAAAATTCGTTGTGTCGAAAGTATTTGCACGTGTTTGAATGCATTCGTGTTTGATGGGTGTAATTTCAGGATTCCCAGCTGGTAATAGAAGCTTATAAGTCCGGGTTTGAGCCTCCCGGGGACATTGAATTTGAGGATTACACTCAGCCGATGAAACGCACTGTGTCAGATAACAGCCTTTCGAATTCCCGAGGAGAAGGCAAACCAGAGCTCAAGTTTGGTGGCAAATCCAAAGGAAAGTTATGGCCCTTCATCAAAAAAAATAAGGTACTGATGGTTGGACCAGCGTGAAATGAGTTTTATCAAGTGTGGAGATTTTGACTTTCTCTGTTAGTCTTAAAAAACAAAACAAAACAAAACTTAAGAATGTAGGTCTATAGTTCACAGAATGCAAAAAAAGAGCTAGAATGCTATTTTATTTTAAACCATGATTTCTCTTTGGTGGTGGTCCCTTTGCCATGGCCATTTGTCTTATTTCAGATGCATTGCCACCTGACTCGTGTCACCCACACTAACACTGACCTCTACTGACCTCTCGGCCATTCCCCATCATGCCTTTCACTGCTAAGTCCACTAGCCACCTGGTCCCCTCGGCTGGGAGAGAGGGCCCTGCGCAGGATTTCTCTAACAATTATCAGCAGCTCTGATTGAAATTGTTTCCACGGGTTAATAGCTTTGTTTTTGAATTCATGTTAACATGTTCCTCCATGAACATCGTGCGTTTTCTTTTGGTAGCGTGGTACATAGGTGCATGACAGTGTTAACCTGGGCGTCACATCACTGTGCTCTGCTGAGAATAACTGCATATTTAATTTTTCAAAGACTGTCTTGCTGTTTTGACAACCTTGGCATCTAAGGCCCTTTACATTCTCTCATCAAGCTCTGGTGGTTTAGATGGTTTAGAACTCTTTACCCTTCTGGCCTTAACTGGTTTAGCGTAACTAATCAGAAATGTAGTTTGCATGTGAGAGTCTGCATGAGCTTCTTGTCAGAGATTTCTTGCTCTTCTTCCATTGCTTTACTTACTAAAACCTCCACTTTTTGTCATATTCTACATGTTTTCTTTTGGACCATGGCCTAAATATTTAATCGTTTGTGTTTTACTTGCTTTGGATTTCAAATATTATTTGATGCTTATTTTTGTTTTGTGTCTTATCTTCTTGTTTCTGATTTTACTCTGTCACTGCTCCATCTTACATGTAGCTTATGTCCCTTTTAACATCCCCCCATCAGCCTCCCCCTCCTCCCCCTGCCTCTGCCTCACCCTCTGCTGTTCCCAACGGCCCCCAGTCTCCCAAGCAGCAAAAGGAACCCCTCTCCCATCGCTTCAACGAGTTCATGACCTCCAAACCCAAAATCCACTGCTTCAGGAGCCTAAAGCGTGGGGTAAGTTCTGCTCTGGAATCCCGTCTCTCTCGTGCGCTCTGGGTGCATGTGTCGTTCTGCATGACTTATTTTGTTTGTGAATGAATCCGTTGTGTTTTCCCATAACACGAAACAGTAAGGACCTGGGATTCACCGTAGCTAGAAAGAAGAACGACAATAGGAGGAGGAGAGAAGAAAGAAGGAAGCAGAATGGATGGAAAGAAGAAGAGAAAGCCAGCCAGCCGGCCCAGAGTCCTTTTGGTCTCGAGCACATTTTAGAAAGTCTTTTCTCTACTTCTCTTTTAAAACCTCTAAGTCATTAATATTCTACCTTGATTTTACCGAAAAAGGAAGCTTAGATTCAGTTTCCAAAGCCAGTGACATCTGAGATGAGGAATTGGAAGTCACTGTAGACTCAGAAAGTGTTTGCTTGATAATTACTGGAACAATGTGAGTGTCACAAAGATACTTCTCTCTGAGCTAAGCTTCGGGGTTCGAAGGGGAAATGGCTCGAGGTTACAGTGGTTTCTTTAGCTGTGTTGGTGAACTTATAAGATGGTGATAAAATATCTGTTGGCTGGAAGAGACCTAATGCCGGATTTATCTTTAGAGGCTGAGATAATAAGCAACTGACATTTATTGAGCACTTACCACGTACCAGACTGTTCTGTGGGATCATTTACTTTTCTTCAACTGCCCTATGAGCCTAGGTACTACGACATCCTTATTTTCCTGATAAGAAAACTGAGGCCTAAAAAGATGAAGTTAGGAAGAGGTAAAGCTCATTGTCTGAGGTTCTGTGAAGTCCACCCTCGGGGAGCATCTGTTATAATATGGTTGACTCACGAGTGGGTGTCCTTTAGATCCCAGCTTGCCATTTGAATTAGGATCACCTGTGCTAAATTCACAGTTTTGTGCAGTTGATCCCGTAACCAAAAGGAGTTACCAGTTTGGTTTACGGTAAAAGATTGGAACAAAGTCGTTTGGAGCCTCCCAAATAAATCGAACTGATCAGTGTAGTCTAAGCCATCCCCAAATATCCTATATAATGAATAATGAGGTGTGGCGATCAAGAATAAACAGACACGTGTGCCCAGTAAGGTCTTTTATCCTGACCTGTGGGATGTGTTCTCGTACAAACATAATTTTTACTCTTCCCTTCCTTTGGGTAAGAAAGAAGGTAAATGTATAATAGCTGTGACTAAAACAAGGGGCGGCACATATACTAAAATTGGAACGATACAGAGATTAGCACGGCCCCTCCGCATGGATGACACGCAAATTCGCGAAGCGTTCCGTATTTTAAAAATAAGTAAATAAATAGAATGAAGTACAACTCCCCCCCAATTCTTTAAATGCAGAGTTCCTTTAATAAGAGAATCTCAACATTTTATGCAAAGAATACATATAGTTGGCGAAATTATCTTGTCTTAAGGTTTCCCAGCATATCAGGTTAAGAATTAGAAATGTAATTTCCTCAAGATTTCAAGAGAGCCATTGTTAGAAGGCAGAGTGTAGCTTCAGAAGTGGATGATGGATCGCGTTGAGCTCTATAATTAGATCTCAGTTCCTGGCTCGATCAGGCTGGCTTTTAAAACTCCCCGTCCATCCTGCTTGCTCATGGAAGAATTTCCAACATCTGGCCAGGGTGTTTTTGCGACATTATAAAGTTTCATGTTAACTGTAAGTCAGTTAACCCATCTCTCTGCCACTTGCAAAACCTTTACAGAGCACTCATTTGTTATATTTCTAATAAGTACCTCTGCATGGTCTTTTGGAACCTCACGTAGAGTATGCTGAATATTTGTGATTGTTTACCATTTGTTTCTGTGTCTGTTTCATTCTCTCAACACTACACAGTCTGTTGGTTGCAAATGGTTTTCCGAATCTGTGTTTCATGATGTTCTGTAAATGTTTAGGAAAAGACCAAAGAATGTCAGTAATCAATAAGTGTACAGGAAAGATGGCTAAGAAAAATATAACCCTTCAAAAACAGTGAAATGAGAAACAAGTTATTATGATGATTTAGAGGAAAATCCCTCTTTTAAAAATTGTAATGAACAAAGTGAATTTTATTTCTTACTCTTTAAATCTGTGCTCAGCAAAAACTCAAGTCAAAAATTTTTTTTCTCAATGCTTTGTTTTCCTGAGAGTTAACACACATACGTACACATTCTAGAAGAATTAGTAAATAAATAGAAACACATTTCTGCTTCCTTCGTTTTGGGTCAACCTGTTCTTAGTGAGGGTCAGATTTGAGGTGCCTTCCTTCAGGAAGTAGAAGTGAACAAAAAGAAAGAAAAAAAATGAAAAAGGAAATGCATCACAGAAGTAAAATTAGGAAGTTCAAAAATAAAAAACAAATCTGAAGTTTGGGAAATAAATTTGATTTTAAAGCAATCTCAACCCAGAAGGTACACGGATTACAGGGCCCATGATGAAAATGATACTGTCCTTATATTTCCTTTATTCTTACTTTTTAACTTTAAGACTGTTGTGCCAAAGATAGGAAAAGTGTCCTAGAATAATAGATCTGTGATTTTAACACATCTTTTAATTTATTGTGTTTTGCAGCTTTCAGATCCAGATTTCAATCCTTTGTTCCTATTATCTGAATGTGTAAATCCTATGCAGACATTTCTTAGCATAGGCGATTTTGTGTCTAAATAATTAACCAGGATAAAATGTTTTTTTGTTGTGCATCATTGGCATCTGTAAGAAAATTTTGTTTCACTGAACATTTCTAAAGTATGCCACCTGAGCATTATTAACCATTTTCTCATCTTTACCTAAGTCAAGGAAAAATGAAACTAGATAGTATGGTCTCGGTTTGCAATTTACAAATGTAATTTTGTTGTCTTAAATTAAGATTTCTCTTTCTGCTCTGGGCAAGGGCCTTCTAAATCTAAAATATGGACCTAGTTCCCACGTGTTTTAGAGTTCATTGCATGGAAAAATCCCACCGAAGTTGGTCAAAAGGTTTGGAAAACCCTTACCGATTGTTTGTCAGATGTTACAATTTCATGGTTACTTTAATTTTATTTATTTTATCTTGTTCTCTTGCTGATTATTGGCAGACTCAGTCTTTCAGTTTTCACAAAGAACTCATGAAGAGGACGATAGGGAAACCCACGTATGCTTTTGAAGCTAGGGACTATGTTGTAAGTTTACCTGGGACGGCCAGGGCATACAGTCATGGCACAGGTACTAACCCCTATGACAGCACCAAGACCGGGGACCTGGCAATGAAATTCCCCACGGGGAGACCTGGACAGGGGAAGGGCCTCATTGTTAGTATAAATTCAACCCCAAGCTACTTCATCTGGAAAGCTTGGGTGGGAAAAGGATCCCAACTTCCCAGAACAACCAAGCTGCCTCAAAATGCCAATGGACCGAGCTTGGCTCTGCCCCCCCTTCGCTGATCGTGACTGCCATCTGAGATGTCAGTGGGTGTGATTTTACGATGGGTGTGAATCTCACCCATAAACGCAGCCGCAGAGCGTGGTGCCCGGAGAAGGACACTCTTACACACGGCAGTTGTGTAGCTCGTACGAGGACCCACATCCCCGTTTGAAAGAGGTGGATCCGTCGGGGGGTTATGCCATGACGCTTGGAGAACCAAAACAATCACTGGGGCGTGAGCAAGGTCGTAGAGTAGTCACGTGACTTCCCACGGACCTTAATTAAACACAGTTACTTGGATATTTATTTTCACTGTCCCCTTTCTTCGTACTTGAGGTTAGTACCTGTGGCTGAGCAGTAACACATGGACCCGCTGGCTCTGTGACCCCCTCATGTGTTATTGACATGTGTGGCCCCCAAGCCTCTATACTTGTTGCCTGAAACTGACAGCTTTTTAGCTCCTCGGATGTCTCGCAATGCACTTAATGCAGTCTTTACAAGTATTCTCTGAAATGATTCGGTTCCTAATGTTAAATGATCTAACTGGTGGGCTTACAACTTAAGACCGAAAACCGGTGTAGGATCGTTACAAGAATACCACATCCCGTGATGGTGCTTCTTGTAGATGACCCATTGCTGTCCACTTCAGAACATTGAATCTGTCTTGAAAATCCGGTATTTCCTATGGGTCCTCAGATTTATTTGCAATCCTAATGACTCATTTTTTTTTTATTATGAAGTGGTAATATTCCTATGCTATTAGTTTTGGTGGTAGAATGCTTCTTTTGGAACGCTTAAGAAAGAATATATAATTGATATATGCATATAAGTAACGGAAGTTAGCCGAATAGAGAACAGGTAGTATACGGAGTTCAAATGTCAGGTCTTTAGACAATAATGTGTGAGAAAACATTTGTAGGGGGTAGTGTGCTTTGTAGGGAAGATATTTGCAAAGTTTTCTGCTGTGCACCCTGAGTGTTGTCTGTAAAGAACTCAAGTCGTGACCAACCGATCTGTGCTAAAGCTCACAGGAGGGGCCCACAAGAATAGTCAGGAGTGTGCACGTACGTACCTCGTTCTCCCAAAATTTTGTCTTACTGCTTCTTTCCTTAAAGTCTTTTTCCCCATAGGGGTGATTTCTTTAAAAGCTTGATGCCTATTTAAAAAGAAGTGTCCATTTTGAGTTCATCTTAAGAATAAGATTTTTAAAATCCGGTTAAGGAATTTTTAACACCCTGCACTCTCAATTTAAAATCAGAGGGCGCTTTCTTTGGTACTTTGTCTCCAACATATTTTTGATCCTGCTGCAGCTGCCTGAACTTTTAGGATTGACGACAGCTAAGTAAAAATTCACCGCGCTCTCAAAACACTGCTTTCCAGCCATAGAGCATGTCTCACCTGTTAACGAAGAGCCACATGTTTCTTTTTTTCTAATTTGGAGATGCCTTTTAATCTGTTTTGTGCCCAGTAATCGCTCTACCTTTCCTAATCTCCAGGCCCAGCAAAATTGCACCAGCTGTCTCCTGATAATTGTCAGGAAACCCATAGCAAGGAGTACCCCTGGGTAGTTGAGATAATTGGCTCTCTGTTTCCTAACTAACTTTCAGGGCAGCTACCCCTGTTAGTTCCCCAAGTGCTGTGTAAGCCCCGTGGGTAGGGCTCAGAGTGGATGGAGAGCCCCTGAATACACCTTCCACCGTGCCGGGGCATGGTTAGCGGTGCCAGAGTGTCGTCCTGCCTCCAGCCTGGTGCAGAGAGGCTTTCAGGATCCTGCAGATGGTTTCCTAGAGCAACTTCCAGCCCCTAGTTACCTGTTCACCCATTCAAGAGTTTGCCTTCATGCCTTCGAGAAATGCTAGTGTTCGCATTTATTAGAGTTCCTCAAGATAAATACATTACTTGTACGTTGTGGAAACAATTGCTCTTGAGACGCCCCCTGTAAGTAAAACTCTCCATGTGAAATGTGGTGAACAAAAGGCGATGTGATTCTTTTTGTCTTTTATTATCAGCATGTGTCACCAACTGCAAACTTATTTTAGCTTATATCCAGGCTGATGTGATCCACACAGAACTGTGAACAGAAACTCTCCTTTTCTATCTTTATTCTTTGCCCTGGCAACATGGCAGCTAAAGGAAGGTTTTGGCAGGGCCCAGCCCCTCTTGTGAACGTTTGCACAGATCCGCTGCAAGTCATTTTCACAAGCGACAGGTGAATTTATGTGTTATGTTAATACGATGCAACTGACCAAATTCCTCTTCTTCTGATGTGTTGTCTCTCTCTTTCTTTTTTTCCCGTTACCTCTTCAATTTTTACGTGAAGCTTTCTCTCAAGCTGGTAAGCACAATTATTCTATGCATGTCCCGAATCTAATCAGGTTTTTTGGTATATGTTTCTGTTGCGTGTGCTTTCGTTGGTGTTTCTTCGTTAGACCTTTGCAATCCAAAGGTCCAGAATCTACGAGGGGCGATCTTAATCTTTTCAAGTTGCTAAGAAAATTAACGCTTAACTCATGATTTGGTTTCCTTTCTTATTGGGGCCTTAAGAGGAGGACAGATGTTAATAAACTTTATTTAAATGTGAGCATAAATATAAATATTCGATATCGGGGAGTTTATTTATTGGATCATTTGGAATAAAAGTAAATTTAACAGCTAAAGATGCTCCTCCCTGGGAGCCACAGAAGCAGATGAAAAACACAGAAAGCCTGAAGGAGACGTGCAGGAATGGTGCCAGTCTCAGACTCAGGTCCAAGGCAGCCTGCAAGATTCGCAACCAATGGGATCTTGAAGTTGCAACATAAATACGTGGGTGCCTTGTGCATAGCTGATTTAAGAAATCACAAGATGACTTTATGGACAGTTAAAAGAGCCTCCTAAGCCTTTCTAAAATAATTTACTTAGTATTCTGTGTTGTTCCTACCTAATTGCATAGCCCTAGGAAACAGACTAATCATTAAACTTATTAAAAGAAACCCTTAACTCTATAACCCCTAACTATACTTGAGATATGTGTAAGTTCTCAACACCACAGCTGAGAATGTCCTAAAATTATGGACAGTGATAAGCTGCAACAATTCAACCAGGAATGAGGTCAGCTACTTTATGCACTGCTGTTGATGATGCAGGATAATAGTTTCTGGTTGTCCTGATATACACATTTGTATGTGTGTACATGGATACATATATGTGTGGATATCCAGAATTTTTTCAACCTGACTCAGTATTTGGCAACCAACCCGACCCTAGAGAAAACATTTTATTAAATGGAACATTTCTTAGACTGTGAAATAAAATCCCCAGACGAGTCCTTAATTAAGGTCTCTACGAGAAGGAAAACATTCTAAATGTTTCAATGAACTGTGTTCAGTGGCAGCATGAATTTGGGAGAAACTGGATCAATTAAGTAGGAGTCTCTCAGGTACTGGGGTTTCTTCCTTGCCCTTTCTGTATTTCTTCTTTTGCCATTACTTGGAAGCCAGTAAAAAAAAGTGAAGCATTGCCTGGGGTGAAAAAAAAGTGTAAACTCTCAAGAAGCAGCTCATGCTTGTGCTATTGGGGAGAGATGCTCAGAAGCAAGCATTTGAGTCCAGAAATGTGAAACAAGGTCCTCCTAGAGGCTTAGCCACTTAAAATATCCATATACGCGTTGACCCCTCTTGCAAAACCAGCGCCACCTCTGGGGCCGGTCCTTTCCAAACTGGGCCACTCCAAAGATTTCAGAAAGTCCGCTCTGACTCAAAGCTAGAAATATAAATTCCTTCATGGCAAAATGAGTCATAGGTCAGAATATGGTTTAAAATAATCCAAGCCTTAATGGCCTTTTAAGGTACTTCCAGACACCTGACGCACCTTTGGATCTAGAAGAAGCCGTGACCTGAATCTCCAAGGGCAATGCAAAGTTTGAGGCACGGTTCACGAGATTAGTTTCTAGATAACAATACAGAAACACAGACTACCTATTGAAAGGGACCTAATTCGTTCATTTATTATTTAATGGGTTTTAGTTCTCGTAAATAAAGTTAAATTTTTTGCTGTAGAGGGTATCTGTTAATAAGTCACAAGTGCTGTTTATACACTGCAAACCTTACACCTGCTCACAGTCTACACCTGTGTCCCATACGGTAGCCACCCATCACATGTGCCTATTTAAATGTTCGTGAATTAAAATCCAATAAAAACGTAAAATTCAGTTCCACAGTTGCACTGGCCGAGTTTCAAATGCTCAGTAGCTATGTGTAGCTACCGTATTCACCAGTGCAGAGATGAGAACTTTTCCATTCTTTGTAGAAAAAATTCTTTGGGGCTCCGAGCCCGTCGTTAGGCTTAGGAACTATTGATGAATTAACACTGAGCGCTCCCTGGATTTCCTGGCTTCTGAAGCAGCGCGTCTTTTGTTTTGTTGCATTCCAGCACCTAAAAACAAAACAAAACAATCCCCTGAATTTTGGAAAACATGCTCATGTGATTTAAGTAAAATCAGCATGAATACAAGGTATTGTGCTTTCAGGCTCGGTGACGGAGCTGAGCGAAGTGAAAAGCACACGGTCCAGGTTCCAAGTATTCCAACACGATAATCGCATAGGGGACAGAAAAAACAAGCCTGATTTATTTCTATCCTGAAGATGAGTTGGGTTCATCTAAGCTTTAGAGGCAACTGAGCTTGCTTGGCTTGCCGTGAGGGACTAGCCACTTGTGTTCTGGTTTCACTCATCTCTCCCTCTTTCTCTTACGCACGGGCACACGCACACACGCACGCACAAGTCTAAGAACATCAGCTGAAAGGCCTGTGCGTGGCCTTCGGCTAAACTCTGCTGCCTCACACGCTCCCAGCACAGCCCTGGCACTCTGTCCTAAGCAGCCAAGGAACCTGGTCACAAGCACCATGTCAGCTGCTTGGCAAATTCAGCTCAGTTTTGGAATTATATTACCCGGGTCCTCTCTTCCACCCACGCTCCCAAGCCAGCCTGTTTCATTGGTTCGAAAGTAAAATCTCTTCTAAAATTCCTTGGCTTCTCCCTGGCGATTGAATACGTTTCTCTTTCTTTATGAAAATCGCTTCATTGAAGCAAAGGCACTTGATCACCGACAGCTTCAGCCGCAGCTTCTGACACGTAAGCATCTGCAGGAGTCTGGAAGCTCGCTGTTGATGTGTTCTACTGAAATCGCCTGCGCCGAGGAAAGCTACTAATTGTTTCTGAAAGGGGATCAAGATATCAAAATAGGCTCCTTCTGCTGGATTGGAAACAGCTGGCTTGGATTTCGGGCGCTGGGAAGTTGGTGTGGAGGTCGGGGAGCGCATTCTATGTGGATTTGCTGAGGTCACCCTACAGATGTCAGAAAGGAGTGACCAGACTTTGAGAGGCCGTGGAGGGGAGAGAGGGGGAGAATAGATGTTTTAATGTCCTTCCCCCCACCACATTCTCTGAGGAACCAGACGTCCCATCTGTCACTTGGTGGGGATGGAAACTTTTGGCCTCAGCCTGTGTGGCGAAGTGGAAAGACTCCGAGTAGGGAGTAAAACAGTGCCTTCGACATGAGACAGTTGATGATGGGGGCACTTGTCCCTGTGTTGTATGAGGGAGCAGAAACCTCAAACTTCCTTCACGCTCCAGTGTTGGCTACCAGCGCTGACGGGCAAGTGAAGAATCTGCCTCAGAATTTGTTTTTCATCGATTCTCGTGGGGGGGGGGGGCAGAATTTTTTCTTCCCCTCCCTCCTCGTGCAGCCTTGCTCCTTGCCTTGGCGGAGGTGGTTTGGCCAGCAAGCCTGGACCCCGAACCGGTGTGTGGGACTTTTTTGCAGTTTGCATGCATTGATCTTGCATCTCAGCTGGGTGTCGTGGGAAAGAGCTTCCCTTTAGTTCATGAGAACACATGCAGACATCTGCATCCCCTGGTGTCTGGGGAATGTGTCCTGCGGGCTTCACTCGGTGTCTGTCCTCAAGGAGGAGCGCCGGCTCATGCCTGTTTGCATTTGCAGGGCGCCACGCCAGAGGATTTCAGCAACCTCCCGCCCGAGCAGAGAAGGAAAAAGCTGCAGCAGAAAGTCGATGAATTAAATAAAGAAATTCAAAAGGAGATGGATCAAAGGTAGAGTGGAGCGATACTACTTATTTAGAAATTCAGGTTCAGTGTGGAAAGATGGGAATCCTAAAAGAGCTTCAAGAGAAGTGATTATTTCAGCCGTGTGGTTTTTTTCATGGAGGGTCTACTGGATGGCTTCATTACAGATCGGGAGAATTCTTTTAACAAATAGGTTTTACTCTCAGTTTGGAGAACAAAATACATTTGGCTATCTTTTTTTTTTTCTGTATTTCTGTACTTTTTAAAATTTTTATTTCTCTTTTAAGTTTTAAATTTTAATTCCAGTTATATTAGTTTCAGGTGTACAATATGGTGGTTCAACACTTCTACACATGACTCGGTACTCGTTACGATAAGTGTCCCCTTAGTCTCCTTCACCTGTTTCACCCATCCCCCACCCTCTTCTTTTTTTTTTTTAATCTTACGTATGTAGCTGAGTTTTTTGTACAAATGAGGAAGAGATACGTGGTGTGAATCCTGCCCCCTTCCCTTGCCCCACGTTCTAGCTTTGGGTCTAAAATGTCCTTGTCTTTCTATTTGGGGATAAGTGACAGTCAACCTTTCCAGAGGTTCCCGTGTCTCCTTATCTTGTTATAGAGCGTACTGATAGTGTCTAGAAAACAGATCATAGTATGTCTTATTACACACACACCACCGGCCATCAGAGTTATGATGTTTGCCTGCTCTTGAGAAGCTTCTGCATCAGGATCCCACTGCTGGGGTTCCCGGTTTTCTGAGCTGTTTTGTAAGTTTGATCCCAGGATGGTATATATGCAAAAAATAATAAGAAAAGATTTGATATCTCTTCATTTGCGCTTCCCTTCCCACATTTATAACCTGTAGATCTTTTCTGTCACTTAGGGGTTACTTGCTAATGAATCTGATTGAAAAACCACTTTATTAATTGTCTCTCACCTTATAAATTCTCAGAGTGAATTAGGTGAATCATTCATCTATTTGAGATTTTCTAAAAGATAACTTGAGATTTTGTGCCCTGTACACAGGCCAAAAAGTGATTCTACATAAATTTAGTTATGGCGGGGACACCTGGGTGGCTCAGTTGGTTGAGCGACTGCCTTCGGCTCAGGTCATGATCCCGGAGTCCTGGGATCGAGTTCCGCATCAGGCTCCCGGCTCAGCAGGGAGCCTGCTTCTCCCTCTGGCTCTCTACCCTCTCATGCTGTTTGTCTCTCTCTCTCAAATAAATAAATAAAATCTTTAAAAAAAAAAATTTAGGGCGCCTGGGTGGCTCAGTTGGTTAAGCAACTGCCTTCGGCTCAGGTCATGATCCTGGAGTCCCGGGATCGAGTCCTGCATCGGGCTACCTGCTCAGCAGGGAGTCTGCTTCTCCCTCTCCTGCTCCCCCCTCTTGTGCTCTCTCTCTCTCTCTCTCTCTCAAATAAATAAATAAAATCTTTAAAAAAAAAATATAGTTATGGCGAAGCTGGGGTTAAAATTTGGTTATGCAAAAAGCCAACAAACAAACAAAATTGGGGAAGCAGTACAGTTTAGTACATGGCAAAAGAAAAGTAGTTGCTTATTCGTTTACTTCTGGTAGAGCAACTCCTGAAAAATGGGTGGTTTTATTTATTTTTATTTTTTATTTTTTTAGAGCGAGAGAAATCGGGGTGGGGGCGTAGAGAGGCATAGGGAGAGAGAGACTCTCAAGCAGACTCCACACCCAGTGCAGAGCCCAATGCGGGGCTCAATCCCACGACCCTGAGATCATGACCTGAGCCGAAATCAAGAGTCGGATGCTGAACCGACGGAGCCACCCAAGCGCCCCAAATGGGTAGTTTTATAAACCCTATTACAGTGCATAACAAACAGCACATAGAATTAACTTCGGTTTTGTTTTGTGTTAGAAATACACCTCATGAGATGAAAATTTTCTTTATCCTTTTTATTACATGTGGGACCATATATAAAAAGGGTCATGTATATATAAACCAGTTAAATCTCGGGGTGTTGAATAAGTAATATTCTGTATGGGAGTAAGAAGTTCTGGCTCGGGTATTTGAAACGACATTGAAAAAGGTCGTGGACACTATTGTCCAATAGTTATACAGAAAAATTTCTCTGCCACTTGGGTTGTGGCCGTGGAAGCTGGTTAACCTTTTAACCCTCACAGCGGCCTTGCTGGTAAGAAGGCAAATCCAGTTTAACCATTTACTTGATGACTGTTTATTGAGCATTTACTGTGTACAAGGAAGTATCCTAGACCCTGGGAATAAAGCGATGAACAAAACACATGAAAACCTCTGCTCTCATGCAACTTACATTTTGTACAAGAGGGACAAGGCAGGACTAATCAAAAGCACAAAGTGTGAGGGGAGATTTAAAACACCCTGGGGTTCAGGGGTGCCCGGCTGGCTCAGTCAGAGGAGTGTACGACTCTTGATCTTCAGGTTGTGGGTTCGAGCCACACGTGGCATACAGAGATGACTTAAATAAATAAAACTTAAAAATAAATTAATATACCCTGGGTTCAAACCTGGTTCCGCCTATTTCTGTTGCAGACTTTGGATAAGCTTCTTAACTTCTTCTTGATCTTAACCTCTTAACCTTACCTCGGTTTCCTCATCTTGAAAAGGAAGTTAATAGTGAGGATTAAATGTGTCAGTGTATGGAGGTGCTTGGACCAATGCCTGGCACATAGTGTCTATAAAATAAAATGAGTATGTTCAGTGTCAACAGACTACATGTCCCAATTAGATTTTCAGACTAAAAAACAAACAACCCAAAATCCACCTGTATGCTACCTACAAAAGGCACATCTAACTCATAAGGTATAAAAAAATAACATACCTCATAAGGTATAGACAGATTGAAAATAAAAGAATGGAAAAAGATATACCATCCACACGCTGGTTGACCAGTGCCAGCCAGAGGAAGACTGACTTTCAGGCCAAAAAACCCCTCAAACTATTAAGCTCAAGAAGTTCAACTTCATAACATTAAATGCTTTGAGTAACAAACAGCCCAGTTTAAAGCTGTAGGACTGTCTGATCTCAAAACATAAAAAAGGTTATACTATTAACCCTTTGCCATGAGTATGTACAAGAAATACAAACACATCACTGTTGGGGGAGATGTTTAATGCTCTTCTCTGAATAACTAGTAAAACAAATTAACAGATTCAGGGTAGAATATTTAAATAATATAATTGACAAAATCGACCTCAATCATGTCTATCCAATAATTGCATGGTGCACATTCTTTTCAAGCACACACACAACATTTCCAACAATTGAGCATATCCTGTTTTCACAAAGCAAATCTCAACAAACATCCAAGGGTAGACACCATTCAAGGTGTGTTCTCTGAAGCCTGCAGTAAAGCTGGGTACCAATAACAAACATTTAGAAATTAAGAAATGTAGCCCTAGATAACTCAAAGACTAAAGAAGAAATCATAAGAGACATTGGAAACACATACCTGTACCCCTGAAACAAATAATACATTATATGTTAAAAAAAAAAAAAAGAAGAAAAGAAACACACTGACAGCACAACAAAGAGGAAAAAAAAGAGAGACATTGGAAGATACTGGAGCAGAGCTGAACCTGAACCCATATTCTATACATCAGTTACTGGGCTGTCACTAAGGCAATGCTCATAAAGGGAACGATATCTTTCCATATGTATTAAAAAATGTGTATTTTTTCCATATGTAAAAAAAACACTAAACATCAGTGAGCTAAGTGTCCATCTCAAGAAGTTAGAAAAAGCACAGCAAATTGAACCAAAGAAAACAGAAGCAAGAGTGTAAATTAGTGACATAGAAAAACATACGCACTCAACAAAAAGGATCAACAAATCCAAAAGTTGATTCCTTGAAAAGATGAACAAAATTAAACTTCTGGAGAGACCTACCAGGAGAGACAGGAGGAGGAGAATCAAAGGTAATGGATCTCGACAAGTCTTTCGAGAAGTTTTGCAGAGAGGTAGGACAGTAGCTCGAGGTGTAGCCATAAAGTCAAGAGAGGAATTTGGTAAAGGTAGACACTACAGCTTGTTTGTAGTAAGAGCATTTATTCATCTCAGATACTTACTGAGCATCTACTGCGTGCCATGTAGTGTCCCGCCACTGGGGAGATCCCAAGTTAACAAAAGAGCTTGGGCCCGGAGAGCTTTCATTCTAGTAGGAAGAGACCGACAATAAACAATAACAAGCATAATAACAACTTACATAATGTTGGAAAGCGATACACGCTGTGGGAAAGAAGGAAGTGGAGAAAAGTCAGGGGGCGCGGGGAGTGCAGGTGGAGGGGGAGGGCTGTAGTGGAGATGGGACCTCAGGGAAAGTGAACAGTCAGTACCCACAAAGGAGCAGCGGGTCGGAAGGGCTCAGAAGGGCTCAGATGCGAGGGGATGGGCCCAGGCCTGGTGAGGACTTGTGGAAATTCTCTTCCTGTTATTTCTGTATTTTCAGTTAAACTATTTCCCATGACTCAAAATAGGGTTTGGTTCATTGGTCTTATGTTGTATAACAGGTTGAGGCTGCCTTTTACTGAAGCTCATTAAAATTGGCCCCCTTACCAGCTGCAGAGTCATTTGCTCTAAACTTTTAACACCTCGAACCCTACTAAAAGTCTCTCAGAACCAGAGTTCAGAATTAATAGAGCTCTTTGGTCCCAGAGATAACCCCAAGCTTGGCTGCAGCACTCCTGTGGGGATTCATTTACTCAGGTTGCTGTGGGCGGGCCGCCAACACGATTTCAGGAAGGGTGTGGGATCTTGCGATATGTAGCTTTGAGGCTCAGTTACCCGCCTGTCATGGATACCAACTGTGGGTTTGGTTTCTTAATAGTTGAAAGAGTGTGTAATAAAATTTCCAAAGCAGTTAACCGTGCTTCTCCATGAGGGGAACATATGGTAGCCCACAAGACCAGGATGCAGGCTGGAGCTTCGGTTTGCACGAAAAATGTGCGTCTGGGTATTTGGGCTTTGTTTTTGTTGTTGTTTGGGGCAAAAGGCAAAGGCACAGGATTGATTTATGTTTCTCAGTTGCTGAGGGCAGAGGGAGGTACCACATACCGTTCAGAAAAGGCAACCGAAATGTTCATATCCATCTCTGGATTATACAGACCTCGGGAGCAGAATTCTTACGGAGTTTTAGGATGAAAGCCGGCCCCAATACTCCCTTCCAACCCACGTGGTGACATCGCCTTCCCGTGCTCCCATTCACACGGCGTGCAAGATGGTGGGAGAATACACTAGGCGGGTGACATTCACCTTTACCGTGTCCTGCTCCCTCTTTTTTTTTTCAGAGATGCCATAACAAAAATGAAAGATGTTTACCTGAAGAATCCTCAGATGGGAGACCCAGCCAGTTTGGATCACAAATTAACCGAAGTCAGCCAAAATATAGAGAAACTGCGGCTAGAATCCCAGAAATTTGAGGTATGAAAACGCTGTGGGTGGTGAAAAGCTCTGTTGGAAAAAAAAGAAAGCGAGGAAGGGCTGTGGATGCTGTAGAACACCAGCCATTCGTGCAAGAGGTGCGGCTGGAGGGTGTCGGGGGGGCTTGGCAAGTTGTGATAAAAGGAAAAGTGGTCACCCACCGGCTGTTCTGCCCCTCGGCATGCCCTCTGCCCAGGATGTCCCCTAAAACCGACATGCACGGTTGTATTTGGATGCGTTGTTCTTTGGTTTAAGCGCTTCGCTTAGTCGGTCCCGTTCCAGCGCCTGTTGATGATGGACACAGCGGCCAGTGTGCCATTGTGAATCCAGAAGTGAAAAAAAATCAAGTCAAATACGTTATGGTTCTTACAAAGGACCCATCATCAAAGGGTCATAGAGGTGACAACCGCTGAGAGACACAAATTAGAAATGAGTAGGAAAGATAAATAATAAATGTTTTAAGGAGGGAGAGAGAAGCACTCGAGAGCTATGGACAGAGGGCTTCTTTTACCCACAAATTTCGAGGCTACAGAACATGGAAAAATATATCAGTGACTGATCGCTCCAGTCGGAATCGGTTACTTCTAGCAACGAAGGGTCAGATACGGCTTTTTAAGATTCTTCCCAGAATCCGTCAATCAGTTACGACTGTTGGAGGGTTTAGAACCTAGAAATGTTCTTTCCTGGTCATTGTTATCCTTTGGCCTTTTTTACACTGTTTCCAATGTTGCCCAAGATAATTTTATCTTTTATCTTATTTGATTTCCTGTATATACGTTTCTTTACTATTAAAAAGAGTGACATACTCCTCAAAACAAGAAAAAGTGAGTGTAGCTTTCACACTGAGTCACCGCTGACGCGCGGCAGGAGTCTCCTCTTCTCCGGTGGGACCTCACGGTCACAAACTTTTGGAACCAGAAGGAACTAGAAGCGACTTACCTGAAATCACACAGCTGTTTTAAAAAGCCCAAGAGTAGAGGGGCACCCGGGTGGCTCAGTCGGTTAAGCGTCCGACGCTTGATCTCAGCTCAGGGCTTGATCTCAGGGTTGTGAGTTCAGGCTCTGCCTCGGGCCCCACGCTGGGCATGGAGCCTACTTTAAAAAAAAAAAAAGTTTAAAAAAAAGTGCAAGAGTCTAACACAGTCCAGCGCTCTTTCTGCCCCATTGTGACAGTTGCCTAAACACGCTTGCTTCTACTTCTCCAACGTGAGATGCACTAGGAGCAGTTGCCTATGGGTGCCTTATCCAGCTGAATGCAGAGACCCTAGAGACGGGGGGGTCCTTCTCGAGTCTCAGCTTCAGTGACCATTGAGCCCCCCGAATTTGGGGCCTTTAAGACTCCCTGGCCGGGCCCTCAGCTGAGCTCAGAGCAGCGTCTTTGGTGGCTTTTGCTCGCAGGCCTGGCTGGCGGAGGTGGAAGGCAGGCTGCCGGCGCGCAGCGAGCAGGCCCGCCGGCAGAGTGGAATGTTCGACGCCCAGAACCCGGCCACGGTCAACAACTGTGCCCAGGACCGCGAGAGGTACAGTATCTACCGCGCCTGGCGTCCGGCGGGGAGCAGGTTGGCTTTGTGTTCGGGTCCCGATTCTGGAGGCTGCAGACGAGCGTGAGGCACTTGCTCTGTTCCCAAGAGCCCAAGATGCCTGACCTGCCCCTTCCCCACCGCGCGGGTCCCTAGTGCCGCGTGGGGCGGTGACGGAGCACGCGGGTGACCTGCGATGGCCTTGGTGATGGCAGTCCGGGGGGGTGCAAGCGCGTCACTGGGCAGTCGCTATAGTTGCTGTGTGGTTTCCTTTCTTGAGCAGCCCGGATGGCAGTTACACGGAGGAGCAGAGTCAGGAGGGTGAGGTGAAGGTGCTGGCCACGGACTTCGACGACGAGTTTGATGAGGAGGAGCCCCTGCCTGCCATCGGGACCTGCAAAGCCCTCTACACGTTCGAAGGTGACCTGCGTCCGCCCGGTTCCCCGCTCGCGCACGCTGTCCCTTCTCCTGCTGTGATTGGACCTTCTTCCAGATCTTTCTCTCTCGTCTTACCCTATCGTTCTGCTCACCGTCATCATCATCATCATTTGGTTCATGGCTGCACGTTTTGCCCGTTGGTCCGTACAATGGAACAGTTTCCGTGCAGCTTACCTGCAGCAGATAGCGTGAAATAATGATGATTTCATCCGTTCGTCCAGTATTTCCGGGAGCTCCTGTCTTGTAAAGCCCCCAGAGGGGTGGGATGCGGGCGGGTCAGCGTGGCATCCGCCCCCGGAGAGAGCAGACACACATTTGGGGGAGGTCAGCTGACAGCGCTTACAGAGGTGGGGCCCGGAGCGATGGGGGTTCATGGGACTGCGAGCTCACTTCCTTAAGAGAATTAATTCAGGCAACTCTCCAGGCTGCTCTGCCCCCGAGGCAGGGAGGTGAGAGAAGCAGGGGCTCGTGTGGCTGGAGCTTAGACGTCTTAGGTGGGAGTAGTGGAATCTGAGGCTAGGAATGGTGTCCTTGAGGGGGGAGGTGGGCAAGAATCGTTTGGATTGTTTTGGGCCACAGTTGAGGAGCTATTGAAAGCGTTTGAGCAGGGAGTCGATACCGTTAGAGCTGTACTTAGGACACGTATTGTCCCGTGTGTGGGGCCCATCGGAGAACAGGGATGAAGGGTTCGAAAGACTAGCCTGGAGTTGCCAGAACGATGTCCCGTAGAAAGATATTAAGGATGCTGTGGAAGAAGCGTCCGAGCTCAGGGAGGTTTGGGAAGCCCTGGGACAGATGGATCTTCCAGAGCTCCTCACGACAGACCACGCGTTCAGTGGGACAAGAAAGCACTAGGTTCAACGTCGCCAACTTAACCCCATTCCCACGCCCTGGCCCCACCCCCACGGCCCCCCTGTGAGCAGCTCCCCAGACAGTCTGCCCTTGAGAATTCTGTGTGAGCAGTGGGGCGCTAGACTTGGGCAGTTATCTTAGCAAGTGGTCTTGGGGACCCCCGTTTAATTAAAGAGTGGGCCCAGAGAGGTCACGGTCAGCAAACTGCTCAGGCCCCTGGCTGACTGGAAGCGGGGAACAAAGACGGGAGGAAAGGGAGCGGATTCCTGAAGGTGCCCTCCCGGGGCCCCCCTGAAGTGGAAAGGTAGGAGAAAGATGTAGTTTGGGAAGAGACACAGCGAGGCCAGGTTTAAGAGCCAGGGCCGACGCTGGAAGTGGACACGTGTTTCAGGCCCAAGAAGGGGAAGCTTAGCTACCAGCAAGAACCGGGATGGGAGAGAGAGAAGTGGGGATAGTGTCTGAAAAGGTGTCATTTAAGGCCACAGGTGGTATGCTCCCCGCAAGAGACAGAGGAATAGCAGAGCAAAGATGTCCCCTGGGGAAGCACCTGGCTTCCCGGGGGAGGGGGGAGGGGGCAGCTCTGGGGTAGCTGGAGAAGGGTCCCAGAGAGCCGCAGTGGGAGGCCTGGAAGCTTCTGCGTGGTAGGAGGAGCCCTTGCAGGGCAACGGGGGAGGGGTCCGTGCATCTGTCGCTCGCCCACTGCACCTCTTTCATTGCCAAGCTCCCTGTTTGCGCTCCGCCTGGATGTGACGAGAAGCTGACTCATTCTGATCTTGCTTCTCCAGGTCAGAATGAAGGGACCATCTCCGTGGTTGAAGGAGAAACACTGTACGTGATCGAGGAAGACAAAGGCGACGGGTGGACCCGCATTCGGAGAAATGAAGACGAAGAGGGTTATGTCCCCACTTCGTACGTCGAAGTCTATTTGGACAAAAATGCCAAAGGTGCTAAGACTTATATTTAATACAACTTAAAAAAAAAAAAAAAAACTAAAAAAAAAATTGGAGTTGTCTCTCCCCACAACTATGACTGTTCCTGGCGGTTCTTCCAAAGCGTGGCTGGAGGATACCGGACCGGAGTGCCTGTTGTCACATGGCCACGCGGTGGGCTTGTAGGCATTCGACACCCGAATTTCCATGGCTAGTTTTGACTATAATCACGTTTCACTTGCTCATGAAATATGACGCGGAAAGCTGCCAACTGCCAATTTACAATTCTGTCATTTGAAATCGGATAAACAGTTCTTCTGGCAGTATCTGTAGGTATCCAAAAAAAAAAAAAAAAGTTGCCTTCTAGCTTCTAATCGCTATTTCTGAATTTAAAGGTCCACACACATCAGAGGGGTGGGTAAGACTTCAGTTCTATCTCACAACTGCCGTAAATGGAACCCCCTTAGAAAGTGTTACATTTTGTAACTTAATAACTTGAACTACGCTAGTTTGTTTAATCTTACAATCATTTGCTTTGGAGGAAATCATAAATAAAACCTCCCCCTCCTTGAGGAAAGAGTAAGACGAGTCCTATATTGGTACTAAACGTGTGTATTTTTCCTTAAACGTGTTTAAGATCATTGGTAGATCGCCGTGATTATCCTCTCCCCTCCGCACAATCCCAGACAACCAACTGAAATCTGGAAAAGCTTGGTTAACAATTAACCAGTTGACTTTTACAGGAGACCACTGAGCTCCCCACTGCCACTGACAGAGTCGATCAGATGCCCTGGTGCTGTTTTGATCACTTAGAGAAAACAGCATGCTTCTGTTGGAGGTTTTGTGGCAAGTGGAGCTGTATTCAGCTCACACTTCCCCAGGTGGGGCTATAAATAGCAGCAGCTGCTTCTACACGCAGACCCCAGCTCCTCACTTCGCAGAGGTGTTTGGGGTTTTTGGTTTGTTCGTTTTTTTTTAATCCTTGACATCTTTAAGACCCAAAATATGAATTTACTGAAAATCGTTTTAGAATTGCTAGCTCGTCTTATACAATGAACTATAGCCAGACTAAAATAAAGTATTTCACCATCTTGAAAGGGATCTGGGTCACGTGGGGATTTGCATTTTTAAATTGGCAACATAGGTAATGAAATCGATCACATGCATAGAGATGGGTACCCAGCCCAATGTGTGTGCCCATTTCAAGAATCTACCCTGAGGTCACAGAGAACCAGCTATGAATGGCTCACAATAAAGGTGTCAAGTTCCAATTTACTTTTTATTTGGCTTTGAGAATTATTTATTCATGTCCTTCCTACTTTTAAATAGGAAATTAGCTCCTTGCTTTTACATCGTGAGCTCCTTTTATAAGCTCAAGTCGATTTAAAGCTGATTCTACCAAAAAAAAAAAAACCGATTTAAAAATCAACAGCTGCTTATCATCGGGGTGTGGCAGCTGGCCAGAGTTACGGGTGCTTGTTGTAGATTCTAGCAGAAAGTTTGCTACATTCCCCAAGGACCACCAAAATGGAATTTAGTAAATGTTAATGACAGCCTGATTTTTAAAACACGTTTTATTGTTAAATAATGATAGATTGCCAGGAAGTTGTAAAGACAGTCCAGAGCCATCCCGTGAACCCTTCAGCCGGTGTCCCCCCAGTGGTGACTTCTGACGTAATGGTAGAATAATGCCCAAAGCAGGAAACTGACATCGGTCCGCCTGCTTATTAAAATATCATTTTGTGATTCAGATTTCTTTTGCCTTGTTCTACCTTTGCTGATGTAATATCGATAAAGCCATTCACCCTGGACCCCAGACCTCTCAGGAAAATCATTTCTGTTCCCCTTTTTAAATATTTGCCGCAAGTAACTCAGCTGGCCCTGAAACCACGGGGATCCCTCTTCACGAGCTAGGGGAGGTTACAGCACTAGGCACGGACCCAGGCGAACGGGGGACCTCAGATATTAAAACCAGAGCTTTCTGTCCGATGATGGGACTCATTTCCAGCCTGTGAACTGCTACAGGAAGCAAACCAAACACTGAAAAAGTCTTAAAATGGCCGAGACAACGTGAGCCTTTGGAAGCCTCCCTTGGAAAGTATGGCATTCCATGACGTTGTTGTGGGTTTATTTAGGTTTTTGTGTTTTTTGTTTTTTTCTTAACAGTTGTGCAAATTTGATTCAGAAAATGGCTCAGTTGGTTTATGGGGGGCGGGGGGGCGTGTGTGGGTTTGGGCGTGTAATTGAATGCTCATGATTTTAAGTTGTGTGCCTCAGGCCCTTAGCACAGGCAGCTGCGGAGGAGGGACAGAGCAAGTGTGCCTTGGTGCCCGCCGGTCAATGCACCGAGTATTAGGAGAAGTCCTGAAACCGTTCCCAAAGAATCAGAATTCCCATTTCTGCCCAGAGCATACTCTGGTTTTTCCTACCCTCCCCCCACCCCCGGTTATCTGCTAAAATGAAAGAAGTCAAGTCTTGGCTTGTGGGTAAAGTTTTCTCCTTTTATTTTAGAGACACATTTAGAGATTACTCGTGTATGCGTAGAAGCCTGTCTTCCCCACCTGGTTTCTCAATCTGCTCGGCACCCCCCAAGAACACTGCCCCCCCAACCCCTCCCAGCCCGCGGGGAACTCAAAGCAGCTGTTCTGTGCCCGTGCACACGTGTGTGTGTGTGTGTTTGTGTTGTCGTCTACAATGTGACTATTTAATAATTGCCAAAATATTTAGACTAGAGGAACGTCCAATGGGTCAGTTGGATTGTGACTGTCTTCTTTTATGGTTCAGTTTGGTTTTTTAAATTGCTTTCTGTTAAATATGTCCATAATCCCCCCACCCCCCCCACCCCCCCCACCCCCCATCTATTTGTATATACTGCCATTTAAAAACTAAAAGGATGACTTGAATTCGTTGTTTTAACGTTTGACTCTTTTGTCTGTTTGTTTTACTGGTGCTTCTGCTGCCTAATGACCATTTTTGTTTTTGTTCCCGCGGGGGAAGCCGGAAGGACTAGGTCCCCTGCCGGCCACTCCAGACTTGAGTTTATTGTAGACACTTGTGTTCTGAGTAAGTTTTGTTCCAGTATGGCCAACATGATTGTCTCTCTCTCTTCTCACCCTGAAAGAAAAGAATCTGTCTGGTTCCTCTTAGTTGTACCCTCGTATCTGCCTCTCTAATAAACGTATTTTTCTCAGTGTTGTGTATTTTAAATGATTTTTCACCTTTCCGAGAAAATGATTCTGTGTAATCCGGGTATTTAACTCTTTTGTCTTCAGTCATGGGGAACTTTTCCAGCCAAATGCTTTTTTAAAATTCTGCCCTCCCCCCCCCCCCCCGCCTTTTAAATGATGACACCTTCTCTGTCTCTCGCCCTGCGTGCACCTGAGGGCTTTACGAGTCTGTCTCTCCTTCCTCTCCTACCCCCTCCAGATGAAGAACTTTCACTGTTGATTGCTGAGTAGACGCTGAGTGACACATTTTTCCTTTTCGCCAAGATTTTACTTTTTTTTTTGTAAAGCACCGAGAGTGTCGGTCAGGGAGAGAATCGGGCCTTGAAATTCCTTGCATCCTCCTGGGAAGCGGGTCATGTTTCTTTCTGCCGAGACTCGGCGGCCCCAGAAAGAGGGGCCGGGGGTGGGTGGGCGCGGGTCTTCCGTGTGGGCCTCTCTTCCCTGCAGGGAAGGCTAGCCCGAGGCGACCTGAAACCGTGAAAGTTCCTTATCTCAGACGTGCCCCGTGGTAACACCCACTGCTCTAAAGCTGTCCCCCTCCCGGGCGGCGCAGTCCACGGAGCAGACTGCCCGCCCCAGACCGCCGGCCTCCCTCTAAACACTTTCTCTTCTGTCTTTTTGTGTTGTAGGTTCCTAGAGGCGGCTGCAGGAGCTGGAGCCTCGGTGAGCCTTCCCAGGAGAAACCCTTCGGCCTGCTCGTCTCCGCAGGCCCGGGCGCCAGCGCGCACAGACGGCTCCCGGGCTGGGCCGGCGCGCGGCCCTCCGACGACATCACATCTCAGCCTCAAGCCGCGTCCCCCCGACCCGCCACGCGGCTGCTTGCCGTTTTCTTTCTTTTCTTCCGACAGCATGCTTCTCGTGGCCCGGCTCCCCCCACGGCCCGTCCGGCCACCTCTCCGGGGGCAGTTCTGTCCCTGTCCCCGTCCCCCCACCCCCACCCCACACGGGGCCACGGAAGGCAGCTAGACACGTGCTCCCTCCTTCCCGGGCCCCTGCCTTGGCCCTCAGTCTGCCTGGCGCATCCTGGCCCGTCCACGGTTCACACTGTGCCTTTCGTGAAAACTTCGCCACCGGTCTCCCCGGGGGAGACTAACAGAATCTGGACAAGGAGGGTCAGGCGTGCACCAGGCGGACTGAGCGCCCGATGTCATGGATGGGTTCCCGCGTCCCGAGTCCGTTGACTCTTCGGTGGTCCTTTTCTGGTTAGGGGTCCTCACCTCATACTAAACATCGGCCCTTGCAACGTTTCCTGGCCTGAGAGTGTCCGTGGGGGGCGCTGGGGGACACGGAGGCACGCACACGCATGCATGCATCCCCTCCATGGCGTGCACACGCGCGAGCACACACATGTTTTGATTGGGAGCCTGTGCTCCGTGGCCTGGAAAGGTCTACACCGGAAGTAAATTCCATCTCCAGGGCCACACGCAGAAGCGTCCACCTTTCACGGGGCGAGGGAGGGTCCCAGCCCACCTCCCTGCCATGGCCCTGTGAACGGGAGCTGCGGGACGTGGCACTTGAGCGAGCGTCTCACCTCGACCCTAGCTCCTTGCAAAGTGACAATTCCCGTCTTCCCGTGAATTCCCGAGATTCGCATCTTAGGATTCTAGCGCTTTCCTCACCAAAGAGCCTGTGAGGCTGGCGGTCCTTCAGGTGGTCCTACGGCCACGGCTTCCGCATGTTCTCACGTGCTCCGAGGGCCACGGAGACTGGATGGAGTTGGCTTTTTGAGTGAAGTTCCCTTCCTCTTGCGGATCCTTGAGGAAAACGTGAGGCCGTGTAGCCCGTGGCCAGTCATGCCTTAGAGCAGCCTAGCTTCCCTTCTCTGGTGCAGACACGGTCGGGAGGAGTCACTGGCTGCGAGTTTCTGTGAGCGAGACACCATCCAGAGCCCAAGAAGGAAATCGCCCTCTGTCTTCTCTCGTTTGGCTGTTGGTAACTAGGTGGTCACCTCGAACATCCTCAATTCTTCTCGACCTTTATGAATCTAAGACAAGGATGTCTTACGGGAGCCGAAGGGACAGAAAGGACAGGTGCTGGGCCTGTGTTCAGTGGCCAAAACAGGGTTCCTCTCAGTAAACCAGGGTTGAGCTCGACCACACACCCCCTTCCGAGAGAAACCTCCAGCAAGCAAATGCCTGGGGAAAGCAGGTGAAGAGAAGTGGCTTTGGGTTTAAAGGCGAGCAAGCAAGCGAGCATGAGCTGCCCCCTCTTCTGTCCCTCTGTCTCTGTCTCTGTCTCTGTCTCTGTCTCTCTCTTGCCCTGAAGGGGGCCAGGCCCTTCGGGTAAAGACTACCTGCCTATCTGCCTGGACGGCTGAGGCCGTGGGGGTCTCGGGGCTGCTCTGTTGGCAGCAGGCCTCCGTTCCCCACGGCGGCGGGGAGCTCCTCCACCTTGTGAGAGGGCTGCTTGCCAGATGCCCCGGGGCCAGGGGGGCCGGGCCTCCCCCGAGTCCCTGCAAACCTGCAGGTGTGTGGTTAGGCCAGGCCGTCCCAGCAGCTCCACGGAGGCTCCTCCGCCAGCCCCGGGGTGTGGGGGGTGGGTGGGGTCAGGAATCTCTAGGAACCTCTGAATCTCACCAAGCCAAGCTGACCGCTCTCCACTCCACAAGGATGCTAAATGGTTTTTTTTAAATCGATTTTAGAGCCTCAGTAATGCATGTGCATTGCATCTTTCATATTCTGGGGTCAGGATAGATTCAGTTCTCACAACATAGGGAAAATGTTATAAACTGCAGTGATTGGTTCTTTTAATGTCTGTTAAGCCCAATAGAGAATATGCTCGTATCTTGTAACCCCTGCGCCTTTTTTTTTTACTCCCTTCTGTACCACGTGTGTCCAGAAAGGAATGGATCCTTAGTGCTTCTCCGTGTTAGCCTTGGTGTTTGCCACCCTCCCCGCCCCCGCCGCTGGCGGGTCTGTGCCGTTGTGTGGGGAGGGGAGCGCTGCAAACCTGAGCTCATTCAAGGAGATAAGTCATTAGAGGATAGTTGAGGTGTATCCTTTACTCTGGGGATCCTCCTGGGAAATCATCCCTATAGGAGTATGGACCAGTTCCCGTAGAGTAGGGGAACCTCTCCATCTGCTTCTCGGGCCCCCCTCCGCCCCCCCACGCCTGTCGTTTCTCCACCGATGCTAGAGTAGTGTTGTTGTAAGAATGACTAAGTTTTAAAGCACCTGCCCTGAACATGACCTAAAAACAACGTTTTTCTGCTGGAAAGAGAGGAACTTGTCATTCACCCAGTTTTTCCTTTGCAAGATAAAAAAAGGCATGGAAAGCTGTCGTGGGATTTTCCTTCGGGGGTTTAGCGCGCTCACCTCGGAAGCTTCCAGGCTGTGAGGCTCAGGCCAGATAAGCTGTTGCAGCTTATCTCGCAGCACAGAGGCCCCCCTCAGGCCTTCTGGTGACATCTGTAATTACAGGAGAGAGTTTATGGAACGCGAAAAAGTGACATGGATGCTAAGTATTTTTCCAGAAATCTTAGTTTCATACTTCCTCATACCTCTGCCTCCCCGCGCTGGTGCCGTCAAAACAATTCTTTAAAGAGTGATCCAAAATTCTATTTTAACCTGATGTTGAGCACCTTTAAACGTTTTGGTTTGTGTGTGTGGCACTAATTCTAAACTTTGGAGGCATTTCAGTGTTGTAACGGCCCCCTGCCATTGTGAAGGTTCTGGAATTGCCCATTTGTCTCTGGAGATGGAATTAAACCAAATACAGTGCTTCCATTGGAAGGCTTATATTGACCTTGTAACTATATGTTAATCCTCTAAATGTTAAATAAAAGTATAACCTCTGTTATGTGGTCATGGGACTGTTTTGTGGCACGAAGAGGAGACCTCGGGCCCGGAAGCAGGCCGGGGCTGCTGGGCCTGGGGGGGGGGAGGGGGGGCGGCTGGGGCTGGGCCCGTGTGCACCTCACTGATTTACTGCGTGAACCCAGGACAAGTCACGTAGCCATCCGCTCAGGCGCGCTTGCGACCTACTAGTTCTACCCACCACCCCACCTGCTGGAGGAAAAGCTGTGGGGGACACTGATGTGGGATTCAGGTCGGTTCAGTACAGGGATTTGGGGGGGCTCCTTAGGAGCAGGAAATTTGTTTTCCATGCACATTCAGCAGGCAGCTACTCTAGGTCTTCAGGGCCCCTATTGTGGGGGGTGGGGGTGCCGGGACCACGGGGCACGTTGGCATTCTGTGGGCAGTCTGCTCTGGCAAGTGCTCGAGCCCACCCTCTTGGTAGCCTGGCTGCAGTAACCACGGGCTTGTGCGACACTGAAGGGGGGAGGACTCCAGCCTGCCCCTCCCCCAGGATGTGCGCAGCGGGAAGCCCCGTTTCCCTGCCAGCATGGAGAATCCCACCCCAGGCCGTGGGGGGAAGGTACAATGATTTGTGCCCACCTTTTTAGGTCCTAAGGCCCCTCAGAGCTGTTTTAGTACAGTCGGGAGGGAGTGAGGTCGCAGCAGAATTGCTGGGGGGGGGGGCGGTAGGTGAGGCCACCAATAAGAGGCCAGGCCTCACCTCGGCCTTCACCTCCTCCCCCAAACGGATGTGAGCGGCCTTCAAAAAAGCAAGAGCTCCTGACTCCGAAGGCAGCAGACCTGTCAGTCAGGCTCCCCCAGTGGGCCTGGGAGACTCAGCAGCCCGCCCGGGGGCAGGGCCGGGCCTCCGCGGCCTCTCCTGGCCTCAGGGGCACCAGCCGCACCCAGGCCCCGCAGCACCCAGGCCCCGCAGCACGGCCGCACAGGTGGCGGCGACCCCTAGCGGGAGAGGGGCCAGCACAGAGGGGAAGGACACCCCGTGTCGGGGACCGGGTGACCAAGAACACAGTGGAAGCGGGCTGAGCCGGAGGGTGGGGGTGGGGGGGGTCAAGTGTCCCTCTTTTTTTTTTCAATTAAAACAAAAGAGATCTCTGGAGTTGTTGGCCCCACGGGACAGCCCGGGGAGCCAACTCTGAATGGCTGCAGCCGAAGTGAGGCGCTGCAGGCCTGTGGGAGGGAAGGTGCTGGGGGCGGCCGGCCAGAGAAACGGCTGGCCTAGCTCAGCGGGGCTAATGTCCCTGAGTCCTGGGCAGTGAGGAAGCCCCGTCCCTGGCTGGAGGAGGCCTCGCCTTCCCTCCCTGGCCTCTGCTGTTCTTTTCTGAGAAGGGGAGGCAGCAAGCCTGTGGCCAGCACCCTCTCGGACCCGGGATTAAAGTGCAAACCTGGCACTCAGCAGCCACTTTGTGAGCATCAGGAGCTGCTTCCCCCGAAGTGCATCCATGAGGCCCTGGTTTAAACACTACCTGCCCAGGGGTGCCTGGGTGGCTCAGTCGTTAAGCGTCTGCCTTCGGCTCAGGTCATGATCCCAGGATCCTGGGATCGAGCCCCGCATCGGGCTCCCTGCTCAGCGGGAAGCCTGCTTCTCCCTCTCCCACTCCCCCCTGCTTGTGTTCCCTCTCTCGCTGTCAATCTCTCTGTCAAATAAATAAAGAAAATCTTTAAACACTACCTGTCCAGATGGTATAGTGAGCGACCTGTACTTAAAGACCTCCCATCCACTGGGGGCATTGCTGGGCCACAAAAGGTGGAGCAGAATCGGAGAAAGGCCCCCCTGTGCCTTTGTCCTCAGAGCTGAGGGGCTAAAAGCTGTGGGAGGAAACAATGGGGATCTCCTCATTCTCGGCTGTTGGGCCCGGGAAGGAGGCGGGGGGTGAGGTGGGGCGGGAAGGATCGCGGGCAGCATTCTGCCCCCTCAGTGTGCACATCCTCCCACCGGTGGCACCAGGCTGCGCCCTGTCCCCCCTCCCAGCTCCCCAGACACCACCTGGGCCAGGTTGCTCACTGCTCTCAGATCCAAGGAAGGGCTGGAGACACCTAACGCATCCCTGGGACGGCTTTCCAGAACACACATTGTCTTACAGTGTGGCCTGCCCTTTTCATAGCTTCTCCTCAGGGCGTTCATCTCCTCTCTGCTGCAGGCAGAGGAGCCAGGGGGAGGTGTGCTTCCCCCGAGGCTCTGTGGGGCTCAAAACGAGGTGGTGTAAGACTCGCAGGATCATTTATGTTTGCACTGAATTCCAACTAGAACCAAGGTAGGAAGCTACACTTTTGGGGGGGGCCTGCACCTTGCAAATGCATTTTCTGATGCGGGTTTGTGAGCAGAAGCACAGGCAGCCGCTGGCCCCCACGCTCCCCCGTCTGTGGGTAGAGGCTCTTGTCTCCTCTAAGAGGGGCGGCTGGAGGGAGGCCCAGGCCCAGCCGAAGGCAGGAGCCCGACGGCAGCGGGGGAGGGGATGCCTGCGGAGGAAAGACAGGAGGTGGCCTCCCCACTGCCCCGGGCTTCCGGCCCCACCCAGTCTGTGAACATCCACAATCTCCTGTTTTGTCTCCAGATTCCAGCATCTGAGTTTGGCGGAGCCACTTAAAAGCCTGGTATATCAAGGGAAAATATAAAAGAAAGATTTTAAGGCCAATTTGGCACCTCCCTCTTTCTCCCCCACCTTCCTGTAGTACAATGAGTGTCCCCAAACCTCTGAAATCAGGCAATCCTTCTTCATTCTCATCTTCCATGGTAAACAAGGCCAATCACAAAATCCGTACCCCGAATTCCGTGTGTACAACGTTCAGATGTGAGCAAAGCTAAAAATAGTGCTTAGACTCCGATAGACACGGACGTGGGAAAGCTATAAAGAAAAGTGAAGGATGAAGGATGGGCAGGAGCTACTCCTGGGGCGGGGCGAGGTGGGGCTGTGCTCAGGAGGGACCCACAGGGGCTCACGGGGCCCGGTGATGGCAACGCCCGGGGGGAACCATTCCTGATGCTGAACATGGGTCTGCACACTCACATCTGATGGGATTTCACAAGCATCTGTGCTCCAAATAACACACAAAAACCTCCCATTCTTCTCTCCCCACCAGACCCCAACAAGTATAAACAAAAACCAACCAAAACCACAGGGAGAATAAAACACCAGCATCCTCAAGTGCCGGGGAACTCCCCGTGTACGACCCCAGCAACCGTGATGCTGTGATTGGAGGAGCCAATGTCTGCCGTCAGCCGAGGAGGAAAGGGTCCCTCCAGCTGTGGAGCCCTTGCCCGCCCCGGGGAGGGTAACCCCAGCTCACAGACGTTACCCCAAGTGGCCGAGTGGCCGGGGGCGCGGCGCCAGTAGGGGACCGGCCCGTGGGATGTGCTGGCCTTTCCCCTCCCCCCCCACATCTGGCCCCACTTCTCTGGGTCCGGGCTGGTTCCAGGAAGATGTGTCCGCGGCCCCCTCTTCCTCGTCCGCTCCTGCAGCCTCCAGACGCTGTCTGGTTTCAGAGCCCTGCCAAGCCCCGTCCCTTGTGTGGTGGTGGGGACCGCCGACCCCCCAGCCCGGGCTCAGGCCCCCCGCTAACACAGTGAGCTGCCCGGACACAGACGACAGCGGGGGCTGTGGGGACGCGTACGTATTTATTAGGACATTCCGAACACCGACGAGGCCACGCCGACGGGGCGGCGAGTTTACAACCTGGCGCAGAACCTGTCACCGGCGGGGTGACGACGTGTGGCCGCCCAGCCCCACCACGGGGTCGCCTGCTGGCTGCAGCAGGAACTTTCAAAAGACTGTAGCACATGTCAAGGGACTCCAGAGCGGCTTGTTCTTCGATCACATGCTGCCTCGGTGGGGAAGGAACCGGGTAGGAGGACTGCAGTGAGCTACATGCCGCGCCAGCGTCCGGGGCTCTGCCGGAATTCCAGCCACATCTGCTTCGAGAGACTGAAGGCCACGGCGTGTGGGGGCCTGGGTCCTGAGGCCCCTTCCCCGCCCCTGTTCCCTCTGGCCCTGACGAGGTGGGCATCTGGCCCCAGCAGCTTCGTCCAGGGGCATGGGCGCCCCCGGAGGCAAGGCCCAGCCCCCGGGGCTCATCCCAGCGCCCCAGCGTGGCCTGGCTCAGCATCCAGAACAGGCTTCCACGGCCGACTGAGAGGTGCCCCAGAGCCACAGCTCCCTGGGCTCCCCATACAGTGTGGCGAGAAACAGGGAGCCCCCCAGGGAGGCCGCATTCGCAGCAAAGCACAGTGACACGGGGCACTTGTCACCTGGTTCCCCGGTGGGGACGAGCGAAAGCCAGACCGTGGGGCCACCTCGGCAGCACGGGGAGCCAGGGACCAGCTGCCTCCAGAAACAACCCCCACCCCAGGTCCCCACCGCACAGGAGTCCAGAAGTCGTCAGCCTGCAGGAGAAACGCTGAGAGCAGCCCAGGGTTCCGGGGCCTTTCTGTGACACTGGGGATCGGGGCCGAAGCGGGGCCTAGGGAGGAGCTGGGTCCGGCACCCCCACTGCTCCAGCTCAGGCCTCTGCACCCCAGCTCCCTGCTGTGCGTCCCGGGTGCTGGAGCTCCTCCCGCCCCTCGGTCCCTAGGCCACAGCCCCTGACTTGGAACTCCAGGGACCCAAGCTGGGCCCGAGCGAGCGAGGGGGCGGGTGGGGGACACAACGACCGTGACAAGTGGGCACAAAGACCCAAGTTAAGGAACGTCGCAGAGCCCTGGTCATTTGAAGAGCCCGAAGTGGATGTATTTCCTGGTTGCGACATTACTCCCTGGAACCCAAACGACTTTTCTGTCTCTTTACACATCTGCGTTTCCCAAACGGCCAGCCTCTCTTCCGGGCACAAGCACGCCCTCCGCAGGGAGGAGGGCCAAGGCGGGGGCCTGTGGGGACACTTGGGTCACTCAACCCGGCGGGGCCCACGAGAGGGTTTTTCCAAACAGCCTCACGGAAGGTGTGTTCAGGGATGCGCTCTTCCAATGCACAGGGGACGGGAGAGGGTCTCTGCAAAGGGAGGGGACTTACAGACTGGCCCACCAAGTCACACGGCCCGGGTCTCGGCTTCGATCTTCTGCTCCCCGTGTAGGCTCTCTGGGTCCTGGAGCTGGGCCACGCTCTGTCGGATGGCGATCTCGGGGCCGCCGCCATACAGGTTGTTCAGGTAGACCCAGGTCTCCTCTGAAATCTGCCCGTAGTCAGCTCCTGCGGGGCCCCAGAGGCCACGTGGTCGGGGCTGGGCTTGCGCATGCCCCCTCACCCCGTCCGGGAAGCCATGGTCTTGGCCGTGGGGGCTCCGGGAGGTCTGGGCCCCACGAGGGAGCTTCCGTGCAAAGCTGCTCAAGAGCAATCTCGGGCCGCTCCATGGGGACGTCCGTCCGCTAAAGACCCCAGAAGGCACATCTCCACTGCCACCCGTTTCCTGGGGTGGGGGGGTGCCCGCAAAGGGCAGGCAGAGGCCAGCACAGGGCCCGGGTAGGAGTGGCGGGGGCTCCCAGAAGGACTGACTGGCAGCCAGGAGGGACCGTGGGGAGGCTGGCTGGCCGGGGAGGCAGTCCTGAAGCCGGCGAGACTCACCCTGCTTCAGCTGGATGTGGCCGCTTCCTTTGACCTGTGCAATCCTGCTGTTGTCAATGGGCCCAGGGGGCTCTGGAACAGACGCGGCTCAGGCTCAGCGCCTCTGGGCCCCTGCAGCAGCGGGCAGCCCCCCGGTCCCCAGCACGGCCCTCCAGCTCTCAACAGGTAAGAGCCGTTCTCAAGGCATGACTCCAACACCGCAACCCCAGAGGCCGTCCGGGGCCCACGGGGTCCGTGTGACATCCTCCCAGGGGCAGGTGTTGGGCACCGGATGCTCATCCACAGAAGGGATTTCTGGGACCCGGGCACTGGCTTCAGAGCCCCTTCCCCAAACCTCACGTAATCCTCAGCCACCCTGGGCCTTGAGAGCTGCTCCCAGAGGCAGGGGGAGGACCGGCCCAGGGAAGAGCTGGCTGAAGGCGAAGCCGGGGCCCGAGCGCGGGCTGCAGCGACTCTCCAGCCCCGCCGAACCTGCCTGCCTCCCCCAACCCTAGGGAGCCCCCGGGGCGCGCCTGGCACCTCACCGCCCAGCAGGGCCTGGACGGCAGCAAGGCCCCTCCCCTTGCCCCGAGGCCTGGCTGGTGCTTGGGCCCTGAAAGGCCAGTGTCCCGTGCACAGAACCTGCTGACCCTGCCGGGCCCCCCAGCCCCAGGCTGGGAGCCACGTGTGGAGCTCGGGCTCTGCTGTTTCTTGCCGGGGACTGCGGATGACTCTGGGAGGCAGCCTTGTCTGGGCACCAGCAGGGACAGGACGTGAGGAAGGGGTGAGCAAGCCGGCCCCTGTCCTGCCGCAGCAAGAAGGCCTGGCCCTGGGCGCTGGGTGGCCTGGCCCAGGTGGGGGGGGTGGGCCAGCGATCCCAGCCCTGGGGCAGGGGGAACACCTGTGCTGGGGGCGGGCGGGGGGGCCGTGCTCCACTCACCGTTGTCCTTGCCCTTGACAAAGGCCTCCCACTCCCGAAACCACTGCATGCTGATGCAGTAGATGACAGCCGGAGACTCCTCCGCCTGGAAGGCTTTGTTCAGCTGGGCCGCCGGGGAGAGTCCGCAGAGGGGAGCGTCAGCACCACTGCGCAGCACCCCGCTGACCCTCCCCTCATCCCCAACTCTTAGAACACACCAGATACTCCAGGTAGAAGACTTGGGGCTCCCAGACAAGTCCCACCACTCCAACGTCTGCAGGGAACACTTGGGGGGATCTCTCCAACCGAGACCACAGGCCGATGCGGCTCCCCCCACTTAACCGATGCGCTGATTTGCTCCATTAACTCTTCTGACCCGTCATTTTTCCACGGGCACAAAGCTCAGTGGCCTTAACTGTCTTTCACCCACGATCCACCCCCGAAGGGCGGGTGGTCCCCGGTCACCCTGTTCCGAGCAGCCCCGGGCCTCACACACGCCTGCTTCCTTTCCTGAACAGGATCATCCTGGTCGTTTTGCCACTTGCTTTTTTCACTTAATGCACCTTCCGTGTCACTTTGTAGAGCCCCGTGGTTCTCACTAGCGGGGAGATCTGCCGCCCAGGGGACATGGCCGATGTGTGCAGGTGATTTTTGTGGTCACTGGCATGCGGGGGGCCAGGGATGCTAACTGTCCTCTCACACACAGGACAGCCCCCACAATAAAGAGTCACCCAGCCCCAAACAACAGGGCTCTGTTCTTTTCAGAGCTGCTCAAGCAGAGGGACCTGAGCCTCCAGAACTCGACCCCCTGAGAGCAAAGCCTGCAACGTCTGGCCGCTCCGTTCTCCCACAGGACAGGTCTTCCAAACAGAGCCTGACCGCACACGGCTCTTCAGTCCCCGGCTCCCCACATGTCCCCCCCAGAGGCCAGAGGCACGGCACCCCGCCCCTGCCCGCACGCACCTTAATGAAGGTGTCGATCTCGATCCGCCTCCGCTTGGCCAGCGCCTCGATCTCCACCTGGCAGATGCAGCACACGTACAGATGGTTCACGGCGGGGCCGCCCCCAAACCTGCGCCCGGGGGGAGGGCAGAGAGAAAGAGAGCGCGCGAGCGCACCCTGAGGGGAGGGGTCCGGGAGGGGAGGCGGCAGAACATGACTGCCCTCCACTTGGCGGGTTTCTCCTCCTCCTCCGGGGAGCCTCCCTGATGCCGCCCTAGGTGCCCGGTGCTCGGGCCTGTTGACTTTTCTGTCTCCCTCACGCGACTGGCAGGGGGACCTGCATGCCAGTGGGCCCGCAGTACCCGGCCCCGCACCTGGCCCAGGCGTGTCACAAAGCTATGTTTAAAGGCTAAAGGGCAGATTAACATTCTTGCTTCCTCTCTTGGCTACTGGGCAGAAGCCGCTGTGGCCAACAGCCCACCCGGCCAGATCCCGAGGACGGTGTCAAAGGGAGGCAGAAGCTTGTCCCTCTGCAGGTAGGAGGGTGAATTCCCACGGGATATGGGGACACATCTCCCTATGGGGCTCTGACCCACCCACCACCACCGGCCAAGTCTGCACCGGACCTGCCAGCGGATGGGGCAAAGCCTGTCCGAGGAGAGGCCTCCCCGGCCTGTCTGATTACTCTCTTAGGGGGGCACATCCTGCCTGCCCATCTGCAGAGCGACCCGGGCCTAGGCAGGTCCTCGACATGAGAGCCACGTTTCTGGTCCTGAGGGACTTGAACCTGGAGGGCCTCAGGCCGCACAAGCCCCAGGCCATTGAGCTGGGCCGGCCCGAGCCAGCACGCCGGGGACTATCTGTGAGAGGGACCTGCTGGCCTTTGCTGGAGCCAGTCTCTGTCCCTCCCGACTGTCAGGGTCCGACGGGTGCCCGCAAGTGTCTTCGTCGCTGCAGTCACGCGCAGGGAGGCTGGCAGCTACTTCTAGACAGCGTGGGGGCCCCGGCGGCCTCTGTTCCCGGGTCCCCTCCCGGCCCCACGGACGGCGGCCCGGACAGGAGCAGGCACGGCACCTCACCTGTTGTACAGGTGCTCCCACACGTTCTGGGGCAGGATCACCACCAGGTCGTCGATGTAGTGGTATTTGTGGGGCGGGATGCCTGTGGAGGGAGGCCCAGGGATGGAGTGCTGGGGGCTCGGCCGCCCGCCCCCTCCCCCCCACCCCGATCACAGAGGAGGCGCCCTCACCTCCGTGGGAGCAGAGGAAGGTATGATTGGTGATGGGCCCCGGCTCGGCGAACGTGTTGAACTTGTTGAGCCATTCTCGAGACACGTAGAACCGCAGCAGGCTGGGCTCCCGCATGGCAGCCAGGGACACCACTTGCTGCCGTTCCCGCACAGCCTCCTCACTGCTCTTCCTGCAGCAGGGGTGGGGCAGGGGTGGGCAGAGCAGGGGTGAGCAGGGGTAGAGCAGGGATGAGGCAGGGTTAGGGCAGGGGTGGGGCAGGGATGGGGCAGGGGTGGGGCAGGGGTGGGCAGAGCAGGGGTGAGCAGGGGTAGAGCAGGGATGGAGCAGGGTTAGGGCAGGGGTGGGGCAGGGATGGAGCAGGGTTAGGGCAGGGGTAGAGCAGGGGTGGGGCAGGGATGGGGCAGGGGTGGGGCAGGGGTGGGGCAGGGATGGGGCAGGGGTAGAGCAGGGATGGGGCAGGGGTAGAGCAGGGATGGGGCAGGGTTGGGGCAGGGGTGGGGCAGGGGTGGGTAGCGGAGCCCCTCAGGATCCAGCAGCATCTCGGCGGCCCCACCACCCCTGCCAGAGTGCGGGCCACGATCACTCCCATGGGAGCACTACGGGAAGACCCAAACTCAACTTCTTGGGTTCCCCGCTTTCCCCACAGCCAGAAGGCTCTTTCTTACAAGCTGGAACCCTTACTGCCCGGGGCCTAGAACCTTCCAGGCTCCACCCCCCACCACAGGCACCCAGAGTAAAGCCCCAGGGCGTAGGGGCTGGCCATCCCGGCCCACAGGTCACCCATCTGTCCTTGACCCGGACCCCTCCCCGCCGAGACAGCCTGCCCGGGGCCCCACCGGTAGAAGAGCACGTAGGCCTCAGCGTTCTGCACCACCGTCTCGTGGACCTCGGTGACATACTGGTCGTCGAACTCGTACCACTGCCCGTTGATCACGTTTTGGCAGTAGGCGATGTAGTGGCCACCTGCGGCGGGAGGGGCAGGCTGGTCACGGATGCCCCAGGGGACGGGGACAGGGGTGAGGCAGGGGCGGCTGACTCACTGCCTGCCGTGCCGTGGTGGCAGATGACCGAGAGGAGGTCGTAGGTGGTGATCTGGGACGTGCACTCCTTGGCAAGGAATGGACGCAGGTCAAGTCCCTCGAGGGGGAAGGAGACGTGGCTGCTGATTTTGAACGAGTACATGACCTCGTGCCGAAAGCGCTTCAGGTGGATGCACAGGATCTGGGGGGCCGGGGGAGGAGGCGGCGGTCATTCCAGACAGGGCTGGCCGGGGCCCTGTGACCCCCGGTAACGAAGCGGGGGCTCAAGGCCGGGCTCTGGGACACCCACCGGCCCACTCAGGTCTCGCCCTCCAGGTGAGCACAGGAAATGAAGCAGCGAGAGCCTTCCGGAGGCCCAGGCCGGCTGAGGGGTCCCGCCCACTGGCCGCCTGGCCACTCGGAAGAGCTGTGCGCGGGAGCTGAGCTAGCTCGCTGCACGGCCCCGGGCAGGGGCGCCCCCGCAGGCTGTGCCCGAGGGCGGCGCTGGGCCGGGCAGGAAGCTGACCGTCAGAACTCTAACTACCAGTTCTGTGGCACCGACTTCCCCACAGCTTTTCCACGCGGGCTTCCCAAACCTGCTCGACACCACCCAAGCACCCGCATCCCGGGCCACGCTCCTCTGCGCTCCGGCCACGCGGCCCTTCCTGGGTTTGGCCAAGCCCGTTCCGGCCTCGGAGCTCTGCCTGCCTGCTCCTTCCCGCTCTCCCTCCACCAGGCTGAAGCCAGCCCCTGTGCTCAGGGCTCACTCAGACCCACTTCCCTCAGAAAGGCCTTCCCCAACGCAGACGGCCTGGTGGCCACATCCTTCCCCAGACACCTGTCTTCCTCCAGGTGGCACCCTCCACCCCACACCTGCAGAGTGTAGGGGGAGCTGAGGGAGGGTCCCAAGTCACAAAGTGAGAGATGAGCCCCTCCACCTGCCAGAGCCTCCCCCCCCAGCAGGTCTCTCAGCCGAAGCAGGAGACGCCCCCCTGCCCTAGGCCTCTTCAGCTCGGGCTCCCTGAGGCAAGGGGTGACAGCTCCACCACACACCAGAGGCAGGCAGAGACCGCGGGAGGCTGCCCCACTCACCTCGGGCAGCCGCAAGACCTTACAGTACTTCACCCCGTTCCGCAGCCTGGCGGGGAAGAACGGGGGAGAAGCGGTGAGCATCCCGGTGTGCGGGCAGAGGGGCCCGGCGAGCACCCTCCCCACACGGTCACCTCTGTGAGGTCAGGGTCAAACGCTCTGGAGGAACCAGGGAAGTACGTGGGACACAGACAGACCGAGGCGTGGGAACGGACCATTGGGGGGAAAGCCCAGAACACACACACTTACTTTTTACACCGTTCACAGCTGTACATGTTGTCACCTAGGGCAGGAAATGCAGACAACGGTGAGCAGGGGCCGGAAGTGGGAGCCGAGGTGGACATAACGATTTATGCTTACGAGACACAACCCGATATGCCGCCTGCAAGAGACTCACTTCAGCTTTAAGGGCACACGGGCTGAGAGAGAGAGGGATGGAAGGAGACATTCCCTGCGGATGGAAAGCAACAGAACAGAGGACGCTGTACTGACATCACATAAAGTAGACTTTCAGTCAAAATCTGTCCCAAGAGACGAAGAGGGTCACTATGTAGTGATAAAGCAGTAATTCAACAAGAGGACGTAACCATTGCAAATATATGCATCCAACACCGCAGCACCTAGATATTTCAAGTGAACATTAACACAACTGAAGGGAGAAATAGTCAGCAATACAATAATAGTTGGGACTTCAATATCCCACTTTCAACACTGGGCAGATCATCCAGACAGAAAATGAATAAGGGAACCAGACCTGAATGACTACAGACCAAATGGGCCTAACAGACATATACAGAACATTCCATCCAACAGCACCGGAATACACATTCTCAAGCGCCCACGGAACATTCTCCAGGACAGCTCCAGGAGCTGGGCCACAAAGCAAGCCTTAATGAATTTGGGAAGATGAATATCATATCGAGTATATTTCCAACCACAGTAGTATAAAACTAGAAACCATGAACAGGAGGAGAACTAAAAAATTCACAAACAACACACGCCTCAACAACAGACAAGTCAAAGAAAAAATCAAAAGGGAACTCAGGAAGTATCTCAAGATAAACGAAAATGAAAACACAACGTACCAGCACATACGGGATGCAGCAAAAGCAGTTCTAAGAGGGAATCTCATAGCAATAAACACCTACGTTAAGAAAAAAGAAAGATCTCAAATGAACAACCTGACTACACCTCAGTGAATTAGAAAAGGAAAAATAAATTGAGCCCAAACTTGGCAGAAGGAAGGAAAGAATAGAGATTAGAGCAGAAATAAGTAAAACAGAGATGAGAAAATGAATAGAAAAAAAGTCAGTGAAACTAAGAGTTGGTTTTCAGAAAAGATAAAATTGAAAAAACCTTTAGCTAGGTCAGCAAAATGAGAGAGAGAAAGAGAGAGAAGGAGGGAGGACTCAAATAAACGAAATGGAAGAGGACCCTTACAACTGACACCACAGAAATACACAGGATCATAAGAGGCCCTACAGCCAATTAATTGTACACCAACAAACCGGATAATCTAGAAGAAATGGATACATTCCTAGAAACATACAACCTACCAAGACTGAGTCATGCAGAAAGAAAAAATCTGAATAGACCAATAATGAGTAAGGAGATTGAAGCAATAATAAAAACAAACAAACAAACAAGAAACCTCCCAATAAACAAAAGTCCAGGACCAGATGGTTTTGCTGGTGAATTCTATCAAACAGTTAAAAAAGAACTAACACTAATCTTTCTCAAACTCTTCCAAAAAACTGAGGAGGGTACCCTGATACCAAAGGGAGATAAGCACACGATAAAAAAAGAAAACCATGGGCCAATATCCCTGATGAATATAAATGGAAAAATTCTCAACAATATTCTAGCAAACCGAATTCTGCATCATATTAAAAGGACCACACACCATGATTAAATGGAATTTAACCGTGGGAGGCAAGTATGGTTTATCATACACAAATCGATGCACATGATACTCTACATTCACAGAATAAAGGATAAAAATCATATAATCCTTTCAACAGAGACAGAAAAAGCACTTGACAAATTTCAACACCCTTTCACGATAAGAGCTCTCAACAATTGGGTGTAGAGGGAACATACCTTAACACAACAGAGACCACGTAAGACAAGTCCACAGCTAACCTCATCCTCAACATTGACAAGCTAGAAGCTTTTCCCCTAAAATCAGCCATGAAACAAGGGTGCTGCCTCTCACCACGCCTACTCAACCCAGTACTGGAAGTCCTAGCCAGAGCAATTAGGCAAGAAAAAGAAATAAAAGACATCCAAATAGGAAGAGGAGGGAAGACTGTCTGCAGGTGACATAACCTTATACTTAGGAAACCTAAAGACTCCATCAAACAATTGTTAGGACAAATCCATGAATTCCGTAAAGTTGCAGGGTACAAAATCAACATAAAAAAGTCGGTGGCATTTCTATATACTGACAGTGAAATATCTGAATGAGAAATAAAGAAAACCATCCCATCTACAATTGTGTCAAAGACGGTAAAACACATAGGAATAAATTTAGCCAAGGAGGTGAAAGATCTGTATGCTGGAAACCATACGACACTGATGAGAGACATTGACAAAGAGGCTGTGACATCATAGAAAACACAGTCCAAGGTTCCTGGCTCAGAGCCTCTGAAGTCCTTGTACTCTCCTAAGTGGTAAGAGCACTGGGAGCAGCATTTGTCCTGATATTTGCTCTTTGACCCTGCTTCCTGGCACAAGATTCCTAAGTCCCTTGGGATTTCCTAAGTGATGACAGTGACTTTGGTTCTATGAGGTGACTCTAGGGGCGCCTGGATGGCTCCGTTGGTTAAGTCTCTTACTCTTGGTTTTGGCTCAGGTCATGATTTCAGGGTCATGAGATCGAACCTGCATCGGGCTCCATGCTCAGCATGGAGTCTGCTTGACATTCTCTTCCTCTCCCTCTGCCCCTCCCCCTGCTCATACGTTCACTCACTCTCTCTCTCCCTCCAAAATAAAAAAAATAAAATCTTAAGAAAAATAAATAAATAACAAGATGACTGTGGATGGTTCCGGAATTAGGGCTGGTCACCAGAAAGACCAAGCCATGATTAGAAGTTTGGAATTTTCAGCCACACTTGTGTTCTACAGACAGGAGTTTATAACTGATCATGCGTACGTGAAGAAGCCTCCATAAAAATCCCAATGGCATGGGCTTTGGAGACCTTTGGAGTTGGTGAACGCATGGAGACCGAGGGAAAGTAGCGAGCTCAGAGACTGGAAGCTCCGCGCCCCTTCCCACATACCCTGCCCTGTGCATCTCTTCCATCTGACTGTTCCTGAGTTACAGCCTTTTATAATAAACCAGTCACCTAGTAAGTAATGCCTCTAGCAAATTTATCAAACCCGAGGAAGAGGGGTTGGAACCTTTGATCTATAGCCGGTCAGTCTGAAGCACAGATGACAAGCGGGACTTGTGACCGGCTCTTGGGGAGGGGAAGTCTTGTAGGACTGAGTCCTTAACCTGTGGGATCTGATGCTGTCCCCAGGTGACAGTATCACAACTGAGTTGAATTCTCAATACCCAGCTGGTGTCACATAACCGTGTGGTATGGGCAAACCAGCACGCATCTGGTGTCAGGAGTGTTGTAAGAGTGATGGGACAAAGACGGAGCTGTTTCTACACAATGACCAAATAAGTGAGAAGATACCCTGCATTCATGGATCAGAACAATAAATATTGTCAACATGTCCATGCCAGCCAAAGCCATCTATAGATTCAATGCAATCCCCATCAAAAGTCCAGTGACATTGTCCACAGAAATAGAAAACAATCCTAAAGTTCATATGAAACTACAAAAGATCCTAAATGGCCAAACAATCTCGAGCAAGAACAAAGCTGGAGGCATCACATTTCCTCACTTCAAACTATACTACAAAACAACAGTCATCAGAACAGTATGCTCCTGGCATGACAACAGACACATAGACCAAGGAACAGAATTGAGAGTCCAAAAATAAACCCATGCATATATGGGCAACTAACATTTGACAAGGGAGCCAAGAATATTCAACGGGGGAAAAGAGAGTCATTTCAGTAAATGGTGTTAAGAACACTGGATATTGGGGCGCCTGGGTAGCTCAGTCGTTAAGTGTCTGCCTTTGGCTCAGGTCATGATCCCAGGGTCCTGGGATCGAGCCCCGCATCGGGCTCCCCGCTCAGCGGGAAGGCTGCTTCTCCCTCTCCCACTCCCCCTGCTTGTGTTCCCTCTCTCACTGTGTCTCTCTCTGTCAAATAAATAAATAAAAATCTTTAAAAAAAGAAAAAAAAGAACACTGGATATTCACATGCAAAGGAATGAAATTGGACCCTTGTCTCGTACCACTCACAAAAATTACCCTGAAGTGAAATGGATGAAAGGCTTAAATAGAAGGCCTGAAACCATACAACTCTAGAAGAAAACATATGGAAAATGCTCTTTGACATTGGTCTTGGCAATGTTTTAGATAGGACACCAAAAGCACAAGCAACAAGAGTAAAAATAAACAAGCGGGACTACATCAAACTAAAAAGTTCTGCACAACAAAAGAAACAATTTGCAAAATAAAGCAGCAACCCACAGAATGGGAGAAAATATTTAGAAACCTATATCAGATAAAGGATTAATATCCAGAATATGTAAGGAATTCATTCAAATCAATAGCAAAAAAACAATAATCCATTCAAAAAGTGGCAGAGGACCGAAGAGACATTTTTCCAAAGACAAACAGATGGCCAACAGGTACATGAAAAGATGCTCAACATCACTCATCATCAGGGAAATGCAAATCGAAACGATGAGCTATTACCCCACACCTGTTTTAGAATAGCTACTCAAAAAGAGATTTTAAAAATGAGATAACAGGTGTTGGCAAGGATGTAGAGAAGGGGGAACTTGTGCATTACTGGTGAGAATGGAAACTGGCAGAGCCATCCTGGAACACAGTGTGGAGGTTCCTCAAAAAATTAAAAATAGGGGGCACCTGGGTGGCTCAGTTGTTCAGCGTCTGCCTTCGGCTCAGGTCATGACCCTACAGTCCCAGGATCGAGCCCCGAATCGGGCTCCCTGCTCAGAGGGGAGTCTGCTTCTCCCTCTCCCTCTGCTGCTTCCCCCGCTTGTGCACTCTCTCTCTGGCTCGCTCTTTCTTTCAAATAAATCAATAAAATCTTTAAAAAAAAAAAAAGGGGGGGAAGGAGATCCTGACACCTGCTACAACACGGATGAACCCAGAGGACATCACGTTGAGTGAAATAGGCCAGTCACAAAAAGACAAACACCATACGAGCTGACTTAGATGAGGTCCCTAGAGTTGTCAAGTTCACAGAGACAGGAAGTAGAAGGGTGGGCGCCAGCGGCTGGGGGAGGGGAGAATAGAGAGTTGCTGTCTCGGGGGTAGAGAGTTTCCATTTTGCAGGATGAAAAAGTCCTGGAGAGTGACTGCGCGACAACGTGAACAGTCACACCGCTACTGGGCTGTACACCTCAAAATGGTTAAGACGGTAAATTTTAGGTTATGTATGTTTTACCACAATTAATTTTATTTTTTAAAAGAGCTTTCCCAAAGGTTAGTAAGATGCCCAGCACTCAACAGAAAAATGGGCAAAGGACAGGAGTGGGAAATTTCAAGATAGGAAATAAAACACAGTCAAAACACTAATGAAAACTGCCCAAAACCATCGGTAACCGAGGAAATGCAAAATTAAAGCACGGTATTGTTTCTGTCCACCAAACTGGTAAGCAAAAGAAAAACAGGGGAAGCCCTAAGAGCGCTCCAGGCGGTGGGGCTGGGGGGACATGCAGGCCTAGGCTGATGGGGAGGGTGGGGGTGATACTGACAGTGGGTTCCAGAAACCAGCTGCATGCTCACCCAGCAAACCCCTCCCCAGCCAAGCCCACTCCGCTCACCCTTCAGCTCATCAGCAGCAAAGAAAGCAGCAAGGCAGTCTTCCAGGGTGACGACTGGCCCCCAAAACCAGCTGGGGGTACAGGATACCACAAACCTAGGGAGACAGAGCAGGGCTGGTGGGGTGGTGCCAGGGCCCGGGCAAGACTAAGACTTGGTCACTTTGGGCCCAGGGAGGCGGCTTGGCCAGGTGGGTGGGATGGGCAGAGGTCTGCAGCCAAATACCTGGGACCACCCAGCCAGCAGCCCCGGTGTCCTTGGGAGAGAGACGTCACCTCTCCCGGAGCCTTGCCTTCCCGTCTCTGAAGGGACCCCGGTCCCACTGGCCCATCCTCTGGGCTGATGGGCTCCTGACATCGGGTCGGTGGAAAGCGGACCTCGTGGCACACAGTGAGGGCTCCAGAAAGCTGCCCACTGCTCTCCCCACAGGGCCAGGCCCGCTTTCCAGCTGCCACCCTCCTTTCTAGCTGCCGCCTGGTGACCCCCCTGTCATTACCTGCTTTCAGACCCGCGGGCCCCCCCAATCCAGGCCACCCCGGTGTGGCTGAGGAAGCCCCCACCCCGCCCAGGCAACATCTGCACATCCAGCTGTGGGCGCCCTTCCAAACCCTGCCCTTGGCCCTGCCAACGCCTGAACTTTGCTGTTTGTGGTCTGCTGCCGTCCAGGGCTAGGGCAGTCTCGCGTCTCCGGCAGGCAGGAAGGTGGGAAGGGAGGCCTACCTCCGGATATACTCCATGATGAAGGCGAGCCAGCCCTGGGTGGCGTAGCTGTCGCCGCAGGCGCCCGGCTTGGCCGGCACGTTCTGGTAGATGGCCGAGTGCAGCTTGGCCAGGTCCTCCTTGCCAGGAATGGGCAGTGACAGGTCCTGGAACGTCTCGACTGTGGTGGACACCTGTGCGGTTGAAGGTCAGCCTGGGTTTCCATCTTCCAGGGTTCTGCCCTGCCCAGACCAAGCAGAGTCTGCAGCCTGGACCCCAGCCACCAGATGACAGGTGGAGGACAGAGGGTCTGCTCGCTGGACCCTGGACCCGGGGACCAGGCAGCCAGGGCCCTCTCCCTCCAGAAGGGCAGGGGCCATCAGGTGGAGAAGCCACTCCCCCCCACCCCCAAGGGAGGACCACCAGGGCCCCTGAAGGCTGGCCCGTGGCTCCCCACTTGCAGGGCTCACCCGGTCACAGGTGAGACACTGCACAAGGCTGAGGATGGAGCCGTCGAAGATGTCGGAGATGACACTGCGGTGGCGCTGCTCCTTCCGCCTGCGACCCCCGGCGCTCGGCACCTGGGCTGGGGGCATGCACGGGGCTAGACCCAGCCCCCCCCGGCCTGTCTGCCGCAAGGGGCGGCGCTGGGGCTTGCTTGGCTGGGACTCGGGGGTCTGTGTGCGTCACGTGGTGGGGTACGCAGGTCCCCTCCCAGGGCCTGGGTCACTGTAAGACGGGGCGCCCCCACTCGCACCCCAGTGGCGTCAGAGGAGGGTTTGGAGGTGTCGCTGCTCGGAAAGGCAGCCGCGGCACGACTTGCACACCCAGCCCGGCTGCGTGTGCGGATGCCCCGCCGACCCCCCTCCCTGCCCAATCCTGCCAACCTTTCTTGAGCACGTACGATGGCCCCATCCTCACGGGGCTCGCCCGGGGAGGGCTGCCGGCCAGCTTGGCGTGGCCCTCGTGGTGGTGCACGGGGCTGCAGGGGCGGGAGGCACTACGCATGTGGGCCTCGTTGTCTGGCTCTGGGGGCAGAGAGGGGACCAGGGCTGGGCCGGGGGGAGCCACGTCGGCTCCGGGGCCCCGTCAGGAAGAGGCCCAGTGAGCACCTCCCAGGGCCCGAGACAGGAGCCCACCCTGGCCCACCCAACCCGCAGGACACATGTCCTCCAGTGTCCAGTGGGGGCGCGGGGCCGCCGGGCAGGCTGAGCCACACCCCGGCTCTGAGTGGGTCGGCCCACGCTACAGGCACGTAGGAGGTGCCGGACCAAGCGGGCGGGGGCGACCCCGAGCGGCTGTCTGGCACCTGGGGTCCGGCAGGGGCTGGAGGACCCCGGCGATGGTGGCTGGGCCTCCGCGGGCTGGTCGTCAAGGGTGGCCATGGCCGTGTCCACATCGGCGTCCTCGTCCACCTGCTCGGAGCTGGTGCGCTGCTGGCCCCAGGAGAACTTGCGGTCCTTCATGCGCTCCTTCTCGGAGATGGCGCGGCCCGCCTCGTCGGGGATCAGCAGCTCCGCCTCGGCCTGCGAGCCGCCCCCGCCACGGCCCTGCCCGTCGCCCTCACCACGGTCGCTGCTCGAGTCACAGGACAGGAACTCGTCCTCTGACGGGCTCCGGTCGCCCTCCCGCTTCTCGTCCGTGTCGCTGGAGTCCGAGTCCCGCGCCTCCGCCAGCACCGCCGCGGCCGCCACCACGGGCTCCTTGAGCTCCTCGTGGAGCTGGTCCATCAGGCAGCGCAGGAACTCCTGGGTGTCCTGGAAGCGGGGGCTGCGTCAACAGGGCTTTCTGGGGTGGAGGAACCCGCCGCGGGCGCCCCCCTGCTTCTGCTGCCGAGGACACCAGCGGATCCAGCTGGCGGGTGCTCGCGGCGCCCTGGGCAGACGCCCTGAGCAGCCCTACCAGAGGCGTCCACGGCAGCTCTGTCCTGAACCCTGCTCTACTGCAGACACTGTGGCCGGAGGGGCTGAGCCACCCCTCCCCAGTCACGCAGCTGTGAGGCGGCAGAGCCGCGTCCGTGTCACGCCCCGGGTCCTGCTCCCAAGCACCCATAGCCCTGCTTCCAGCTCAGTGTGGGAGAGTGGAGGAGTCGCGTTTGGCCTCCAAAGTCACCTTGCTGCCTATAGGAGGGGACCCTGGGGGTGGGCGGGGAGCCTGTGGAAGCAGGAAGGGGACCCATAAGACACAAGTGCACGTGAGGGCTCAGCTGGCTTTGTAGGGGTGATGCCAGCCGCCAGGCCAGGCTGCCTGCATCCTCCAGCCTTCCTCTGGGCCTCCCTGCTCTCCCCGTCCTCCTGCCAGCCCCCGGGGCCCGCCCCTTCCCTTGCCACGGTGGCCTGTGGTACGGGGACAGGCTCTGGAGGCAGGATGGCACCCTCCCAGAGACGTGGGCATGACTTGTCTAAGCTCCACTTCAGGCTGGTTGGGCCTTGAATCACAGCAGTGGCACTTTTATTCTGACCTCTGACTAGGTCACCGAACCGAGCAAAAAGCCCGGGAAGCGAGGCTTCCAACACCTGCCCACGGGGCCCAGCCGAGTGCCGCACCCCCAGGCGCTTCAGAAGACCAGAACACGGTGGCGGCGGCTGGTCTCCAACAACTGGGGGTACCGGGTGCCATGCTGGGCCACGGGTTCACCGTCCTGCCTGTCACAGTGCCCCTGGCCCCATGCCCGACCAACACGGCGTTGGGTCACGGAGTGGCCAGGCCCAGCCAAGCCTCCCCAGCCCTCTGTCACCGGCGTGGGGAGAAGAGCCTCATCCTCTCAGTTCTGGGAGAGGGAAGGGAGGGCTCTGGGTGGATTTCCTCAAGCAAAGTGTTGAACTTGAAGATCAGAGAAATCAACCACTAGCTTATCCTGCAGAAGGGAGCAGAGAGGATTTGTGGGTCCTGTGTCAGGGGCCTGGGAGGTTCTTTTAAGAAATGGGCCCCGATACACCATCTACTTTTCTCTCTGGTTCTTCCTTTTAACAGAGGTACGGTGTTTGTTGCTAAAATCTCCAGCCATTAACAGAGGCCCACAGCCGTGCCTACGTTTCAGACTCAGAAATGTTCCCTGTGTTACGTCTAAGAACCAGAGACAGGGATGCTTCTGGAATCCAGCTGGGTGTTAGGCAGCAGTCCTGCTCCATGGGGTCCTCACAGAGAGCCTGGGAATGGCTCAGCTCGGCCTGACCCCCGCCCTGCCGCTCTCTGCTGTGTGACCTGAGCGAGCTGTAGAACCTCTCTGAGCCTCAGCTCCTTACCCATAACATGGGGGTGACAACAGGACCCACCTCAGGAGAGTTCTGTGAGGATAAACAGGGCTGTCCTTGTGGGGCGGGTAGTGACAACTTAATAAACGGTAGCTGGTGAACTGTGATCATGGAGGGCATTATCACTTCCCAGAAAGGGTGGTGTTCGGGCAGCGCTGGACTTCTCGGTCAGGAGCCTGGTGTTCATCCAACTGAGGGTGTGAGCAGAGGAATACCCAGCAACCCTCCCCCTGGGAAGGGACGGCAGGCAGGGTGCTGGGGGCCGAGGGAGAGGGCGGAAGGCATCTCTCGCCTGACAGCTGCCCTGTTCCTGGCCCCCACGTTCGGGCCGCAGGAACGGCCGCCCAGACAGGCCCAGCTCCTCCCACAAGCCCAGCAGTGAAACCCCAGGCCGTGTGGCAGTCTGAGGCAGGGTACTGGACCACGTGAACGATCAGCTCAGCCTGGGACTGGGGCATACGTGTGGCTACATTCTGCTTCGTTTTGGCCCCATGAGTTTATGCAATAGAAAGTATCGTTGATGTCCAAAGGGTTCCCTATATTTACCAAAACTAGTTATCAAAGGTTTCCTTTAATAAAAGTGAAATTCTGCCTGTGATTAGGGGAAAGAGAAAGCACACAGCGCTGAGGAGCCCAGACTCTGCGGTCAGACTGCCCGAGGTCAAATCTCCAGCCGTGTGGCCAGGGCAAGTGACTTGCTCGGCTGGGACTCAGCCTCCACAGTGTCCAGTGAGGAGAACACCAGCAGGCTCCGGGAGCCTACCGTGTCCTCACACACACGAAGGGCTCAGGCAGTAAGGGGACCCGCCCCGTAACCCTGAGCTGCACTGCTATTTTCCACGCTGGTCTGAGCTTCAGAGCCAGGCCTGGTAATGGTGTGTCCCCTGCACAGCTCGGACGGCCTACCTGCTGGGCATAGCCTCGGAACATCGGGTTGACCAACTTGATCCCGTGAGACAGGCTGGTGGGAACCACGTAGCTTGGGCTGTAGGAAGACCAGACCCGTTAGCGCAGGCGGCCCGCTCAGAGCTACACGATCCCGTGAGGGCTGCTAGGCAGGCGGCCCAGGGCGGCTGCATCAGACTCAGTGAGGTGTCTGCTGGGAGGTGCTGACTTGGCCAGAAGCCCTTGCAGGCTCGCACATCCCCACAGTCAAGAAGGAAAACGTCAAGTCATGGCTCAACCAGGCAAAGAACTCTTGACTGGCTCAGCATCATTTCCTGCTAGTCTAGGACAAGTCTGCTTGAAAACTGTTTTCTTTCTGAAATACTTATTGTGGTTTTTTTCTCATTTCAAAAGTATGACACGTTCATGTTGAAAAATCTAAAATTTCAGAAAAGCCCAGCAAAGAAACATCACAGCTAATAGCACCACCACCCAGAGATAACTACCATTAAGATTTCCGGATTTTTCCATGAAAACAGACACACACAGAAAACAAACTTGGCTTCTGACAGAATAGGAATTATATTACATCACACTGTTTTATAATCTGCTTTTACACTTGGCATATTTCTATGCACTCATTTTAAGTTATTCCCAATTTTACTGGGGAAACAGGCCTAATCCAAACTTCTGGTCTTAAAATTCATTTACACTGAGCTAAGCCCCTGCCCTGTCAGCACCAGCCACGGCCCATGAGAGTCTCTCCCACATGCACGGTGGTGCCTGGGCCTCGGCACACACATCTGGGAAGTGGCTGAGGGCTTGGGGCAATGCCACTTTCAAATTCTAGCTCCTTCTTTCACAAGCTGGGTGACCTTGAGCAAGATACGTAAATCTCTCCGAGCCTCAATTTCCCCAACTTGTAAAACAAGGTCGCCGTAAGGATCACACAGGTAAAGTGTGGCAAGCGCGCCGTGAGGGGCTGAAGGCACAGGTAGTGCTCGGTCGAGGGGCAGAGAGAAAAATCCCCAGCCCCAGGCACCTGCCCAAGGTCAGGGGCTCAGTCACTCACCGTCTCCTGTGCCAGACCTCAGAGACCAGCTTCTGGTAACTTTTGCACAGGGCTGGCTTCTTGTCTGTGCGCACCAGGCCTCCGCACTCCAAGAAGAACTGGGTCAGTGGAGGGCTAGGGGCAGGGAGAGAGCCGGCTCAGAAAAGGCACTGCTTAGAAAGAGCTGGCTGGAGAAGCGAAAGCCGGAGGGGCGTACTGTTGCCCCTGAACCAGAAATGCCTGCAGATGACCTGTCACAGGGTGAAATGTGTCTCCCCAAATCCACATGTTGGAGACCTCAGAAGGTGACTATATTTGGACGCAGGTAATTAGGTTCAAAGGAGGTCCTCAGGGTGGGCTCTAGTCCGATATGACTGTGTCCTTCTACGAGGAGGAGGTTTGGACCCAAACACGCCCAGAGGGAGGATGACGTGAAGACACAGGGAGAAGGCAGCCAGCTAGCAGTCAAGGAGAGAGGCCTCCAAAGCAAGCCCCCCCCTCCCCCGCCCACACACCTTGACCTCAGACTTCTGGCCTCCAGAACTGAGATAGAATAAATTTCTGTTGTTTAAAGTTTAAAGTACCCTGCCTGCCATGCTTTGTTATGGCCACCCCGAGACGCTAAAACAGCCCCCTTCCCTCTCCCAGGGCTGCCGAGCTGCCAGCTTCAGGGGCCGTGGGGTCAGGGGACGGCTGCTGCCTGATAGATAGAGAACAGTGCCTGTTCTTCCCGCCAGCCCACTCTGCGGACACCTTCCCCAACCTGAAGGCATCTTCCCTTTTCCTCAAGTTAACTTATCTCATTACTTGAGAAATACATATTCATGGTAGAAACACTGGAACATCTAGAGGTTGGCAAACAGTAAGAGACTTTAATCCTACCATGTGAGGACAGCTACTCAGAAGATTTTAGGGGCATATCCTTCCAGACGCTCCCATGCACACATCCCCCCCTCCTTCACATATGCAGGCACTGAATCCCTACCAAGTGGGACATCTGTGTGCCAGGCACAGGAAATGCCCTGGCCTCACCGAGTTAACAGCCTATCCTAGGTAGAAATTAGGAATTTCTCCCCCAAATGGGATTGTACCACACAAAGCTTCAATAACCTCCTTCCTCCCACTGGCCATATTCTGACCCCCTCCCGTTTGGTAAATACTGTCCTGCACTCACTGTAAAACTGGCCTGTAAATGTGGACCACTGGGGTGCCTGGGGGGCTCAGTCGTTAAGCGTCTCCCTTCAGCTCAGGTCATGATCCTGGGGTCCTGGGATCGAGCCCCACATCAGGCTTCCTGCTCAGCGGGGAGTCTGCTTCTCCCTTTGCCCCTCCCCCGTTCGTGCTCTCTCTCTCTCTCTCTCAAATAAATAAATAAATAAATAAATAAATAAATAAATAAAATCTTTAAAAATAAATAAATGTGGACCATCAAATCGTTCTCCATAAATAATGGGCTAGGAACATCCCCCTAGGCAACGTGCTCCACATCTCAGTTGACCTTCCTAGGATTAATTCTGACCGGAGGGACTGCTGGGTCAACGGACACATGTGTTTTTAGGGCTTTTGAGGTGGATCCATATACACGCATCTGTGGGTAGCACACACAGCACAGCTTGGGGGCTGCTGCTACCTCCAGGGCACCTGGCGACAGCTCCAGGCCTCCCAGCTCCCAGATGAGGTGACAACCTACCAGTTGGACAGGGCCTGCAGGGCAGCGTTCATGTAGCAGGAGTTCCCGAGGTTCTTCATGCCCGTGAGGCCTAGGAACCAATCACGCGGGGGAGGGAAGGTAAGGGCCCTGCCCTCCCAGATGAGCTGTGGCTCCCGAGCCCCCGGGACCCAAACAGGGGAGGACATAGATGGCTGGTGTTCCACCCCAGAAATCTGCCAAGTAAGTTAATGTGCTTCCCACTCTTAATAGCTGGGGGTACCTGAGTGTTTCAAACAGACGGACTCCTTTGCCCTCCACCCAGCCGGGCCCAGCGTCTGCCCTGCACAGCTGAGGCCAGGGGCCGAGGGGCACCGGCCTGCCCAGGGTCACACAGCTGAGGCAGGGGATGAGGACTGGCAGGCCGCGAGGACTCCGCCGGATGGCCGGCACTCCGAGGGGAGCCACCGCGCTCTACGGGCCTTCAGGCTGTGGGTCAGGTCGCCCTTCCCTGTGCAGTGCTGAGGCCCCCGGCCCAGCCCCACAGCGCCCCCTGTTCCAGGGTCGGCTACCTCGAGGCTTCAGGTCATCATCCTCTGACTCGGACTCTCCTTCGTCGGCCACAGCAATAGGGACAGCTTTCAGCGGGTGGGAGGGCAGTGGAGAGTCCTGCGTGGAAGACTGAGTGAGGAGCACGGGGAGGTGAGGCGGGAGGGGTGGGGGTCAGAGGCCCATGTGCCCCCCAGGAAAGGAAAGGAAGCCCAGCCCCCAGCTGCGAGCCCAAACCGAGTCAGCCCATCTGAGCAGAGGACACCCTGGAAAGAGACGGCACTGGTGGCCCCAGCCCGGGAACTTGTATTTTATTTACAAAAATAAAAAATTATCTTAATTGTCATAAATTTGGGGAAAAAAAAGAAACAAATAACAACAGACAATGCAACTTTCCTGAGACAACCACTAGAAGTCTATACACAGCTATGTAGATTTTTAACTGTTAATATGCACAGGCCCCCAAAACAAGATACTGTCCATGTACTATTTCATAGTCTCTTTTTGTAAAACATCATAAACATCTACCACGTTTGCAAACGTATCCCACAAACACTTAGGGAGCGCCTACCACGTGACGGTCGCTGTGTCACTGTGGAGGAGGCAGGACACACGGCAGCTGACCAGCCCGACAGTGGCGCCCTGACCCCAGCCCGAGGCTGCCCTCCACGTGCGGGCCTGCCGGGCCCACCACCTTTAGGTGCTGCACAGGGCCCTGCTCGGCGCCTCATCAGGGGGGTTTCCAGGCGTTTCCCACAGAGAATTGCACCGCGGCGACTACTGGGGATTCCCTTGGGATACGTCTTAGAGCTGGGGTGACAGGGGCTCTCCATAGGCCCCAGCTGGGCTCCCACAAGCCCTTGCACACAGCCTCCCCCCAGCCTGCGAACTCCCAAAGGGAGGCCCTTCCCATGAAGACCTGTGTGTCCTCAACACCCCACATGGGCCTTGGCCCAGAGCTGGGGCTCAGCAAGCATTTGGGACCCACCAATCCCTGCTCCAGCGACGCCTGGGTCACAGGGCCCTGCCCTCGACGTGTGTCACCACCACCTGCGCTGACCCTGCTGCACCCCCTTACCTGCTCCGAGACCCTGGGTGAGGGGCCTGCTGGGGGGGCTGCCAGCTTCCGCTCCAGGAACACCTCCTTCTCACAGGCGTAACACCACACCCGGAACGTGGTCAGGTTCACTGTCAGGTTATGCTTTTTCGCCTAGAGGGCAAGATCCAAACTGAGGTTGAGGATACACTGGCCCAGCAGGAGCCCCGCGGCTGCATCGGGGCGGCCTCGGTAAGAGGCGCGGTCAGGACAGACGCCTGGAAGCTCTCGGCATCTGCTCGTCCTGCAGCCACGAATGCCCAGGGCTGCCGTTGACCAAACACGTGCACACGCCACAAGCATATGCTTGCCCCTGCATATCAGCTCTCGCTTCTTTGCAGCAACCCTGCTGCGCTTATTCCTATTTTAGAGACATAGCCACTGAGGCCCAGCAAGGGCAGATGGAGCTGGGAGGCTGCTGGAGCCGGGGCTTGAATTCTGGGCCATCTGCCCGCAGGGCCCGCGCTCCTGGCCACGGCACTCACCTGAGCATGAATGGTGCTGTGGTCAGCGGAGGATTCTCCGCAGCCAACGTAGGGGCAGGAGACCTGCGGAGAGAGGGAAGGAGCAAGGATCGGGGCTGGCCCGTCTCCACCATGAGGACCCACAAGCGACTGAGGCCCTGCCACCACACAGGAGAACAGCTTTATATGCCCTGCGGTTCCAGCTGGACAGGACGGCTACCATGACAGCTGCCCCTGCCCTCGGAGTAAGGTGGGCAGGGTGCTCTGGGCTGCTGGCCTCCTGCACAAAGCCCAGGTAGGGACACAGCGAGACGTGGGCCAAGCTGAGGCCTGGCTGCGTGGCGCCCAGACCCTCTCCCTCACTCTGGCGCCCTCTTGACTTGGGCCCGGCCCCTGAGACATCCAGGCTGTGTCCCCACCTGAGGTTTCCAGCAGTGCCCACCAGAGACGGACGCTCCCAGCCCAGAGTCTAGACCAAGCTCCATGCCCCCAACAGCGACAAGGATGCCTTACCTGGAGACAGGCCCACAGGTTGGGTCCAGTAACACCACACGACTGACAGACTCCCTGTGGGAGAGGAAGAGCCAAGTGTGAGCAGCCTGGGGGAGCCGCTCCAGCCGGAGGCGCCGACGGCTGGACTCCAAAGCTCTCCACTTAAAGGCATTTTTGCCTCAGAAAGGCTTTCACCAGCCTGCCAATGTAAATGTCCTTCCTCACAGGGCACTTCAGACTTTACTGTTTGAATTTTGTTTCGTTACGTGCTGCAAAAACATTTTCCTCCGTAAAATCATTTGAAACTTAAATCAATAGACCCATTAATATGCTCTTTTATTGCGCCCTCCACTCTCCCTTTCTGTGTAAGCCTTTCTCCCCATCTTGACTCTGGGCTCCATGAAAGAGGGACGGTCTGCTTTGTCTACCCCCCTGACTTCACAGCGCCTAGTACAAACTGGGAGATCACTACGTCTGAAGACCACAGAAAACACCAAGGTTTCTGGTCTTCTGGGTGACAGAGCCTGCATCTTGTCCACCAGTATCTCCCCTTCTTGCTTTAGTAACAGAATGTGTGGATTTGGGCTGAGCACATGGCCAGCCAGCTGCAGACTGTTTCTCGGCCCCCACTGTGGTCACGGGGCTCAGTTCTCATCAACGAGATGACAGTGAAAGTGATATATGTCACTTCCAGGCTGTGCACCCCCCTAGCTCCTTCTCCTCCTTCCACTGGTTGGAATGCAGATGCAAAGGCAGGAGCGGACCTTGGACTCAGAGATGAAAGTCACATGTTGGGAAAGGCAGGGTCACCCTGCCATCCTAGCTAGCTCTGGACTATTCTATGAGAGAAAAGGAAATGTCTACCTCATTTAAGATACTGTATTTCAGGGTCTCTTTGTTACAACTTAAACCTGCCCTAACGCCTAGGTGGCTCAGTCGGTTAAGCATCTGCCTTCAGCTCAGGTCATGATCCCAGGGTCCTGGGATCGAGCCCCACATCAGGCTCCCTGCTTGGTGGGAAGCCTGCTTCTCCCCCTCCCTCTACCTGCTACTCCGTCTGCTTGTGCGCTCTCTCTCTCTCTCGCTCGCTCTCTCTGTTAGATAAATAAAACCTGTGCCCTAAATAATCTTGTCTGTACCTGTCTAGAACAGCAATTCCCAGCTAAGCCTCCACAAAGCCCAAGGGGCCTCCATCAGCTGAGGTGAATTCTAAGTGCCAGCTCTGACAGCAGTTTCAACATGGGGCTCAGCCAGAGCAAGAGGGATACCTGCTGAGGATGACCATGGCTAAGTTCATCACACATGGCTCACGTCATCCCCACCAGTCCGTGCAGCACCTCTTTTGTTTGTTTTTTTTTTAAAAGATTTTATTTATTTATTTGACAGAGAGAGACACAGCGAGAGAGGGAACACAAGCAGGGGGAGTGGGAGAGGGAGGAGCAGACCTCCCCGCCGAGCAGGGAACCCGATGCGGGGCTCGATCCCAGGACCCTGGGATCATGACCTGAGCCGAAGGCAGACGCTTAATGACTGAGCCACCCAGGCGCCCTGTGCAGCACCTCTTTTGGACAGATGAGGAACTGAGGCTCAGAGGTCCCGTCAGGCTATGGAGCAGGCTTGGGACGGGGAAGCTGGGGAGCCTGGGTCGTCGAGCCCCCCATCGGGAAAGCAGGCCTCCCCCTCCCACGCTTCCTCGGGAACTTCTTATTCTCACGAAGCCCAGTTTGTGGCCATGCCTAAACATGGAGCTCCCCGTCGGGCTGAGGTGAAGAAGGTTGGAACTGAGGTCTGCAGTCAGACGGGGTCTCCCGCTGGGGGTTCTGCGGGCAGCAGGGGATCCATCAGTAGCCCCTGACCTTCCTGAATTTGTCATCTCCTTTGTGATTTCCTGATTTCACAATTTACTTTCATCTTCTGGGGCTTCCTTTTCCTTTCAGTCATTTGAATAACAAAAGTATCCTACGCTTTTTTTTTTAAGTAGGCTCTGAGTCAATCTGGGGCTCGAACATACGACTCTGAGATCCAGAGTCGCATGCTTTACCTACTGAGCCAGCCAGGCACCCGGTATGCTTGTTTTAACAGTTCAGATGACACACACGTTATACACAATTTGAAGTAGAGGATATAACGTGTAATAAAAATATGTGCCGGAATAATCGGAAACATGTCCCTCCATACTTTCTTCTGATACAAATGCATATGCGTATACTTAGGGAGGGGGTGTGATTTTAGGAAAAATGAGATCATACTATGCATGTTTCTGCCACCTTTTTATGGTCATCTTCCTGAGTCTGTACACAAATATCACACCTCGTCCTCTGCAACGATCGATCGCACGGTGCCCCGCGCTATGGGCTCAGCACAACTGACCCGTTCCCTTCTTGATGAGTATTCAGACTGCCGCCAGTTTCCTCCTCTTACACATGATGCTCAATGAATACTGCTGTATTTGTATCTTTATAACTGGTACTTACATTGCTGCTGGATAAATTCCCAGAAGTGGAATGGCATCCCTGAAGGGACAGGAATGCCTACCCAGCCCCACCACGTGTGTGGTCTCCTTCCCTCCATCACTGTCAGCTCTGATCCGACCAGCCTGTGGTTCGTCTGGCAGATGGAAATGCTATCATCTTGCTCTAGTCAGCAATATCCCCAACCACTCGTGAAGTTAAGCATCTTCTTTCAGAGGTGTCTCGGCCATTTGCATCTCCTCCATCCCAACTGACCTGTTCAGAGCCCTCCCTCTTCTGGTATTTTAAAACAATTGTGGTTTCGTTTTGTAGGTTCCTGGATGCTCAGAGCAGGGTGGAAGACATGCTCCCTGAAACACAGTCCTGAGACATCTCCAGATGCCCCTCCAAAAGGCTGCCGTGGGCCAGCCCAGACCTTCCCTCCTTGCTCACCTCTTTGCCCTCAGATCCCCCTATTCCTGCCTTCTCTGGAGGAAAATCCCCTCAGTCTGTCTCATTTATTTCTCCGTGCACACTCAGAACCCAGCGTTAGACAATGCAAATATTTGCACCACAGCCTTGCTCGGCCCCTCCTCCAGATCACAGAGAAGCGAAACTACTTCAAAAGAAGCCACAGGTACTTTGAAGGCCTGATCCCTCCAGTGGGCCCAGGCTAAGCCAGCTCAGGCCAAAGGCCACCCAGGACCTGCTGGTGGAGGGAGGCTGACGGACCAGCATCAGGTGCCCAGAAAGAAGAGCCAGCAGTGTGTCTAGGAATCTGACCCCAGACCCCATTCCTGGGAGTGTCCTCCACACACTCTTCCCCACCCCCCCACCCCCCCCACCCCCCAGCACACAGCGGCACTCCCACGAGGCCATTCATCACAGCATCACATTCACCACATGCGAAGAGCCGCGGTGTCCACCCACAGAGGCTGAGTAATGGGGTCCACACAACGAGATACCATGCAACGCCAGGGCCAAGAGTGAGAACACCGTCTATGTACCAGGATTGAAAGAGCTCCAGGATACACTGTCCGGTGAATAAAGCAAGTTACAAAAGTGTCTGCAGTATGCTACCTTTTATGGAACGAAGGGGAAATGAAAAATAAGCATATTTGCATGAAGAAACTCTGAAGAGGTACAAAAGAAACTCCTGTAAGTGGCTCCCTAAAGGGGGGGCGGGGAGGGGGAGCACAGAGGCTGGGAGGGGGACTTCTTGACGCTGGTATTTTTATATTGTTTGATTTTGAACCACAGGAAAGTATTACGCCGATTCAAAATATTTTTCCAGACAAAGACACATCCTCCCCACTCAGAGTGGCCCACCTTCTTGCTTTGGGCCTGCCCGGGGCCCTCCTCAGGTCACATGTGTCAAAACGTCCATGGACTCTCAAGGCGTGATTCATGCCCTGCCCTGGAAAGGCTCTGGGCACCCGCTCCAGCAGCTAATGCACAGAGCATTAGCGGCTCCCAGATGGAGTGAGCTAAGTGATAATTAATGGCCATTAGGACACAGCCCCCGGAAGGCCTCGAGCAGACACCAGCCCTTCCATTTACACAAAAGGCTAACCAGAGACTCTCGGAGAGCTGGTTCTTCCACCGCCTTCAGAAACCTCTGTACCTCAGGAAGGCAGTGCCCCTGGGCATGGGCCCCAGCCCCGGAAGGTCTGACCCTTTACCTTAGATTTGAACAGCAAGTCCTCCTTGGTCACCTCCCCTATGGAGTCAAGGTGAGGGCAAAGGTCCCTGGAGTCCCCCATTCTGGCCTGGGCTCACCTATGAGAAAACGCAGGGAGACTGGGTTAACGGCAGCCGCTGGGGGAGGGAGGCATGTGGCTACTGGCTCGGTGCACAACTTTGGTCTCGGGCCCTGGCTCTGCCACATATCGGCTGGTGACTCGGGGAAGCCACGTAACTACTCTGAGCCTCACTGTCCTTCTCTGGGAATTGGGTGTGACGGTAACATCGATCCCAGTGGATTGCTCAAGGACTCACAAATGGGTACGTGTAAAAGTGGTAAAACGTGAGTAAGTGCCGTGGGGTGCACCACCATCAACTCTACCGGCTGGCATACCGTACGTCCTGCAGACATGCCAAAGATGTGGTACCGCTGGGGGAACTGAGCGACATTTGTGGCAACGTCCTGTGAGTTACAATTATTGCCAAAGAAAATGCCTAAAGAGAAATCACTGAATTTGTTTCAGCCACCCAAAAGTTTAGCAGAAATCGCACCCAGGAATCTGACTGTTGATTCTAGCTCCAAACTGTTGCCCAACAAGGTCCAAACCAACCAAAGATGAAGTGGAGCCAAGGTGGTTGGATCGAAGGCAGAGGCTGCGTGTCCACCGAGGGAGGTAGACCCCCAGCTCTCCTGGAAGGCCCCTCCCCACCAGGAATGGCCAGCCAGGGGTCGACGAGCCCAGGCTCCCAGCCAGAACAGCTGTTCCGGGGCACTGATAAGGTTCCAGGTTACACACTAAGTGGTCTCCATACATTAGCTCATTACAAACTCCCCCAGCCATCTTCCAGGCACCTGTGATTAAGCCCCTTTTACAGATTAGGAAATAGGGGTTCCTTCTTCTCTCAGGTCTCACAGAAAGAATGCGAGGGCTAAGGCTGACCTGCAAGCTGGTCAGACTCGTAAGGCCCCACCTGTGTTCGCTCTCTTTTTAACTTGGGAAAATGTAAACATAAGCAGCAGACAGAACTGCACGGCTCACTCCCATGTACCCATCACCTAGCTTCAGCCCTGAGCCCTGAGTGGCCAACCCTGCTTCAGCCCAACCTCCCACTTCCTCTTTTTTTGCAGCAGATCCCAGACACCACATCATTTCATCTGCGCATGTTCTTCTAAAAGATAAGGGCTTGAAAAAAGAAAAAAGACAACCACAGTTCCGTTATTTCACCTAAAAGACTTTCCTCCTCGGTCCGTGCTTCAGGCGGGCAGGCTGTGGGCCTACCTCTGTGTAGAGCGCCACCCCCAGGAGGCAGCTGACATCCGCATTCTCCGTGGACAGCTGACGGTGGGGCGCTGCGCCGGCTGGGGTGAGTGCAGGCCTCTGGCAGGGAACCTGGGGGGACAAACCAGCGCACTTCATGCAGCTGTTATTTCAAAACCACTCTTCGCACCGACCAGGGGCTGAAAATAGGCCCGAATTCCTCCTGGGAGGGGCAAGTGAATTTTTGGACATTTGAGGCATCCGCGGGCTGGACAGGCTCCTCGGTCCATCCACAGGGACAGTAAAAACACATCACTCCCAGGGTAGCTAAAGGCTTGTGCAGAGCTGGCAAATAGGGCCAGCCCCTCCTTGGGGGTGTTGGACCCTTCACTAGCCACTGCTGGGCATTACCTCTGTGATCCCCGAGAGCAGAGACCTTCAAGGGTCTGTAAGAGAGGGCCACAGGGCTCTCCAGCTAATGCTCCCTCTGGCTGCCACCACCTGTTAACCCTCTGGACGGAAGGCTCAGCCCCTTCCACGCATGCCCGCGACCCTCAGATCATCCTTGGTGCCTCCCAAGGATCCTGTGCTGCTCAGAATCCCCGGCCCCCAAGTCTTGAGCAACCCCAGGCTAGAGGCACAACTGAGTCCATCCACGTGTCGCCACTGCCCCCCCTTCCCTGCTGGGCCACAGTCCCCCAGATGTGGGCAGTTCAAAGAGAGAGAGGCAGTTAGAAGCTAACATTTAAAATGGTCACGTGACAATGATGGGCTCAAGGTTCTAAATTCCAAGCCCCTTCACTCAAAGCCAGATTTTTAGGATTGTTGTTGTTTTTGTTTTTGTTTTTCATTTCCACTGAGGTCAAGTGCACCGGGTTGCCAAGCTGCAATACAGTCAGGAGGCTGGGGAGAGAGGGGAGGGAGTGTCTTTGGTGTGTGGCCCATCTCTCCAGCTAGATGGCAGAGCCAGCTTATGAGCCTGATGCCCAGTGCCACGAGCGGTGCCCAGAACAGGGATGATGGCAATGGGCCCATCTGGATTCACACGTGCAATCAGACTACTTAAGTTCTTCCAACTTCAGATAGGGAAAAAAAAAAAAGCCCTGTGGCTAACAACCCTCCATGTACCCTCATTGCCCCTGTTTTACAGAAGAAACAGAACTGGAGCTTGAGTAACTAACTACAGGACTTGGCCAAAGTCAATCCTCAGCTAGTCAGTCACGCGTGGGTACTCGATCAGATTGTCTGGTACAGAGCCAGGCTCTGAATCCAGGTTTGACAAACCTTGTCTATAAAGGACGAGGCAGTAAATAATTTAGGCTTTGTGGGCCGTGTCAATCTTGATCACATATTCTTCTTTGCACTTTTTTTCTTTTTACAATGTATTAAAACTATTTTTTTTTAATTCATAGCTCCAGGGCTCTGCAAGATAACCCAGGACCTGCTGCCACAGTTTGCTGCCTCCCGTTCTAAATCACTGTGCTGTTGGGGCCTCACCAAAATACGCCCAGATCACTGACATTCCACATTTCACTGCACACAAATCACCAGTTTAAATAAGGCAAATAGCGAAGAAGAGTCCAAAGGGTTAACGTGGCTCCAGATTTTTTTCTAAGTAAGTAAGTAATCAGGGTATGTGCAAAGACAGAATGACAAAGATATGCGCTGTTTATAATGGGGGAACTGGATGTAATCTGAGCGAACGGCAACAGGCACTGGACAAATAATGATACAACCACACTCTGTTGTACTGCGCAGCCATTAAAAATGTAAATATTGAGGGGCACCTGGGTGGCTCAGTCGGTTAAGCGTCTGCCTTTGGCTCAGGTCATGATCCAGAGTCCTGGGATCGAGTCCCACATCGGGCTCCCTGCTCAGCAAGAACCCTGCTTCTCCCTCTCCTGCTCCCTCTGCTTGTGCTCTCTCTCTGACAAATAAATAAAAATATTTAAAAAAAGGTAAATATTGAATCTTCCTATGCACGGAATTAAATTAGATCTAAATATGTGAAGAGACACACCATGTTCGTGGACTGGCGTACTCAATATTAAGATATCCATTCTGCCCAAATTGGGCTACAGATTCAATGCAATCTCAATCAAAATCCCAGCAAGCTTTCTTGCAGAAATTGTCAAGCTAATTCTAAAATGTATACAGAAAGAAAGACCTAGAAGAGCCCAAACAATCTGGAAAAAGCACAAAGTTGGAAGACTTATACCATCTGACTGAAGACTTTCTATAAAGGTTCAGTAATCAAGTCAGTGTGGCATTGGCTTAAACAAAGACATACGGCTCGAGGGAATAGAAGCGAAAGTCTAGAGTTGGACCCGCACATAATGTGGTCGAATGATTTCAAAAAAGGTATTGATAGGGGTGCCCGGGTGGCTCAGTGGATTAAGCATCTGCCTTCAGCTCAGGCTGTGATCTCAGGGTCCTGGGATCGAGCCCTGCATTAGGCTCCACGCTTAGCGGGGAATCTGCTTCTCCCTCTCGCTTGTGCATGCTCTCTCTCTCCCAAATAAATAAAATCTTAAAAAATAAAAATAAAAAAAAGTACTGATGTAATTCAACGGGCAAAAGACAGTCCTTTCAACAAAGGCTCTCTGTATGGGGGAAAAATGACCTTTAACCCGCCTCACATCATACACAAAACTTATTTAGAAATGGATCATAGACTTTATGTAATTGGTGGTCAATAAAGTGTTTAAAAGTTCTTCCTTTTCTTCTTGTTCTTTTCCGAGGTTCTGGAAGAGTCGGGTTATTCTAAAATACATCCTTGTGGGGCGCCTGGGTGGCTCAGTTGTTGGGCGTCTGCCTTCGGCTCAGGTCATAATCCCAGGGTCCTGGGATCGGGCTCTCTGCTCAGCGGGAAGCCTGCTTCTCTCTCCCCCTCTCCCCTTGCTTGTGTTCCCTCTCTCACTGTCAAATAAATAAATAAAATCTTTAAAAAAAAAAAAAAATAAAAGTAAAATAAAATAAAATACATCCTTGAGATGCCCCGTTGGCTTTCTCATTTTCAAACTGACATCTTCCCCTAATTCTTTTTCCTCTAGTTCTTCATTTGCTCATGGTGCCGCCGGAGCTCAGCTTCAGAGCCCTTCGGTTTTCCACCTTTGCCTCTGGCCTTCACATTGGTCACCGGCTGCATGTGCGGCTCCTCCGCCTGAGCCCCGCGCTCCCTCCTTCCATGCGTGCCGGAGGGCTCCGGGCACGCCGCCCTGGCTGCGGGCGGCCGCTTCCTGCTGCTGCGCATCTCAGAGCATACGTGATCGGTGACATCTTTCAAGTCTTGCGCATGTGTTCTTAGCAACACACTTCTTAGGACCGTAAAACCCCCAACGTTCACCGTTCTCAACCCCGGCAGCACCCCGCCTTCCTCCAACTCTTCTGCCCTTCACTTCATTCACACGATTGCTACCCGCCACACAGAGAGGTAAACAGTCCTTCGTGTTTTCAACAAGCTTTCTCTCTTCCTCATCTTCTGTTTCCAGAAATTCGTGTTTTCTTTCTTTTTTTTTTAAGATTTTATTATTTGAGCAAGCGAGCGAGCGAGAGAGAGCACAAGCAGGGGGAGGGGCAGAGGGAGAGGGACAAACAGACTCCCCACTCAGCGGGGAACCGGCCATGGGGCTCGATCCCACGACCCTGAGATCATGACCTGAGCCGAAATCAGACGCTTAACGACGGAGCCACCCAGGTGCCCCAAAACCACCTCTTTGGATTAAAACTCTGAACTATTCCACCTGTACAGTCTTGTTTATTCTGGGGGAAGCACCTGGATGCTCCGGAGACAACAAATCTGTGAGGAAGAGGAGTTGATTAACATCCACGTTCCCAATCTGGATTCACCTGCTGCCGTAATGTGAGTTCAAGCCCCGTGTCCACCAGTTTTGGGTACACTTGGTTTGGGAGCTTTGCAAAGCCCGCAGAGCCTTTGAGGTCCGTCTTTGGAGCCAGCAGGCCCCGAGCGGGGGTGGACCCGCGCCACCCCACATCCCTGACCCCTCCACCACCAGCCCCAGCACGGCCCCGGCTGCCAGTTCTCCTGACTTCAGACTGAACGAGAGCAAACATTAAAACTCTAGAACTTCTAGAGGAAACCCTAGGAGAGAATCTCTGCAACTCTGGAGTCCACAAAGGTCTTAGAACACGGAAGGTGTTCTTTATAAAAGGCAACATTGAAAAACTGGACTTTCTCAAAATTAAACATTTTTCTTTTCAAAAGATGCTGTTAGGGGAATGAAAAAGCAAGCCACAGCCCGGGAGAAAATGTTCACAATACATGTATCTAACAAATATCCAAAATACATAAAGAACTCTTACAACCCAAAGAAGGATAAAGTGTCCAATTTTGTGAAACGGGTGAAGGATGGAGCGGGTACTTCACCAGGTAAGAATGGCCAACAAGCACACGAGAGCATGCTCAACATCGTTTGCAAGATAACATCTCACAGCACCAAGAACATCTAGAACTAATAAAAATCTTCAATAGCAGGGGTTGCTGAAGATGTGAAGGAATTTGCCTATATTGATAGGACTGTAAAATAATATCAAAAGCTGGAAAATAGCCAGGCAGATTCCTACAAAGTCAAGCACACACTTATCACATGAGCCTGCAATTCCACTGTTGGATATTCACCCAGGAGAAATGAAAACATACCTCTACACAAAGATTTGTATGCAAACATTCATAGTAGCTTTATACGTAACAGTCCAAAATTGCGAAGACCTCCCAGTGTCCAACAACAGGGGACTGAAGCCAACTACCATTATATTCATATAATGGGACACTACTCAGCATCAAAAAGAACCCTGGATATGCACAGCAACATGGGTCAATTCCAGACACGTTAAACTGAGCAAAAGAAGTCAGATACAAAAGAGCACAGACTCTAGGATTCTCTTCATATGAAAATTCAAAACAGACAAAACTAACCTAAGGTGTTAGAAATTGGGACAGTGGTTGCCTGGGGCAGAGGGTGAGGCTACGCTGTAAAGAGGGAACTTTCTGTGGTGTTGGAATGTTCTAGATTTTGATGGGGGTGTGATTTAGCCGGGTCTCTATACCTGTTAAATCTCAGGAACTACATCTTTAAAGTGCATGAATTTTACTGTATGTAAATTATATCTCAATAAAATTGATTAAAAGCCCTTTATTTTTTTTTAAGATTTTATTTTATTTTTAAGTAGGCTCCATGCCCAACGTGGGGCTTAAACTCACAACGCTGAGATTAAGAGCCACATACTCTACCGACGGAGCCAGCCAGGAGCCCCTAAAAGATTTTAAGTAATCTCTATACCCAAGGTGGGGCTTGCTTTTCCCCAGGTCCCTGAGAGAACACTGGGGAAGCATGACCTCCATCCCTTGGGGGCTCTCCAGACCCCCAGGGTGTGAACAGGACACCTGAGGCCCATTTTAGAGAGGGGGCAGCATCTGAGTGGTCCCAGAAGCTCCGAGAGGAAGTGCCTCAGCTGCTACCCGAGTGGCTTGAAAGTAGAACCTTTCATCACGTGACTCATTCACTTGAAGATCTGCTCTTAACGCCTTTGCTTTTGCCTCATTAACTTCCGTGTTGGATTAAAATTTTTCATCTCCTCCCACTTACCCTGAAAATAGAAAAAGGCTTTTTGTGTGGTTTCAATACAATTAATATACACCTCTGTAGAAGCTGGAGAACACTGACAAACATAAAATGGCATAAAAATCACCTGTGATCCACCTGGGGGTGGGGGTAAGATGGTTACTGTGTTAGTCTTGTTCATGTGTAGGAATGCCTAATTTAAAAAACGAAACTAGAATATAACAGATACAGTTTGTATACAAGTTTTTTCTGTTTAGATCACGTACATTTCTCCTGTCAATAAACTTCTTTTCAACAACTTCATTTTTAATGGCTGACTAATGTCCCACATAGAATTTAAGCTACACCTTACTTAGTCGCTTTCCTACTCTTGGACACTTAGGGTATTTGTGTGTGTGTGTTGCCATTATAAATAAGGCAGTGAGAAATATTTTGAAAAATAAATCTTTGGACTACATCTTTGATCCAGGAAAAATTACTAGGTCAAAATGTGTGTGCTGGGGGCGCCTGGGTGGCTCAGTCGTTAAGCGTCTGCCTTCGGCTCAGGTCATGATTCCAGGGTCCTGGGATCGAGCCCCGCATCAGGATCCCTGTTCGGCGGGAAGCCCGCTTCTCCCTCTCTCGCTGTCTCTCTCTCTGTCAAATAAATAAATAAAATCTTTAAAAAAAAAATGTATGTGCTGAAGGCTCTGGATACACATTGACCAACTTCCCTCTAGATCCACTATATAAATTTATCTGCCTACCAGCAGTGTATGAGCATGCCCAACAAAGAAAGTTTGAGGTTTACTAACATTTTTTTTCAAAGCTGATGTTTAAAAACAGTTTGTAGGAAGGGCAAAGTTGAGCGGTAGTATTGTAAACTTTGGGTGTTTACTCTTCCGCACATAGGACCTGAAACGTCAGAAACACCTGGTCTATAAGGTCTACACTCAACTTTTCTCCGCTGCCTAGAAGCTTTCACTTCATTTTATCTTGGTACCCAACTGGCTTGGCTTGGTGTAATGTAACACACGCCAGGTTTGGGCCCTGCCCTTAACCCCAGGGTAGCTATACGCAGCCACCAGGGATGCGATCATTACTAGCCAAGCCGCCTTTTCCTGTGCTCTTCCCCTGTGTCGGCTGCTTCACATACGTTAGCCCTGGGGCTGACCCTAATTCTAGAAGGCAGTGAGATAGCTAGCCCTGCATTCAGCTCCTTGCTGGTCACTTGCAAGCTGTGTGTCTTTAGATAAATCAGTCGCCCCTCAGTTTCCACATCTGTGAAATGGGGACAAAGATGGCAACTAGCGTTATGGGAGGGTGCAGGGAGACAATGCATAGGGAGGATTTAGCATTCTGATCACGTGGACTTCCAGGGTGGCTCAGGGTCTGTATTTACCTGCAAAGCAAGGACGCTCAGAAATGTTCTGTGCTATAATTTGTGTTACTGGCCATGTTTTATAGATCAGGGGATGTGAGTCACACGCCCATGGGTGCCCTCCATCAGCTTTTCAGCCTGGGCTCCATGGCCCAGGACAGCGCTGACTCTGACCAGGCACTATGCCCAGTGCTTCTCCTACACTCTTCACGTAAGGAAAGCTGTTTCTCATTTTAGGGAGGATGAATGGAGGCCCAGACACAGGAAGCCATTTGCCCAAGACCATACAGTGAGGAAGCGACACAGCGAGGAAGGAACCAGGCTGTATCTGCCTTCACAGCGCTTCCCATTCTTGCCTTTGTGCAAATAATTGGAGTGCACACAGCAGGCACTTAATAAAGACCGAAAGAAAAAAACCTATGCTGCCGAGGGAGCTGGCTCCCAGGAACAGGCCCCTGAAAGCAGCTGTGCTGCTAGGAGTCAGCAAGGCCCCTCCCTCTCCCGACTGGCCACGCCAGCCTCCGCTCCTGGGGCACAGAGTAAAAGCTGGGGGAGGGAGGCCCCGGCAGGTCTGGCTCAGAGCCCACCCATTGCAGGCCCCAGTGAGGCTTCCGAGAGGGTTCAGCCTGAGAGAGGGCAGGCACTTTTCCCTCCCTGGGACCTGCAGCAAGGAAGGGGGAAAGTGCCCCCAGCCAGCGGGCGGGCGGGCAGGCAGGCAGCACCTCTGGGCCTGGCATCAGCCGCTCAGACCAGGCCTAGGGTGCCCATTACTCATCATTTTCCTGGCAGTTCTGGCCACCTCCTCCTCCCAGCTAGGAAGCCAGTTCCTTAGGACGAGAGAGGGGTGCTGCCAAGTCCTCGCTAACACAGAGACAGCCACCTGCTCTGATCCTTATTACCCCAGCCATCCCACACTCCACACACCTGTCCACACCCCTCCATGACCCTCTGGCCCTCAGAGCATGAGCCCTTTCCCTCCCTCCTGCCTTCTTCTCTCTGCCCTGCTTCCAAGCAACTCCATTTCTCCTAAAGCCCAAATATACCCCTTCCGTCAACCCAGTCTTAATTCCCTAAGAATCCAACAACCTCCTGACTCCCAAGCAGAACCCTCAGCCTCCTCCTGCCTTGACAAATCTGGCTTCCCCCACACCTCTGTTCTCCCACACCTCCAGTGCTCCTCATTTGCCTTACCCACCCTACCCACCCCTGCCCTGAATGGCCCCGTGTACTGGAACTGACACTAACAGACCTCACTGAATCCTTACCACCATCCTGGAGGGCAGGCAACAACTGGGAGCTAAACCCATCTCCTGCCTGCCTGCCCATCACTGGAGGAGAAGCTGAGGCTCAGAGAGGTGGAGTAACTGGCTGGAGGTCACACAGCTACTGAGCTGCTGATCCAGAATTTGACCTTGGGACTGCCCACCCTGAAGTCAGTGCTCTGAACTGTCAGCTCCACAGTCTCCCCAACAGCCCCAGCCAGCCTGGAGTGGGGATGATCTTTACCTCCTCCAAGCCAAACACCCACATTCGGAGGGCAGCTTCCCCTGGCCTCCTTCACAAGAGCCACTTCTGAGTCATGCTTCACAAAGCATTTTTCTGCTCAACTTAAACTCCTGAAGTCTACAATAACACCTCTGAAGCCTGGCACTGCAATTTGTCCCAGGCTCTAGAGGAGTCAGTTAATTGGAGAGGGCATGGGTTTGGGGCCACCCCAGGCTGGTGGTCTTTGGGGGTCAGCAGGCTGGAAGCAGTGACTGGCCCCAGTCACTGAGAAGCCACAAACCCTAGAGTGCTGTAAGTATAAGCAGAACTCAGACTAAGACCCCTAAAACCGCAAAGCAGGACAGGGTTAGAGAGGTTCACGCCAAAGGTCACACAGCCAGTAAATGAAAGAAGAGGGACTCCGGTGGGGAAAGAGGCTCCGAGAAGAGAAGGCTCCTGCCCAGAGTCACAAGGTAAGGTGGCAGGACGGGGGATTGTACTGAGGGTCAGGACCTATAACTCAGTCCACTGCTTTATCATGTTACCGACCTAATCCCAAATGAGAATACACCAATTTAAATTTGCAACTCAATACCCCCTCCCACTCGTAATTCCCTTGCCTCGTTCTATTTCCATACCACTCATCACCTTCTAATATACTTTACATACTTATGTTACTAAAACCTAAAGTCCAGGGGCGCCTGGGTGGCTCAGTTGGTTGAGCGTACGACTCTTGATTTCGGCTCAGGTCATGATCTCAGGGTGGTGGGATCAAGCCCTGCCCTCAGCGTGGAGTCTGCTTGTCCCTCTCCCTCTGCTCCTCCTCTCCCCCCCACCCCCTCCTCAGCTCATGCTCTCATTCTCTCTCAGATAAATAAATAAACAAAATCTAAAAAAAAAAAAAGAAGAACCTGAAGTCCACTAGATCAGGGATCTTTCATCTCTTTTGCTCCCTGCATACTTCAAGCACTTAGAACAGTGCCTGCTCTATATAGTAAAAGCTCAGTGACCATCTGAATAGTAAGTCCAACAAACTTTTACTGAACACTTACTATAGCCAAACTGCAAACTACAATTGCTTTGCTGCATCCCAAATCTACCTAGACATTAATGTTCACTGAACCCTGAAACAAGCCAGGCTCCAGGAAGGAGCTCGCAAACCAACCCAAATTCAAGCCAAACGCGTAATTTCCTTAAACAACTAAACTCTCAAAACTATAGCATGACACATCTCTGAACTGAAGAGAACCCACATTTCTCAGAGGCTCCCTCTGAGAAGCAGTTTCATCTCACCCCCCAAAAAAGGCCCAGCAAGACTTAGAGGGTCTGCAGTCCCTTAGCCTGGCCACCCACTGCCACATTCACAGCTGCTACGTTTCCAGCACAGCTTTTGCTAAATAGGTCACAGTGAGATCTGCCACAGCCCAGGGGGTGAGTAGCACTGGGTACTCTGGCCCCCAGCTCATTTGTACCAGACGCTCCTTCCTGGGATGGCAGAAGAGAAGAAGGGTCCAGAAATGTCCTTGGCCTTCTGGCCCTCTCCTTGGTGCTGTCCAGTTCCTCCTAGTAGGAGGGCAGCTGGGTGGGCAAAATCAGAGCTACCTCTGAAAGGGTGATGTCTGCAGACACGGACTCCCTGGGTTCCCACAGCAATTCCCCGGGAGCTTCCCCTTCAGCCAGCAGGTATAGGGTGTCCAGTGATTCCCAGGTGCATCTGGGGTTGGTTGAACCAGACTGCAGAAGGCAAGACTTTGAGATTTTAATATATGGCTTTCGACCAAAGCCAAAAAGCTGTTCCAAGAAGTCCCGAGTTCATTTGTCTCAGTCCAAGGGAGAGAACAGCAATCTCAGGAGAGACTGTTCCAGAGAAAAGGAAGGCATTCCAGAAGTGCTGCCCTGCGTCTGAATGGTCTTCCAGAAGAGGAAACCAAAACAGTCTCCGTCAGCCCCTCCCCCCAGCCAATGAGCTATAATAACAGCAGCTGCAGCAAACATTTACTAAGCTTCTACTGTGCTGGGTACTGGGCATAACCTGCAGCAGACGTGGGCCTGCCACTGATCCCTGCCCCACCTTCCAGCTGTGTAACTTCAGGCACTCACTGCCTCTCTGAACCAAAGTCTCGTTTGCAAAATGAAAAATAACTCGATCTACTTCATAGGATTGCTGTGGGAGCTCACCGAGATAACGCTTAGCCCAGTGCCTGCCACACAGTAGCGCTTAATACGAGGCAGTGCTTTCAAAGAAAAGGACTGGCCTATACTGAGAAAAGGAAAACTATTTAAGAGGTTCCTAAAAGTCCTGTAAGCCATCACTGATATATTTAGTTATTTCCTAAGCGTTCGTTGATGCCTGTTTGTTTGTTTTCAAATAAACTAAGCCTCACGGCATCCTCGGGGTGGAAAGGGCGGAGGGCAGAGCGACAGTCCTCGTGACAAAGGACGAAAACAAGGCCCCTGAAGGTCCGGGGAGGCGGACGGCAAGCACAAGAGGAGGGGCCCTCTCCCCTCAAAACCCTCCAGGAGTAGGTTCAAAACATCGGACGCGGGGATGAAGTGGCTGGAGGCCACCATTAGCGGGGCAGTCGGCGCCAGGACTTTAATTCACCACTGCTAAGAAGTGGTCATCTTTTATCCCTAAAGAAAAAAATGCACGTCAGGGCCCAGACCCCGGGGGAATAAGTCAGCGCCCCGAGACGCCACACTCGTGCTTTCAACGCTGGGTCAGGCCCCGCAGAAATAAAAGAGATGGCGGCCCCCGTTCCGGAGAAGCAACGAGCCCCCCAGGGCTCCAAGTGGGGCATCGGGGCCCCAGAGGACACCCCCTGGGCGCCGGCCGGAGAAGGGGAGAGGGCGGCGGCGGCCGGGGGTCCCGGGCTCCGCTCACCTGGCAGCGGCGTTCTGCGCACCTGGCAGGGCCAGGCCCCAGCCGGCCCGGAGCCAGGCGCGGGTAGCCCCTGCTCGGAGAGGCCCGGCCCCCCGAAGCAGCCGGCGGCGGCCCGGAACTCACCTGCCGTCGCAACCGCGCCGCCGCCGCCTGTCAGTCAAGCGCACCCACCGCTGCACCGCGCAGGGCCGTGTGGCCCGCGGGCCGCGCCCCGCCTCCTCCCCCTCGCCCGCCCAATCGGGAGAGGCGGACGCCGCGGATGGGGGCGGGGCCAGGCGGAAAGTGCCGGCAGGGGGCGGGGCCAGGAGAGCTTGGGGCGGGGCCGGGAGGGGCTGGCGCTGTGAGCCCTGCGTTCTGACCTCACTGCCGCGCGCCGGAAGCAGCCACGGCCACGGTGCAGGGGCCCGGCGTCCGGACCGCGGGGCCGGCGAGACGATGCCGGTCACCGGCAAGAGTTTCCGCCGGCGCCGGGCCGACTCAGAGTCGGAGGAAGATGAGCAGGAATCAGAGGAGGTTCGGTGCGTTTGGGATGGGGCTTCCAAGGGGCAAGAAGAGAGCCGGCTGCGGGACTTATCACCGGCCAGCCTCCTCTTTGTGAGCGGAAATTGTCCCTTTCTGCAGACAAAAACTGAGGCTCCTAGGGATGAGGCCGCCGCACAATAGGGAGAGGTGTCCCCAGGATGCACGGTGGGTCTGACACCCAATGGGTCTAAGCGCAGGGTCGCCTTCTGGACCATTGTGCTGGCGGCTCAGCATCTGAGCAGGGGTGCCAGTCGAAGCTGCCTTTTGAGTCTGAGTTCTGCGGAGGGTCTCTCAATCTTGTGCATTGCCTTTTTTCAGATTAAAACTAGAAGAGACCCGCGAGGTGCAAAACTTGAGGAAGAGGCCCAACGGGGTGAGGTGGGTGCCGCGGGGGGACCCGGAGGAGGAGGAGGAGGAGGCGCAGATGACAGAGACACGCCCCTGCCTGAGTCGCCATCACAACTATCTCCTCAGACATAGCTCCTTCTCTTAACACGCTGTACACCTTCCACGGCCCTGAAAGGAGTCCAGCGTTCTTTTAAAGACGTTTAACCAGGAGATGGCCTGAGCTGTGTGGTCTTGAGGTTTGCCCCAGAGGTGCAGAAACGGGTTACTAACTCGTGTTTTTATTGCACCCGATTGTGAAATGCACATTGATTGTTAAGAGTTTGGAAAATTTAGAAAAGTGTAATCAAAAAAATAAGCAGCGCCCATAATTCTCCCATCCACAGGTAACCAGTGTTAACATGTAATGTTCTGGCTAATCTGTTTTTTTCCCTCACATTTCGGACATTAACATTTTCCAAAGCCCTTTTTAGTGGCTGCATAGTATCCCACCCCGTGCATGTGCCGTACCTAATCCCCTACTTAGGGGTCATTTGTAGGGGACAGTAGGTCATTTGTAAAAGTTCACCAAATAAGGGTGCGATAAGTATTTTTCTACATTTGTCTTCAGCTTCATGTTCCCCAAAGGCAAAATCTTAGAAATGAGATTTCCAAGCCACGATAATGTCAAATGGCCTTGTAGGAGAGTGTAACACTTCACCGTACCTCCCACCCAGCATCTAAAGTACTTGCTGAACTCTCTTTCATGCTTGTAGGCTTTTCCAGCTGGCTTTGGTGCCCACTCCTCAGAAATTGCCTTTGCTCTAATGTTACAACATACAAACTTCCTAAGTGTTTTCCTCATATCTCAATTATGCAATTTCTATCTCTCTCTGTCTCTCACTCTCACTCACTCTTACTCTCTCACTTTTCCTTTTTGTTTTTGCTCAGTGCTGTGGCCCTGCTGGTGGGAGAGAAGGTACAAGAAGAGACCACCCTAGTGGTGAGTTGTGGGGGCCTCCCTGGATAATGGGGAGTTGTGGCTGCTCTCCAGTGGGTGATTGTGTTTAAAAAAAAAAGCCCGCTGCCAATTATATAGATGCTTCTTCTCAGCTGTGTTTGCTTTCTGCAGGATGATCCCTTTCAGATGAAGACAGGCGGTATGGTGGACATGAAGAAACTGAAGGAAAGAGGCAAAGATAAGTAAGTGCAGGCCTTACTTGATACACGCTAACCTGTAGCCCCTGCCTGGGTCTGTGTGACCCCAGATAGCTGGGGCCTGCAGCAGCAGCTTTAGTGGGACATCCTGAGGTATCCTTCGTGCTTTGTAAAGGGTATGCAGCTTAAAAACAAATGAAAGCAAAACTCTTTTTTTTTTTTTTAGAGAGGGAGAGTGCACGTCCACACGCGTGCTGGGGGAAGGGCAGAGGGAGAGGGAGCGAGAGAATCTCAAGCAGACTCCCAGCTGAGCGCAGAGCCCAGCGTGGGGCTCGATGCCATGACCCTGAGATCATTACCTGAGCCGAAATCAAGAGTCAGATGCTCAAGTGACTGAGCAACCCAGGCGCCCCAAAAACAAAAACTCTTGAAGTGTGTTGCGGATACTCTCTTTTTGTAAAGGTGCATTATTTAGTGTGTTTCAAACCCATGTGGAAGTTTTGTTTTTCTTTTTTAAGAAACATACAAAAACACAATTATAAAAATAATAGAAAAGTAAGAAGTAAAAGTATCTACTCCTTCCCCAGAGAAATCTCCAGAGGCCAACAGTTTTCTTGCTTCTGTTTCTTCTATTTACATATCACATATATATTTTTTCCCAACCATAAGCAGGATGTACTTTTCTGTGTATTTTTTTTTTTTTTTTTTTATAATATCAAACTCGGCCTCACTGAGTTGTGACTTTAAGACTGTGCTTCATTGCTTCTCCTTATAGGATCAGCGAAGAGGAAGACCTCCACCTGGGGACATCATTTTCCGCTGAAACCAACCGAAGGGATGAGGATGCTGACATGTGGGTATCAGTCTGGCTGTGAGCAGTTCGGGGTTGGCTCCAGCCAGATAGAGTGCAAGATGTTTAGTCACAGATGACATTTTTAGAATTATCCAAAGGCAGCAAAGGTGGCCCCTGTCACCCTACCTCCCAGGCTTTTCTAAAAATTCTTTAAAAAGTGGTTCTTGGGAGTTTAGATTCCTTGACTAGTAACTAAACACTGTAGAAATAAACATTGGATTTGCCCACTGTTTTGCTAACAAGGCTGTTGAACAGATGACTACCATCTGCCATTACCTTTCTGTTTTCGGTGAACCTTACATATATTAATACCAATAGATTGGGAGGGCATAATCTCATAATAGAGGTTGGTGCTTTAAGCTGAAAAAATTTTGCTTGGTGAAAAAACTCAAGTTATTTTTATGTTTCTCATTTTTCCACGGACTGATGAAAACTTCATGGACCATCACTGCTCTGTGGGCCAGTGTTGGGGACCACTAATTTTATAAATGTTTTTTGTTGTTGTTTTTAGAGAAAAAAAATTTTTTTTTATAAGATTTATTTAAGAGAGAGAGAGAGCATGAGCAGGGGGGAAGGGCTGAGAGAGAGAGAAGAAGACTCCCTGCCGAGTGGGGAGCCAGACATGAGGCTCGATCCCAGGACCCCAAGATCATGACCTGAGCCAAAGGCAGACACTTAACCAACTGAGTCACCCAGGTGCCCCGGGGACCACTAAATTTAAAGACAGGTTTTGTGAGCCTCCTGCCTCTCCCTGAGGCTTGTGGCTTTCTCATTTCAGGATGAAGTACATTGAGACAGAGCTGAAGAAGAGGAAAGGGATTGTAGAACACGAGGAACAGAAAGTCAAGCCGAAGAATGCAGAGGACTGTCTTTACGAACTTCCTGAAAACATCCGTGTTTCCTCAGCAAAGAAGACAGAAGAGATGCTTTCCAACCAGATGCTGAGTGGCATCCCCGAGGTGGACCTAGGCATCGAGTATGTTTCAGACCCCTTCTGGCCTCTCTCCTGCCCCTATCCCACCGAAGAGCGCTCTGCTTTCCAGTGAAGGGGACTGTTTCTCACCTGTCTCCTTGGAAACCCACAAATAACTATATTTTCTTTGGCAGGCTGAGATGCTTGTGCCCACAGTGTCTCTTAAGGATTGGTCAGTGTTGTTAGACTTAAGGGAAAGTCTCCTGAACGCAAAAGTGTGATGTTTTGTTTATTGAGATATAATTAACATGTAACATTATATTGGTTTCAGGTATATAACATAATGATTCAATATTTGTATACAGGTATTTATTTTTATTTAATCTTTGTTCACAGCTCTTCAGCTGTTCTAATCAGATCCTTGTAGTCCTCTCCTTTATTCTGGCAGGAGCAATGTTAAAGGCTTACCCATCTGATGATCCTCCTATTTATTTTTTGCAAAACATCTGCTCTAACACTGGATTGTCATGGAAGAAATACGATGGTCAGAATCTTCTTTGGGTGTAGTAGGAGGTTGGGTTCTCGCGTCTTTTCTGGCCTTACTAGCTCTGGGCCTTGAGCAGTTCTCTTTCCTTCTCTGAGGCTGTTTCCTCTTGATCAGGAGAGGACAGTACGTCTATATCTCCGACAGCTGTGAGAACACGTGAGAACGGGACTGTAGGAGAGTAGGTCACCTGTGGAGCACTGTGCTCCAAGAGAGGATCTCCTTAGACACTGGTGGGCTTCCAGCCTGACCGTCAGTTCTGTCTGAGAACCAACAGTGAGACGATCTAATACATGGCGTGGCTTCTTTCTCCCTGCAGTGCTAAAATAAAAAATATCATTTCCACGGAGGATGCCAAGGCCCGTCTGCTGGCAGAGCAGCAGAACAAGAAGAAAGACAGCGAGACATCTTTCGTGCCCACCAACATGGCCGTGAATTACGTGCAGCACAACCGATGTAAGCTTTTCTGGGGAAGTAGCCCTGCCCTGCTGGGGAGGTCCCCTGGTTCCCATATTCTGTCTGATGTGTCCCCTGGTCTCTTTTGATCCAGTTTATCATGAGGAGCTCAATGCCCCCATACGGAGAAACAAAGAAGAGCCCAAAGCCCGACCCTTAAGAGTGGGTGACACGGAGAAGCCAGAGCCTGAGCGTGAGTACAGCAGAGGCCTCAGGGCTGCCTGGAGCAGTCATCAGGGCCTATGGAGGCAGCGTGGCCTCTGCAGGGGTGGAGCTTGGACTTTGGGGCCAGGGCACCCCGGTTCCACTCCATGCTCCAGACCATGGCCATTTGCCTTCCCCTTTCCAAGCCTCAGTTTACTCACCTGTGAATGGGGACCGTCATAAAACCAACCATTTGGGGTTGCCCTGAGGATTCACTGGGCTATCAAATATAATAGAGACTTAAAAAATTAGGACATTTCAATAAGCAAAAATAAATTCAAAGTTACCCACAGTGTCACCCAAAGATGAGCGCGTTGACATTTTTATGTACAAGCTTCCAGACTTCAAAAACATATGTATATAGAAACGCATATTGTATACATATATAATAGGATCTCATAGTGTTTCACTCAGTGGTATGCCCTGCATGTCTCTCTGTGACAGTAAATACATACTTTCCTGTTCAGTGGCCATTTCGTGTTCCATTGTATGGATATACTGCAGTTCCCTCTGGTTGGACACTTCGGTTGTTTCTCCTTTTTCCCTATTTAAACACTGTATTTGCCTATATCGTGTCTTTAGGCTACATACCAAGAAGTCGCCAAAGGCTCCTCTAGACGTGGGGCTATTTGATCCCCCTGAGCCCCTTTCTCTCATGCTAACCAGCACCAGGGGGGGCGGGGGGGTCTCCCTTTTCATCAACAACGGGGTGGTCCTAAGGAAATGCTGAAGTTGCTGAGGCTTCTGAAAAATCCAGGCTGTTGTTTTCCCTTCCCTTCCACTTGAGAAATTAGTTTCTGTAACATCTTGGTTGCATAGTCTTTGATTCCCAGAGCTTTGTGTCATTCACACATAGTAAGCAAGGACTTTGGAGTCACGAGACTCGGCTTCCACTCTCAAGCTCCCTTCACTTTCTGAGCAACCGTGAGGAAGTCACCTAAGCTTTCTGGACAGTGGTGGCAACATGCCCCTGTTAGAATTGCGGTGAGGGGTAAAAGTTGTATCTGAAAGTATTGGGCACTTTGTACCTAGTCAAACTCTCACTGCACCCACCGACTGGTCACCTAGTCTGATGCTGTGTCACCATACGCCACCATACTGTCACCTGGCCCCACCCTCTGTTTATTTTCATTCACTCAATAACAGGTATTCACTGAGGCCCTACTATGTTCCTATTCACGAGGGTAGGCACTTGGGGCTCCTGTGTGGAATGAGACAGGCGTGGTCCTACCCTAAGCAGAGCCTCTCAGCGGCTTGCAGCATGGCAAACAGCTTTTCCTCTTTCCCTTTGTAGGATCCCCTCCTAACCGCAAGCGTCCTGCTAATGAGAAGGCCACCGACGACTATCACTATGAGAAGTTCAAGAAGATGAACAGACGGTACTAAGGGTGGCGAAAGGGAAAAGTGCAGAATGGGATGTAAATAGCGCTGTGCCTTCCGTACCCCTCCCTCCGCCCCAACAAAACGCTTCCTGGACAGAAGTTTGCTTATTTGCTAGCAGACCATTCCAAAAACAGACTCTATTAGCCCTGCTGCTTACCTGCTGGATTTTTCAGGCACCGCATTTATAACCTTTTGAAACAAAACAATGTGTAGTTTCCCTATTTGAGGGCAAACTCTTATTCTTGTGAGCATTATTAAATCTTGTTTGTAAATATGTTGACTTTCTCTTAATATTGGCCCCAGGGCAGGAGGAAACAGCTGTGTTCAGAGTGAGATGAAACCCTTTAGATTGTGCTGTTAATTATTAATATATGCAATCGTGTGTTCTACGTTCAAATACCTGGAGTTCAGAAATGCATCCTGCACTGTTTATGCCGGATCCAGCTGAAAGCAGAAAAATCTAGGATGGAATCAAAGGGACACTGGCATTTTCTGACTTTTACAAAGTTACCTATTTCTTTTCATTAAGAAAGAAAAAATTTCTATCATTTTCAGCACTTAAGTATTAAATATGAAACGAATCCAACCTTCTTGTTTGTATTGTGTCTCCTTCTACCAACACTAGGTAATGTGTTGAGAGCCTGGGGCGTGGGCAGCTCAAATGCAAAACTCAGTTACTGAGAGATTTTCTCATTGAGTTTGAGAGATGTGGACAAGCTCCAGCCTGCTGGCCGCCGGGGTGGTGCACCCTGTGCTGTCATTTTCCTGAGGCACTTAACACAGGCCAAGATGAGAAAAGATGAGCAGGTTGGTTGACCTAGGGCTGATTTTTAGAGTGGGTGTTGTGGCTAGAGGAGTTCGGCTTTGGAGTCTGAGCTGAGCCCTGCTCACTGCGTATTACACCCTTGCACAAATCTCTTTCCCTGTGAGTCTGGTTTCTCATCTGTAAAATGGAGATAGTTTTTATTTTTATATTTTTTCCTCCATTAGAATGCAGGATCAGTGAAGGCAGAAATCATGGATGCCTTGTTTTTTTTTCTTGAATCCTCAGGGTCTATTCCATAACCCAACACATGGGCAATCCTCAAAACCATGAATGAATGGGTGAATGAGTGCAAGTAACTTTTGGGTGGAGAAATCTGAGGAACACTACCTCATCCAGGTGGTGAAGGTCAGTAACAGTCATAAATAATGTTGGTAGTATGTATCCTTCATATGTCATGAAAATAGCACTCTACCCTTGTAAATTATGTTCCTCCCCAACGCTCATATCCCCAGTCTAATCATGAGAAAACATCACATCCTAATAGTGGGGTATCTTACAAAAGATTTGACCAGCACTCCCCCAAAACTGTCAAGGTCATCAAAACCAAGGAGAGCTTGAGAAACATTCTTATCCAAGGAGGAGCCTAAGGAGACATGAGAAGGCAATGTAATGCGGTATCTTGGACGGGATCCTAGATCAGATCTAGGACATCAGGTAAAAACTAAGGGAAAATGAACAAACTTTAGTTGTATCAATATAGGTTCATTAATTTTAACAAGTGTAAAATACTAATATGTTAATAATACGGGAAATTACGTAGGAGGGTATATAGGACCTCTTTGTACTGTCTTCTCCATTTTTCCATATATCTAAAATTGTTCCCCGAAAATAGTCTTATTTTTTAAAAGCGCCCCCAGCGGCCTCCTGCGCTCACCTCCCAGAGGCAGGCACGGGCTCTGCCCCACACAAAGATGGCGGCGGCGGCGGCGCGAGCAGACCCGCCCCGCACAAAGATGGCGGCCGCGTCGGGGCGGAGCCGGAAGCGCGGCCTGGCAGTAGCGCGGGTCTTGGGCAGCGCGAGAACGCGCGGGGCGGCCCGGGTCCGGGTATGAAGCTGGGCCGGGCGGCGCTGGGCCTGCTGCTGCTGGCGCCGTTGGCGGTGCGGGCGGTGGAGCCCATCAGCCTGGGACTGGCCCTGGCCGGCGTCCTCACCGGCTACATCTACCCGCGCCTCTACTGCCTCTTCACGGAGTGCTGCGGCCAGAAGCGGAGCCTCAGCCGGGAAGGTAGACGGGCGGGGCGAGCGTCCGAGGCGGGCGTCGGGCCACCGGCGGGGCCGGGGGCCGGGGTCGCAGCCGGAGCGGCCCGGCTGGGGTGGCGCCTGGCTCCCGGCCACGACCACGGACGGAGCGGTTTGGTCGGAGACCCGAGCAGGCGCGCTGCGAGCCGGGCCACTTCCTCCGCCGAGAGTTTCGCTTCTTTCCAGCCGGAGGCAGGAGGGATGGTGGGCAGTCCGCTCGCGCCGTGGGCGGCGGCCGAACCGCAGCCCTGCCCTGCGGGGCGCGGAGGAGGGGCAGGCCTGGCCGGGGGAGGCCTCCAGGCCCACCGCCACCTGCGGGCCAAGTGCTGCCGACGCACCGCAGCGTTTCCCGCGGTGCTCGAAGAGCTTAGCCGGCTCTGCGGGCTTTCACACGCGCCTGCACACTTAGCCAGATTTCGCCAGACACACAGACACCCCCTCCCTGACTAGCTTTGTTTTTCCCAGCGCTGCAGAAGGATCTGGACAGCAAGCTCTTTGGACAGCATCTTGCAAAGAAAGTCATCTTAAACGCTGTGTCCGGCTTCATAAGCAACCCGAAGCCCAAGAAACCTCTCACCCTCTCTCTGCACGGGTGGACGGGCACGGGCAAAAATTTTGTCAGCAAGATCATCGCGGAGAATATTTACGAGGGTGGTCTGAACAGTGACTATGTCCACCTGTTTGTGGCCACGCTGCACTTTCCACATGCCTCCAACATCACCCTGTATAAGGCAAGAGCAGAATTTTGGAATCCTTCCTGGATGATGCCGGGTTCCCGGTTTCTTTGTCGTGGGGTGGGATTTGGGAATTCTGTGTTGGAGTGAGTGAGCCCTGAAGACGTCTACACGTGTGGGTTCCCCCTTTGAAAGGTATGGAAGTTAGGGAGGGTTTGAGGTTGTATGGAGCAGTTATACCATCCCAGCTTCGTGGTGGTTGCTGAAAACAGGCTCTGTATGATACTCTTTTCAGTAAGTGGGGTTAGACGTGGATGTCATCGCATCCAACCTAAAGATCATCACCTCTAACTCATTTTGTAAAAGAGGAAACATTTCTAGAAAGGCCTGAGGTTGTTTAGCCGAAGCGTTGCAAACTGCTTCTACAGTTTAACTCACTGATGGATAGCTTAGACTTCGGCAGCAGACACACCTGGTTGTGAGTCCTAACTCTTCCACCTGCCAGCTGTGTAATCATGGGCCTGAAGAAGGCTGGTGGACACAGGATACATATTAACATCGCCATTTAAATGACAAGGACCAGCAACTGAGTGACACAGCATTGCTATGATACCCACACAGCACAGGAATTACAGTCAGTGTGGGGCTTTGGAACCAGGCAGGGCAGGATCCAGATCCCAGCTCTACCACATACTCATATTGTGATCTGGGGCGAGATGATGCAGTCGATGCCTCAGTCTCCCAATCTGTAAAATGGGTATGATAACCCGCACTGCACGGAGCTGTGGTGAGGAACCAAAGAGCTTGTGTGTGTAAAGTTCTTAGCACGGTGCCAAGCATACAGTAAGCACTCTGTGAATGCGACCATTGTGGCAGCATTTGTAGCGCTGATGCTTCTCTGCCATTTGTTTCTGTTGCACTCGCTGAGAACTTTGGCTTTTCCCCCTTGTCATTCAGGACCAGTTACAGTTGTGGATCCGCGGCAACGTGAGCGCCTGTGGGAGGTCCGTCTTCATATTCGATGAGATGGACAAGATGCATGCCGGCCTCATAGATGCCATCAAGCCTTTCCTAGACTATTATGACCACGTGGATGGGGTCTCCTACCAGAAAGCCATCTTCATATTTCTCAGGTAAGGTCAGGGCGGGGACCTGCTTGAAGAACCCTGAGCCCAAGTCCGTGGGCTTCGGGACGAAACCCGGTCCTCACTCAGCAGAATTCTGTTGCAGCAATGCTGGAGCAGAAAGGATCACAGACGTGGCTTTAGATTTCTGGAGGAGTGGGAAGCAGAGGGAGGAGATCAAGCTCAAAGACATGGAGCCAGCCTTGTCTGTGTCGGCCTTCAATAACAAGAACAGTAAGTGCCCGCCGTTACTAATCCCTCGCGTTCGTGATCCTGCGTCCCTAAGTTATAGATCTTCGGCATCGCCATGGCCTGGGAGCTGGCTAGAAATGCCAATTCTCGGTCCCTTCCCCAGACCTACTAAGGCGGAATTTCTTGGAAGAATCTGTGTTAAACTCCAGGTGACTTTCATACACCCTAAAGTTTGGAAAGTGCTGTTTTAAAGAAAGAGGGACAGTCTTGATCATCGAGGTCTTAAAGATTAGTTCCCTGTTTTCTTTAGCTAAGTCCTTTTCCTTTGTGGAAGAAAAGCAAGCGATTGAGCAAGGAAGGCTGCTGCTATAGGTGCCTCCAAAAGAAAGGACCTGTTGGGTCCTTTTCTCTCTGTGTTTTGCCCTGGAACTTTGAAGAGATTCTGTGCCCGAGATTAACAGCCAAGCAGTGGGCGGGCCCTTATTCTGCACTGGGCGCCTTGTAGAACGCTCTACCTGCAGATTTCCTTTGATCTCCACAATAACCTCATGGGGTAGAAACTGTCATCGTCCCCACAGAAACAGAGGCTCAAAGGGAGCCGCTTGCCCAAGGCTACCCAGCCTGTTTGGTGTCTCTGGTCCCAGAGCCTGAGCTTTTCACTGCCCAGCTCATGGTTTTTCCAGTGAACTCACACACCTTTGACCTTGAACCCTTGGCGGTGGGAACTCCCCATGATGCAGAATGACTCACCGGGTAACCTGGGAGCTACACGGGCTGACTGTTACCATTTAAGTCTGCTCTGTTCAGGTTCCTTCTTGAGCTTAGAAAACAAAAGTTCTCCTTTGAAACAAGGAATTCCTTCTACTGCAGAGATACGTGAACAGTATCGGGTGTTGTATATCCGTTTGTGTAGCCAGAATATTACTGATGAAAGCCAGGATATTTTGTAATCTGTTAGATGGTTCCTTGGCACGCAAACAGTATGAACACATTGCACTAGAAACCTTAGCCTAAATGCTTTATCAGGGTGAGGCCGGTTGCCTAGAACCCACGTTCTGGGGGGTTATAAAGGGTTCCAGAGTATAAGCTTCAGAATCACGTGGACCTGGCTCAGCCATTTACTGACTGCAGCCTCAGGCAGATGGCTGAACTCATTCATTCATTCCTGTGTTTATTGAGCACCTACTAGGTGGCAGGCACCGGTCCAAAAACTGGGGACATAGCAGTGAACAAAAGCAAATCCTTATCCTCATGGGGTTTACATTCTAATAATAATAAATAAGAAAGGAAATGGGTCAGATGATGGATATCTGCATCTATATAGAAGTAGAGATATATTTTCCTCTCCAATAGGTAAAAAGTCAGTCAATAACGAGGCTTTGGGGGTGCTGGAATGAGGATGGGCTGCAGTTTTAAATAGAGTGATCAGGGATGGCTCACTGAGGGTAATATTTGAGCTGATCTGAGGACTGAGGGGGTGAGCCAGGTGGCTACCACAGGGAACAGCATTCAATCAGAGGGAACAGCACATGCAGGAGCACTGAGGTGGGGGTGTGCCCAGGGTCACTGTGGCACTGAGGAACAAAGGAGAAAGGGGTTGGATAAGAGGCAAGACTTGCCCTGGGCGTGCTGGTCATGGAAGGCCTGGAGGGCCATAGGGAGGCTTTGGGTTTGACTCCCAGTGGAGGAGGGAGCCCCTGGAGTATTTTGAGCAAACAGTGACATGACCAGCCTTGGTTTTAACAGGACCACGCTGGCTGCTGGGGGGAGAATGGACTGAAGGCGGCAGGGGCAGGGACACCAGGCAGAAGCTATGCAGCAGCCCAGGGGACAGATGCTGGTGGCCCAGCCCCTCATGCTAGTGGTGGGCTCGGGCAACATGGTGGGATGAGGATGCGTTTTGAAGGGAGAAACCTACAGAAGGTAGAATAAGATTTCCTAAGGGATTGGTGTGGGAATGAGAGCACACTGACTCAAGGATCCGGCTTGAGCCGTGGAAGGGTGGCACTGCCATTTCGGGGGACACACTGCAGAGTTGCAAGTTTGTGGGGCCGGGTGAGAGATGGAGACAGGCGTGGACAGTGAGCGCGGCACCCCTGTAGAGATGTGGGGCAGATGGCTGGCCGTTCCAGTGGGGTTCTGGCGGGACACTCAGGCTGAGGGTACAAATGGGAAGTGGTCCATAGATGGTTTTTCAAGAGACCCCATCTGAGATAATTTTTTTGTCAGAACACGATTCCTGTGGTCGGGTTCTTGTCGTGCCCTCTCTGCCCAGAGGTCACCTCCGGGCCGTGGCTGCCCACTCTGGCCAAGTAGCCTGTCCTCCTTGCCCACTCATCCCATCTCAGTGCTCACAGCCCCTGGCACGATCTGAAATCGTCTGTGTACTGGCTTGTCAGCTTGGGAACCCGAGGGCAGCGTCCATGTCTGCCCGGCTCCGGGCTCTCTCCCCAGGGCCCAGGGCTTGCGCGACGCAGAGCAGGCCTTCAGGAAACGAGCTGCCCCCCCTTTGTTACTGCTTGGCCATTAGTTTTGTTCTTTCCCACGGCCGACTCCACCCCATCCAGGCAGTGAGATCTTTATGGAGCACCAGCTTTGTGCAAAGCACTGCTGGGAAAGGAAAATTATGATTTATAATAAGATGTATTTGCTCGTTGTCCCCGTTTCTGGCACAGATATAAAACGCTCAGAATTTCCTAAGTAACAAGAGCCATAAAAGTGTCTTGATATTCATAACAAAGCCGTTAACCACACCTGAGTTTGTGTTAATAAGGGTCCTTTGGGGAAGCATCTGAAGGGCATAGTCTGGTTTCCAGGGGAACCAACCATGTGACTGGAGGGTTGGAACTTTCAGTCCTATCCCCTGATCGCTGGGGAGAGGACAGGGGTGGAGGTCGGATGAGTCACCAATGGCCAATGATTTGATCAGGCATGTCTATGGAACGAAGCTTCCATAAAAACCCAGGATGGAGTTCAGAGAGCTTCCGGGTTGAACATGTGGAGATTTGGGGAGAGTGGTCCTCTGGGAGGGGGCGTGGAAGCTGCACATCCTTTCCGCATTCCCTGCCCTCTGCGTCTCTTCCATCGGGCTGTACCTGAATGGTGTCCTTTAACTGAGCTGAACTGTAGCGCACCCAGCTGGTGTTGAGAATTGCTTGGTGGTGTGAAAAAAACAAAACAAAACAAAACCCCACACACGTGGGAATTGGTGTCAGAGTGAGACCAGGCTTGAGGCCCCAGAAGGAAGCGGCAAAGCGGAAGGGAAGCCGTTCACCTCTGCAGGCGTTGGGTGCGATCCGGCGGGCGCGCTGTCGTCAGGAGGGAGCATGTGCTGGGTCCTCCTGGGAAACCAGGAGGGGACGTGACTGGGTCACGGGGTGGGTGCCAAGCCCGCACTCGTCCCGGGTGAAAACACACAGCAAAGGCTGTGCCCTGTGGCCACACCAGAGCACCGCCGTCACCCAGTATCGCTCTTGACGGTTCCAGTTCCTGGTCCCTCGGTGCACGCTGCGTGGTTTGGACGTGCGGGCAGCTGCCCTGTCGCTGTCCGGTGAGTCCCAAGTTCCCCGAGTAAGGGAGCAGCTCATCCTCCCCTGGGGCCTCCTCCCTCCTTGTGCCAGCCTGGAAAGCTGGTTCTCCCCGCACCCCACTCCGCCTCTCTGCGTGCTCCTGGCACCCTGGGCTAGTGCGCCTCTCCCGCTTCGGATCTGTAGGTCCATCTGAGAGGCCTCCCCTGAGCCAGAGGCCTAAGGAAGGTGCCACGTCTCCTGTGCTTGGCTTTCATGGAGGCACCAAGTGCCCGGGTTACACCTGACTCACTGGATTGCGGGCTCCACCTCCGAGTCTGGCCCCCAGTGGACGCCCTGTGGATGTGTGTTGGATGGATGGGGGAGCAGGTGGACGATGGATGAACAACACCTTTTTCTTTTTCCCAGGTGGCTTCTGGCATAGCAGCTTAATTGACCGAAATCTCATTGATTATTTTGTTCCCTTCCTCCCCCTGGAATATAAACACCTAAAAATGTGCATCAGAGTCGAAATGCAGGCCCGAGGCTTTGAAATTGACGAGGACATTGTAACCAAAGTGGCAGACGAGATGACATTTTTCCCCAAAGAGGAGAGAGTTTTCTCTGACAAAGGCTGCAAAACTGTGTTCACCAAGTTAGATTACTACTACGATGACTGACGGCCCCGGAGTCACTGCTTCGACTTGGGAGAAGGAACTCAACACCCAGCTCTCTTCCCGGACCTCCCCAGGCTCCGTACTCTAGAAGAGGACTAAAGGGAACGCTTCCTGTGGAACAGGACGGGAATTTTCCTGGGCAGGTTGCATCCAGCGGAGCCTGCAGGCCTCAGACCCTACAGGTCGTGGACTTCGGAACAGCCCCCGGAGCCTTCAGAGGAGGAAGCAGCCAGCTCCCAGTCTGCTCAGCCTAAGGCTCATGATTTTTTAAAAATCATGTTTTAATTTCAAGTGTTTCTGTTTCAAGGAAGGACGTCTAAGTTTTACTGAAAATGTGGTGACTTTATTTAAAATGGTTTTTAACATTATGAGAAACTTTTCAGACTACGTTTCTGGCTTTGTGTGGTTTTCTTTTAAGTTCCTGTCACCATATTGCATACCGTGATATCTTTACTGCAAAAAAGCCCAAGCCTGGGTTCTCGGCACGTAGTCCCTAGGATAGCATAACTGGGGACCAAGCCCGGAGCAGTGATCAGACCTGTCCCAGGCTGACCATCGCAAGGGGCAATGAAGTGTTTAGATAGAAGGATGAGTGCATAAGAGGGGACACACTCAGGCAAGTCACAGATAAGCCTTAAATCCCCTTTCCAAGGGTTTTGATCTCAGTAACATTGTGAACTGTGGGAATGATCTTAGCAACATTGTGAACATTTGTTAGAAACAGTTTCCTTGGAGAAAAGTATTTCCAGCATCTCACTTGCCAGTCCTTCAGCTTTGCAAAGGAAGACCCTTCTCTGCTTTCCATCCCTGAATGAGCCATGTGTTATTTTGCCATATTTTTAAAAACGGTACTCGTTGCTAGTTCTTTTTTTTTTTTTTTTAATTTTATTTATTTGACAGAGAGAGACACAGCGAGAGAGGGAACACAAGCAGGGGGAGTGGGAGAGGGAGAAGCAGGCTTCCCGCCGAGCAGGGAGCCCGATGCGGGGCTCGATCCCAGGACCCTGGGATCATGACCTGAGCTGAAGACAGACGCTCAACGACTGAGCCACCCAGGCGCCCCTCGTTGCTAGTTCTTGTTGTTTAATGAGAACTCCCAAAACCTCTTAGCTGCCCCCCCCCGGCCACCAATCCACCCTGAGGATGCCGAGAATAGTGTTTTTACTTATAACTACAGCAGAGCTACCATTTTGCAATAAAATTGTGTGTAATTTGTGAATACATCTTTAAAGGCGGGAACAAAAAAACCCTCCACCGTAGGTCTTAGGTGCTTCAGCTATGAATTAAGACCTAAGAGGTGCAGTGCAGGCTGGAGTGACGTCTAACGCAGGCACTTGAGGATCCTGAGAGCTCTTGCTCTTCGCTCAGCTGCACTGGGCTTCATGGCGCTCCTGACACCCAGCCATGGAGTTCAAATCGAGAGACAACCCCAGCTGAGATGCCAGGCAGGAGTACAGAGCACCACAGGAGACTAGACGTGCCTTGGTGTGTGCAACGCCCATGTGTGCCTGCAGGCGGGTGGGGCTCCTGTGGGGGGTGGTACCTAAGTGCTCGCAGAGGCCCATTTTTGTTGCAGGCCCAGAGGACCAGCTGGCACCCGGCTGCTACAGGACCCCTCTGCCTTGTACCTGGCCTGCAGAGAGCCTCTTCAAGGGCGTCCAGGCCTCCTAAGGATGGCTGCAAGTGTTGGGAGTTTTTTTTTTAAGATTTATTCATTTGAGAGGGAGCAAGCGAGAGCATGAGCAGGGGTGAGGGTCAGAGGGGAGGGAGAAGCAGACTCCGCCCTGAGTGGGGAGGCTGATGCGGGGCTCGAGCCCAGGACCCCGAGATCATGACCTGAGCCCAAGGCAGACGCTTCACCAACTGAGCCACCCAGGCACCCCAAGTGTTGGAAGGTTCTTGGTGTGGAGCAGAAGTCGGCCTGTCGTCCTATCCCCAGGAGTCGCAGATCGAGCTACTCACTTTCAGATGGCAGCCCCAGCACCTGGGCGCCCCTACTTAGGGAACCCAGGAATCCCTGACCTCAGTTGGCAAGTTCAGTCTTGGTAGATGAGGCAATACGGGGCAGAGCGGAAATTGCACAAGGCTGGGGACAGACCTGGAAAGTCCTGTCTCGGGACTTGAGCACCTTCAATTAATGGGGGGAGTGGGTGGGACGCTGGCAAAGAGGGTTTGAACTTTCTATAAAGTAGCTGGCTTGTCCTCAGTCCTGGAAAGAGGGTTGGTGTTAACGATTCGCCAACAGAGGAGAGGCCAGGTGGAGTGCGCTCGAGTGAGGACTTCACTGTACCAGTTCTGGTTTCGGGCTGAGCCCCGCCTTGCTCGGGTGCAGAATGTCAGCAGGAAGTCCTGTTTTCCCACTGCCTTAATTTCCTTCCTATGTTAATTTTAGGAGAAAACACTTGCTAGAAAGAAGTCCAGCTCTTCCTGCATTTTCATCTGTGGAACTGTGGTGTATAAGCCATCACCTAATCCAGTGTAACTGTGTGTGTGTGTGGCGGGGGGCGGGGGGGGGGGGCCAGCCCTGAAGGTCAATACCGACTGTCTGACGCAGATGACCCGCCAGTACGTCTGGGGTGTAGTAAACCTGACACCCGAGCTGTTGAACAGCCTTTATCCCAAGCTCAAACTTTCCAGAGTTACCAAATAAACTAGAAAAAAAAAAAAAAAAAGGTTTGCAAGTGACATGTCACATGATAAAATGTAGGCTTTATTTCATATTCAATAGGTCAATTCAAGTTCTTGTCTACCTCTTACATGGGGCGAGGGAGGCTGGGCTGTGGTCAGCCGTGGCCTCTTCAGGTTACAAGTCCAAAGGTGGCCCACACGTGGTGAGTGAATTGCGTCACTGTGAACAGGGAAAATCTTGTCTCTCCCTGACCAGACACGGGGTTATGAAAGAATTGTAACTCGGCTCCAATGCGAGAACACAAAACCAAAAATTTTAAGCCTTAACTTGGCATTTTTTTTTTAAATCAAAAATCGAGAGAGAGAGAGAGAGCACAAGTAGGGGAAGCAGCAGGGAGAGGGAGAAGGAGAAGCAGGCTCCCTGCAAAGCAGGGGGAGTGCAATGCGGGACTCGATCCCAGGACCCTGGGATCATGACCTGAGCCGAAGGCAGACGCTTAACCCACTGAGCCACCCAGGCGCCCCTTAACTTAGCATTTTTAAAAGACTAAAGGTGACCCTCTGTAAGGCACTCCTATGTCGTAAGGATGTTCCTTCTACATCTTCCATATGAACACACTGCACGCTGTTCTTCTAAAGTGTCTGTGGTCGCGTCGCAGCTGTGACACACACCAATTCACACGGGCTGGAATCCGTCTTACTTCCCGGTGACCAGGGCGGTCCAGCCTAGCGCTGTCATAGAGGGTGCTCGTCATCAGAGGACACCCGGGACCAGCCGCTTCACACTGACCTTGTTTGACCTACAGCTGTGACCAGCTATTGCCATGGACTGAACAATAAAAATGCATACTGTTTTTGTTAAGATTTCTGATAAAGGGATGGGCAATTATTCCATTTTTTGGTGTCCTTCCCAGGTTTTAAAATAAGCCATGTTCTATATTTTTCTATTATCTAAGATTCACAAGTAAAAACATCATAAAAAACATACATATCCTTGAAAATTCTAGCATTTCTGTGTCCAGTACTTACACTTCTTTGGCAAAGCCAACTCTGCCAGCTGAGCACTCTGGCATGTGGCATCCATGGAGACTTGAGCATGTCCTATGGCTTTCAAATGATTCTCTGGAATAAAGTGAGAGACTGATCCATGCATAAATTATAACACATTTCACCATGGGAACCAAGAGCTCAAATTCAAAACCAACGGCCTCATTCTGATTTGACTCTCATGATGATGCGTGATTGGGGGCAAATCTAGCAGCGACTGAAGTTCAGGAGCAGAAGTGGTACAAGGCAGGCTGAGATCGATACCAACTGAGAGACGGCAAAGGAATTCCAGGACCAGCCAAAGCAACGGACAAACCGCGAGGCCGTCGGTCCTGGTCTGCTGCAGTGGCCTCAGATGGAGACCCCACACCACAGGCAGAGAGGTCACCTGGTCGAGAATGTTCCGTGTGCAGGCCACGTCTCCACCGGACACTGTCTGTGCCTGAAGGTGCCACTGATTTCAACTGAAAATTCTTGAAGCCAGTGAACACTCTCTGTGCAAAGAAACAGGTTTTCAGCAGCTGCAAACCAAATGCTCCCCAGGTTGCGGCAGGGCCCTTGAACTCCCTGAGTTAGAGCAGCAGCTCCTGAGGTGTGGGTGCTGTGGGTCTCACTCACACAGCTGTCTGCAAGGCACTTCTGTCAAGGTCAGCAAGGGGCGGGTGGTTAAAAGTTCATCTTCCGCCGCAGTTAACAGGTGGATTGCTATCAGGTCCAAAATGACAACTGCACCCAACAGATGGGTGTCTGTTCAAAACTCAACTCTTAGAAACTTCTACGTCCCGAAAGTCCACAGGTGCAAAGTGCAAACCCCAAAGAGGGCTTCAAAGTGCTTCCGGAAGGCAAGACCCTCGCTGGCTGAGCTCCCAGCGGTCTCTTACCCCACTTGAGTAAGAGGTCAGTGAAAATCCAACCGTGACTGCACAGTCTTGCAGCCCTTGTCTGAGTAGATTTTCTCGCTTTTGGGGAAAAAAGTCATTTCATCTGCCACTCTGGTGACAACGTCCTCATTGATGGCAGAGCCACGGGCCCTCATCTCTGCCCGCACACACATCTTCACGTGTCTGTACTCCAGGGGGAGGAAGGGGATAAAGTAATCGATGAGGTTTCTGTCTATCAGTCCGCTGTGCCACAGGCCACCTGCAAAGCAAGACACAGCTGGGTCTTCCCATCACTGTCCCTGTCACCTGGCCAAGCTCACTGCGCTTACAGGGCCCATTCTGATCCCAACCCACAGTATATCCTTCATGTCTCTACCCCTTGAGATTCTCTTTTTATCAAGCGTGCAACAAGCCTGATAAAAGGACTGGTCGGTTACCCCTGCTAACTGGCTTCTGTTATGGAATGCCCGAAGAGTAAGTACCTATTTCAGCGAAGCCACAGAGGCCCACAGATTCAGTGGCTTTATGGAAGGTTTAAAGGAGGGGACTCCGCTAGCAGGGTTAGGGGGCTCCTCAGCCTGGGAGACTCACTGTGTTTATTGTTGAAGACTCCGACAGAAAGCACGGGTTCGAGATCCTTCAGCTGAATGTCTTCCCTCTTTCTTCCCGCCCGCCAAAAGTCAAGGGCAATCTTAGTTATGAGGTCCCCACCAGCATTGCTGAATTTGCCAAAGAAGCAGAGTAAAAATTACAGTTAGATTCTGTGTCTAATCGAGGATCATACCTGCTCTGAGGTTTCTTCTTAACTGGGGAATATTTACTAAGTGCTCCTGGACAAGGACAAAATAAGCGTCTGCCCTCACGGAGCTTGAAATCTGCTTTTACAAAACTTGCCACACAATGCTGACTTTTGACAACCTTCGGAGGCATGGCCAGGTAACAAAATTGCCTGTTATCAGCAATATCTAATTCATTTTCTTCAGCTCTCACACTCCTTGCCATGCCAATTGGAGCAACCCCAAAGTAAAAGAAAGAAGTCAACAATCTTAACATAACATAAAAAAAAAAAGTCAACAATCGACTTTTGCTAGGCACCTTTGTCCCTGGCCAACAGAGTGCTGACGGCTGCCAGGACCTCTTTCTAGCACCGGGAGAATGAGTGGCTTGTGTGCCCCCGAGAAAACACCTCCCGCTGACCTGAGAAAGATGAAGATGGCCTTCCGGTAAGACACGCCATCGATCTGCTCGTAGTAGTCTAGAAATGGCTTGATTGCATCGATGACCCCAGGGTGCAATTTGTCCATCTCGTCAAATATGAACACAGAGCTCGCACATGCACTCACGTTACCCCGAATCCATCCTTGTAACTGGTCCTAGACCAAACATAAAAGAAAGAGGATGCAAAGGCTCAAAGGATGTGCCAAGGGGAGCAGAAGCACGGCACAGTTCCTCATGCTCTGCCAGATGATAAATCGGAGCTCTCTGGGCCTTTACAAAGAACTCTTGGAAACTGCATCCTAATCTCCATTCACTGGGTAACAGCTTTTCCATAACTTTATAAAAAGTGAAAACTGACAGGTGCTCAAATGCAAAGAAAGTTTTTTCCCTAACTCAAATGATGTGCTAAATGTGACTTTTTAAAGGTATGAGAGGAGCAAGACATGTGAATATTGATCAGTTCACTGTTAACCAGCCCATCATTTCAGTTCACCGTGGCCTGAAATCTCAAGTTAATTTTAGCAGACATACGGAGGAATAAGAAACTGGACTCAGGCTTGCACAGTGCCCCCAACCAGTGCCCGGACAATGCAGTGAACAAGGGAACTGGCATTTCATGGAAAGCATGCTTTCCTGAGAAAAAGACACCCAAGCAACAAGCCCTCCACCCCAAAACGTGAACGGCTCCAGAGGCCCCCTCATCTAATTACTGTATTTCTAGAGATTTATGAAAGAATTTGGAAAAAAACTTATTCCTTCTTTTCAGCAATTTCCCGGCTGTTTGTGTGGCAAATAGCCAGTTTCACTTCCTTGTTCAGTTCAGTTTCTGTTTCTTATTTAGGTCCCCACCTAACAGTGGACTATTAATCTTTATAAGGACAATGGCCATTGAAATGAGAACCCTACTAGACAACTTAATATAAATGTAGACAGAATATGTCAAAAGGCGGAACGGTCTTAAGATTGGGTTCTTCGAGGCTTTCATTTGAAGAAAGAAAGCAACGCCTAGGATTTGGATGTGAAGAACAAAGGAAATAAAAGCTACTGAGGGGGAAAAAAATCCTCTAGCTTACAGTGCTAACTGCTGAGTGTTAACTGCAGACGCTGTATCATAGGTGGGAGATTTTAATGAAGTCGTATCAGAACAAATCACTTAAGACTGCTCCGCTTCACCAAGGGCTGGGATGGAAACAGCGAACACACTCATTCATTGCAGAACGTGGCTATGCCTCAAACAGGGAGTTTGGAGATTTGGGCCCAAGTTTCTGATTTGCCACAAGGCCAGAGAGATTGTAAGGAGCAAGTCCCCTCGCCTCTCTTGGCTCCATCTTTTAGTGGAAATAAGGTCAGCTACCCCACTGTATGATTTTGGAATCAAATGAGAAAAAAGCTGTAGGAGAGCTCTGCAAACAGCAAAGGGTAACTGGGGACAAGTGTGCCTTAACTCAGTGGGGGCCCAGGGCTACTGCTGTGCAAAGAGAAGCAGCAGAGGCCAGAGTTAGTGAGCAGGTCACCCAGACCAGTCCGAGTGGCTGGTGGACACGGTAACAGCATTCTCTTGCCTGGTACAGTTTTATCTGCTGCTCGTGAGGGAAGTGCAGAGTCGAGACATACAGGTGGACAAAGTTACTCTTCAGGCCTTTTGAGTGAAGATTTTCAGCCACAATTTGGCTGACAAAGTTCTTGCCCGTGCCAGCCCAGCCATGTAAGGAAAGAGTCAGCGGTTTCTTGGGATTTTGGTTGTTCTTGAAGCCAGTCAGCGCCTTGAGAATCACCTCTGTGGCCAGATGCTGCCCAAACAGCTTCTCCTCTAATTCCAGCTTGAGGGCTGCAGGAGCCAGCCGGAGAACAGAGAGAAAAATACACATTAAACAGGCACCAGAAAAGCAGCACTTTCCCCAGCTGGCCAAAGCGAGAGGCGATATTAGCAAGCGGTCCAGCAGGGCATCTGCCAAACCCCAGGGCTGGCCCAGAGGCAGAACCTCGGGGTGCATTGTCACACGATGCCACTTCCAAGGATATGCACTAGACGGATGTCCTCCTTAATAGTCCAGTGTCTGATAAGGAAGCTAAACGTGTTCGTTCATCCAAGGATTAGCCCTCTCTTGACTGAGCTGCATGCTATTCCCCAGCCACCCCTGCTGGCTTGTAAGAAAACCAAGGGCCAAATGTGGGCTTTCTGGGTAGCCGTTGCACATAGAAAACTACTTAATAGGACTGACATGGTGCAAAGGGCTGGACACGCTGCCTTCAGCTTCTTCTTACTGTACTCGCAGGGAGTCCGAGGCATTTAAGAAGGAGCTTGAGCAGAGAGCCCCACGATCTGGAGCATGGGTCTCAGAGGGCACGGCTTCCAGGGCTGGAGTCCGGACCGAGGCCCCGTCCGTGCTCCCTCCCGCCCCAGCTCAGGGTGAGCGCCGCGCCCCTCGCGGGCCCACCCGCCCTACCCGACGCGTTGAGCCGCTGCTCCTCGCGGCAGCACTCGGCGAAGCGGCAGTACAGATCCGTGTAGGACAGGTAGCCGGTGAGCGCCGACGCGGCCCCGATGGCGATGGCCACGCTGATGGGCTCGAACGCCGCCACCGCGTGGACCGCCAGCAGCAGCCCCAGCGCCGCCCCACGTCCTAGGCGACCACGTCGTAGGCGACCAGCCCGCCACATCGCCCCACTCGCAGCCCGCCAACCTCCGCGTCGTATGGCCCGCCCACCGGGAGCTGAACCGGACTTCCGGTTGCGTCACTTCCGCCCCGCAGGCCCACCCACTCCTCGGAACGGCCATATTGGCGGAGGCGGGGCTCTGTGTCGCCATCTTTGTGCGTGGCGCGAGAGCTGTCCAGTGCCTCGGCTTTCACGAGCCCCACGCCTGCTTCTTACTGTTCTGTGTCCTAGACCTTTTCCGAACCCCCACACTTGGCTTTGTCATCCGTTCCCCTGGAGCTGTAGTGAGCCTCTCCCATGTCTGCCCACCTGCCTGCCTTCCTGAGACAGCTGCTCTGCGCTCTGGGGGCCCCGGCCAACCGAACACTGGGGAGGCACGGAGACTGCCGTGCCCTGGCGCACAGTCAACCCCGAAGCCCGTTGCGTCCTTCCGCATGCTGCAAGGCCGGCCACTTGTCTGGTGCTGGGAAGACAGCAGTGAAGGAGCGGGAGTGGCCCTGGCCGTCCCGAGCCTCCAGGCTCTGGGAAAGGCAGGCGGTGGGCAAGGGTCCCACACTGAGCGGCGGGAGAGGCCCAGGGGCCGTGGAGCAGGGAAGGCTTCCGTCTAAACTGAGAATTCAAAGAGTTACTCAAGCAACAAGTGAGGAGTGGAACGTTTACACAGAGAACAGAAAGTGCAGTTTGGGGAAGTATCTCACATACTGGAGGCTGGTGAGAATGAGGATGCAGAGCTAGGGGAGACTGGAATGGGAAGGCCTGCAAGTGCTCTAAGGAGTCTGGCCTCTATTCTGGGGGCCATAGGGAGCCACAGAAGGTTTCACACAGGGAGCGGCATGGGCAGAACAAAGATCACTCTGGCTGTTGGGTTCAGTGAGGAGAGTGGCCCAGGTAACCTTGGCCCAGCCTTTGCTGAGACCGGTTGAGTTTACCCATCAGCTAACCGTTCAACAGATATTTAATGAACACTGGCTCTGTGTCAGATTCAGTGCCGTATGCTGGGGATATAGCAGGAGCAGGGCAAACAGAGGCCCTGTCCTCACGGAGCTCTCGGTCTGGGGTGAGGGAGACAGACGGGCAGCAGATGGGTTGTGTCCAGTGTGGTCAGTGCTGTGATGCGGGATGCATGGAGGAGGCACCTTACCCAATCTGCAGGTTGGGGAAGGCTCTCCTCCATGCCTCAGTTTAGACCTGAACAATGAGTAAAATTGCTATGGCCTGAGATTCCATTGAGTATGCTAGAAGAGCAAAGTAACTATCAGCTTAAAATGTTGGTACAATAGACAGGAAATCGGGTGTTTTGTAACCATTTAAGCTTATGATGAAAATTTTCCATGTCGATCTAAAAATGCGCAGAGGGGCTGTATGAGCAAAAACACGTGAAGACCCCTCCCGGAAATCATACCCTGCTTAGTAGGCATTGACTCTTCATCCTCCATGTTAACTCTGCATTTAGTGTAAGCAGTTGGTGCCTCCCCCCTTCTAGGAAAGGACTTATGTATGGATCCGGAGCTTGGTTCTCTAGCCAGATGGCCTTCTTCCTCTCCCCCATCAGCCTCTTTGTTGCCACATCTTCCCTGTCTCCCCACTCTACAGTACTGACCTGCCCTGAGGTTCTCTTCTAGACCCTTTCTCTCTCTCTCCTCTCTCCCTGGGTGAGAGGCCCCAACTTTCTCCCTCAAGACCCTGCATCTGGCTGCACACTGGACATCTCCATTTGGCTATTCTCCAGACATCTCAGGCACCCATACAGTCAAACAGAAGCCTTGATTGTTTACTGCAAACATGTCTCTCACCCATGGTCCTTATCTCAGGAAGTGGACCCATCTTCCACCAGTTGCTTAGACCCAAAGCTAGTGGTTGTCCTGGATTCTTTTCTCCCCCAGCCTCCACTTCCAATCCATCAGCAGGTTGCTGACCCCATGTCTAAAACCTCTCCAGGGCGCCTGGGTGGCTCAGTCGTTAAGCGTCTGCCTTCGGCTCAGGTCATGATCCCGGGGTCCTGGGATCGAGGCCCGCATCGGGCTCCCTGCTCTGCGGGAAGCCTGCTTCTCCCTCTCCCACTCCCCCGGCTTGTGTTCCCTCTCTCGCTCTCTCTCTCAAATAAATAAATTTTAAAAATAAAAAAATAAAAAAATAAAATAAAACCTCTCCAAAGCTCTTCAGTCACCATTTCCATCTCCTTGGGCTGTCCCTAGTCCAAGCCTCCATCATGGATGGCCACAGTAGCCCCATAGGGGGTCCCCTGCTTCTGCACTCATCCTCCCTGATCCATACTCCCCATGAGAGAGACAGGTGGTGTTTTCACAACAGATGGGATCATGTCACTCCTGCGTTCAACCTGTCAATGGCTTCCAAAAACCCTTAAGAAAAAATCCACCCTTTTTATTCTGACCGCAAAGCCCTACATGATGTGCCCCTGCCTTCCTCTCAGACCTTCACATCCCACATACTCCCTTGTTCTCAAACCCACAGCTCCGTCTCTCTCCTGAGCATCCTGTTCTCTCTGCCTGGACTCTTGCTTCAGAGTCCCACCTGGCAAAGAACTTTCAGGCCTCAGCTTGAAGCCCACCTGCCCTATCTAAAGTAACTCCACTTCCACCCCCCATGGCCCACTGTCCCTATCACCCTGTTTGTGTCCTTGTCTATTGTCCGTCTCTTGCACTGGACTGAGAGCTTCAGGAGGGAACTTATCTGTTGTGTCCTGTTTCTCTAATTCTCAGAACTGTGCCACATACACAGTAGATGCTCAATAAATATGATTAACGTTCAAGGATAGCATACTCTCCAATAAGGCAAACTCTGATCTGAGGGCCAGAGATGCCACTATGGACTAAATATTCTCATCCCCCAAAATTCATATTCTGAATGTGATGGTATTCAGAGGAGGGGCCTTTGGGAAGTGGCTGGGTCAGGAGGATGGAGCCCTTAACATTAAGATGTTAATAACTGGGGAAACTGGGTGAGGGCTATATGGAAACTCTCTGTACCATCTGCAGATTTTCTGTAAATCTAAAATAAAAGGTTTCTTTTGTTAAAAAAAAAAAAAGTAATTTTGTCTGTGCTACTGTCTGATCATCAGTGATGTTGTAAAAATCCTAATCACACAAGCTTTAATTCTTCTAAACTGAAGTTGGTTTGTGAGAGTGTGTAAATTGCACTTGATGGGCAGAAATGCTCGAAAGACTGAATGTAACGTATGTGCAATGGATAAATTGTCTATTTTATATCTGTGAAAAGGAGGGAGGATCCCAGGGGCGGGGTGTGAGTGGCAGGAGCTCTGAGCCCTTGATGCTCTGGCATTGTCCTCGTAGAGAGAGAATCTGATTGGCCCAACCTGGGTCAGGTATCTCGACCTTGGATCAACTAACTATGGGCAGGGGTGTTGTTGTGCCAAAGTAGCCCCCAGTTTGTACTATTCTACACATTTCTGTGGCATTTTGTTCCCCTAAAAGTGTGACTAGTTCCTGACTTGCCATTTGGTCATTTATTGTGAAGTTGGCTACTGGAATCCATGGAGGGTGGGAAGATGGCCGTAAGAGTAGAGGACCTCCAAGCCCCCTCACAAAGAGCTCTCTGGGGGACCAAGACACACTGGAGCCCCAGGAGTGAACATAGCCGAGCCCAACAGTTGCCCCCCAACTACATAATCATTCTGACACTGCTTTGTGCTCCACTCCTGCTCTTTTAAGAAAGTTTTAAAATTTTTAATAAAACAACTTATATATTTCAAATGGACAAAAATCACTATCATTTACAGTATCTTAGGATACATTGCCTTAGAATGGGAACTTCCAGTACTCTGAGGTCTGCAATATAGATCTAGAAACCTGGATTCTATAGAAAATGAAGACTGTTTAAGTCAGATCAGGGGGAAGGTAGTGACAGCCAATGGTTCTTTTTTATTAATTGCTGTAATACTGTCCTTCGGTGGCTGAGGGAGTTTCATATTTTCTTTAGATGCCATTAGGCACCAAAACGCTCGTAGGACAGCTTTGATGCTATGCTAATTCTGCCATTTTGCTGGCACTGATGTGGCCTTGGGTGACCACTTCATTAGAACTACTACTCCATTCATATTAATTTTTGCTACAAATCTTACAAAGGGGAGTGATTCTGGACATTTAGATCCACATTCTATCTTAAGGCTGTCTGTTCGGGTTTCATAAATTGTCCAAGCCTGCGCTGGCTGCCATCTTCTGTTACTGTCACTGGAAGCCTGGTGCCTTCTTCACCCTCCACCCATCCCCTGGCCCTCATGCTGTACCATTCCCTTTACTCTTTCTATCATCGCTCTGTTGGAGCCATTGCTTTCAATGTTTAAATTGTTGACCAAAAACATTCAAACCCACCAGCTTGACTCCTCAAGGCTGTCATAAGTTGAAAGAGCGACCAGAAAAGTCTTGAAAGGGAGACCTGCAGGAGACAGGTCTCGGCTTTCTGGTTTCCCTGCTGGCTGAGATTTTCAGGACCAGAGACAGGGCCCCCCCCCCCCCCCCCCCGACCTACACCTGTTTCCCGGGGAGCTTTGGATTTGACTGTCAGGAGAGGTGACCCCACCTGATAGACTGGGAACCTACCCGACGCTGGAGAGACCTGGGGAGGGAAACACTAGAGGGTGCTAGTGAGCTGCTGGTCTGAGGATTCGGAGAGGTCCACTCAAATCCTGACTCTATCACCACCTCTTCGAGGTTCAGAAGGTCACAAAAAATAATGACAACAAAAAAAGTTCAAAAAGCCTAGATTATTTAAAATGCCGATTGTTTACATTAAGGCCTCTTCTCACCCAAGTCTTATCAGTGTCTATATTATACAGAGGGGTTCTCCTGGGGGTGCACCGTGGTTGGTGTTTTCCTTCTCTTGTTTGTTACTTTGCATACAATGATACCCAGTTTGTTTCTAGGAAATCTTACAGCTATAGAATATTACATATGCTTTTAAACAGCTTTGTTGAGCTAAAGTTGACATGCAACAAACTGCACATCTTTAAAGTGTACAGTTTGATATGTTTTAACATCTGTATACAACCACGAAACCATCACCATGGGGACCATCATCCCCAGAAGATTCCTCTTGTCATTGAAAACCCAGCCACACCACTGCAGGCCGTGTGTCCTTGGCAATCACTTATTTCCACTTGAGTCTCAGATGTTCACTCATGAATTCTCGGCAGAATATGTTTAACTGAAAGCTGGCTTCTTCTCCCCCTGGGACCCAGCCACTCCCTTTGACCTCCTGATAGGTGTGGGCTCAAGGGCTGCCAACCCACTTGATAAACAGAACACAGTGGGCAAAGGAAATCCGCTGCCCAGATGGATCACAAACCCAATGCGGGAGAAGATGGTTAATGGATGGCTCCATAGCGACTGTGGGTTTCAAGCTAAAAAAAACACCCGTGCTGGGTTAAGCAGCAAAAGGAAGTGGATCATCAGGCCAGGGGAGACTGACAGTACCTTACCTAAAGTGCAGAGGTTCTGGGGGCCAAGGGAAGGACTTGAGTCAGGCCCAGAGTGCCCGCCTCTCCCCCTCCTTCTCTTTCATCACCTTCCCTCTGTGGATCTGCTCCATTCTCTGCACAGCACCTGGCTTTGTGTGTGCTGCTCCAGACACCCAGAGACCACACACTCACGGTCTTCTTCTCCCCCCTCCACTCTTGACCCCAATTCCAAACTCCAGGGAAGAGATTTGATTGGCCCAGCCTGGGTTATGTGCCCCCTGATCCAGCCAGCTGTGGCCTGGGGTAGGGGCAGCATCCCCTGGTATGGACCATGCGAATGAGGAAAGGACTGCTCCCAAAAAGGGATCCACTTATAGTGTGGATCTCCCAGTGTCCTCCAACCTGGCCCCCATATTTGCCCCACCATTCTCACTCTGCCCAACAGCCCTGCTCAGCCCCGTTCCAGACCTAGGTCCTTTCATTCATTCACTCAACCAGAGAATTCTTTCTTACTCAGCATTTTGTTCTACTCAGACCTTCAACAGATTGGATGAGGCCCACCCACATGGGGGAGGGCAATCTGCTTTACTCAGTTTACCATTCAAATGTTAATCTCACCCAGAAACTCCCTCACAGACCCACCCAGAAACAATGTTTAACCAAATATATGGGCATCTCATGACCTAATCCAGCTAACACATAAAATTAACATCATACCCTTCAAAAGAGACGAAGTTTGACCCTTCTCTTTGTACCCTTCAGGCTTGTGACTGCTTTGCACGTGGTGGAGAAGGGGGGTGTCTTGTCAAGAATAGCAAAGGGGCTCAGATTTCACCCTGCTTGCAAATTCACATGCCGGCCTTCCAGTTTCACAGAGGCTGTCAAAGACATGAGCTTCCTAGGTCAGAGATGGGGACTTTATCACTCATGGCACAGATGTCAATAAATATTTGTGAAATGAATGAATGGTTGGATGCTCTGCAGTCCTAAGCTACATACCCAGGAAATGGCAGTCAACCAGATCTTTGGGGGGAGCAAAAGCCCCCCAAAGTCAGTTAAAGAGATAAGGTAGAAGACAAGACCAATTTGGCAAATACCTGGCAAAGTTAAGGTGTGTGTGCCCTGTGACCCAGAAATTCCACTCTTCAAGCCTTTATCACATTATGGCACATGAAGAAAATGAACATATGAGTACATCCCACTGGGGTCAGTGGAGGGGCTGCTGGATGAGGTGACTGGGCTCAGGGCTCTGGCTGCCCTGGCCTCTTCCTAGCTGCCCACCTGCAGCCCATTCATAGCATGGAGGGTATAAAGCCCAGCCCTAGAGGGATTCATACATGTGCATAGGAGATGCATTTGAGGATGTTTGTTGAGGCTCTGTTTGTAATATTAAAAATTGGAATCAAGCCTAATTTCCCATCATGAGGGGAGTGGATAAGCAAAGCATTGTCTAGTCCTATAGTGGAATATTCTGTGGCAGATAAAAATGGATGAACTGAAACTATGTGTATGAATGTCTGTAAATCTCAGGAACCAGAGTTGAGTGGAAATAATGAAAGGATATGGCACAGCACACCATTTATTTATCTATTAAAAATGCGCATGTGCTCCAACTTCAAGCTCTATTACAAAGATGTAATAATCAAAACAGTATGGTACTGGCACAAAAATAGACACATAGATCAAGAAAACAGAACAGAAAACCACAATTATATGGTCAATTAATCTTCGACAAAGGAGGAAAGAAGATGGAATGGGAAAAAGACAGTCTCTTCACAAATGGCATTGGGAAAACTGGACAGCTACATGCAAGAGAATGAGACTGGACCAGTTTCTTACACCACATACAAAAATAAACCCAAAATGGATTAAGGACCTACCTGTGAGCCCTGAAACCATAAATCCTAGAAGAGAGCACAGGCAGCAATTTCTCTGACATCGGCTATAGCAACATTTTTCTAGATATGTCTCCTGAGGAAGGGAAATAAGAACAAAAATAAACTATTGGGACCACATCAAAATAAAGCGTCTGCACAGCAAAGGAAACAGTTGATAAAACTAAAAGGCAACCTACGGAATGGGAGAAGATATTTGCAAATGACATATCGGATAAAGGTTAGTGTCCAAAATATATAAAGAACTGATACAACTCAACACCCAAACCCCAAATAATCTGATTTAAAAATGGATGGAAGACATGAACAGACATTTCTCCAAAGAAGACATCCAGATGGCCAACAGACACACAAAAAGATGCTCAACATCACTCCTCACCAGGGAAATGCAAACAAACAAACAAACAAAAAACAGCGAGATACCACCTCACACCTGTCAGAATGGCTAAAATCAACAACACAAGAAATGATAAGTGTTGACGAAGATGTGGAGAAAAAGGAACCCTCATGCTCTGCTGGTGGGAATGCAAACTGGTGTAGCCACTGTGGAAAACAGTATGGAGGCTTCTCAAAGAGTTAAAAATAGAACTATCCCTACAATCTAGTAATCACACTACTGGGTGTTTACCCCCAAAATATAAAAACACTAATTCAAAGGGCTACAGGCACGCCTATGTGTGTCGCAGCATTACTTACAATAGCCAAATTATGGAAGCAGCCCAAGTGTCCATCTATTGATGAATGCATAAGGAAGATGTGATACACACACACTGGAGTATTATCCAGCCATAAAAAAGAATGAAATCTTGCCATTTGCAACAACGTGGATGGATCTAGAGAGTATTATGCTAAGCGAAATAAGTTAGAGAAAGACAAATACCATATGATTTCACTCATATGTGGAATTTAAGAAACAAAATGAACAAGCGAAGGGAAAAATAAGAGAGGGACAAACCAAGAAACGACTCTTAACTATAGAGAACAAACTGCTGGTCACCAGAGGAGAAGTGGGTGGGGGGATGGGCGAAACAGGTGATGGGGATTAAAGAGAACACGATGAACACAGAGTAATGTATAGAATTGTTGAGTCACTATATTATACACCTGAAATTAATATAATGCTGTATGTTAACTAACTGGAATTAAAAATTGTAATAAAAATGCGCATGTGCTACACGTCGTTTATGGATACATACACGTTTAAAGTAAAAACGAAACATGACAAGGAATTGATAAACCCCAATTTCGGCATGGAGATGCCTTTTGCAGAGGAAGGTCAAAGGGAGGGGGCTTGGAGCTTTCCTTATACAGAGAGCAGAAGGAACTACTGTAGCAAAATGTTATTTCCTTCAATGAAATCGTTTATACTTAAATACTAGAGTTAGGGTGGCCTCCAGAGAGGTAGCTTGAACACATCTGGAGAATCTAGTAACCTGAAGAATGTTGTATTTTTGTCCAAGAGAGAAGGGCCAGAAGGCGTTCATTTCCCCAAATCTTGCCTCTCACCTGGAGGCTCGGCAGAGAGGCTGGTGTAGTTCCCAACTCTAACCACTAGATGGTGCCAGCAACCTGAACGAAGGAAGAAGCGATTTTTTTTTGCAAGACGGAGAAGCAGAGGAGAGAATGTATCTGAGAGCAGGAGAGGCAGGTAGAGGTAGAAAAGAGCGCCCAGGTAACAGAAGGACCCCTAGCTGACGCAGCAATACCACTCACAGGTATTGATGAAGTGTCTATTTCTTAATACTTGAAATTATCCAAGACGCGGTTCTTCGGCATTAACAAGGGGTCGAGCTCCCACCCCCACGTCTGACTGATATCATTTCACTCCTGTCCACTGAATGACCCAGAGGTGTATGTACCCTCTGGAAGGGGGAATGATCCGTTTTTAGTCTCAAGTGTCTGGACTTCAGCATAAAGGCCCTAAGTTCACATCCTGGCCCTGCTTCTGACCAGCTGTGTGACCTTGGGTTAATGTCTTAACCTCTCTGGGCCTCAGTTTTCTGATCTGCCAACTGGGGATAATAATAGTACCTACTCTGGACTGTTACAAGGGTTAAATGAGATTACACACATGGCGCCCCTGGCACATAGTAGGCCTTTGCCAAACGGAAGAAACATTAGGTGCTAATGCCCACACCACTCTAAAGTAAGTATTTCCAGGGAGTGAGCATGAGGTGTCAAGCCAGCAACACAGTGAACAAAGTTTAATGCTCTCCTGAGGGATCAAGATATTCCCAAGCACCCAGCCATGGGGAAAGAGAGTAGTTAGATATGTGATGAATGTGTAAAAGATGCAGCTGGAGACCCCAAGGGTGGGGGGATGACACCATTCTTTCCTTCTTTTACTCCTTAGACAAGTATTAGGAGGCCAGCTTCCTTTGTAGGCCGTGAGACACCGTGGTGAGTAAGACACACTGCCCCACCCCCACCCCAGGGACGCACAACCCAGTTGGGACAGAACAAACCTGTGAGGGTTTGGGGGCAAAGGGTGTGAGGTCAGGGATAAGATCATGAGTCCGAATCATGAGGCCCCGTGTGTCCACCAGAGGTGGGCAGGCTGTCAAAAATAAGTCTCTTTGAAACAAAACAAAACACTATTTGTCAATATGTTCTAGCCCAGTGACATTTTAAAATAACATTATGGAGCATATTTGCATATCATGTAGCTCACCCTTTTCATGTGTGCAATTCAGTGATTTTTAATAAATTCACCAGGTTATGCAACCATCACCATTAATCAGCTTTAAACCAGTTCATCTCCCCAGTATGCTCCCTCCTGGATATTTACTGTTATTTCCTGTCCCCGCCCCAGGCAACCACATCTACTTTCTGTCTCTATGGCTTTGCCTTTTCTGGATATTTCACGTAAATAGGTCAATAACATATGGTCTCTTGTGTCCAGCTTCTTTTCCTGAGCACCATATTTTCAAGGTCATTCATGTCATAGCATGTATCTGTAGACTACTCCTCTTTATTGCTGACTAGTATTCCATTATAAGGACATTTAGGTTGTGTCCCATTTCTGTCTGATCTACCAAATTTTAACCTAGGGCCAGGGGGTGGACTTCACACATTCTGTCAGCTTCTTGACATGACATGCACAATGAGTGTGTGTGATTTTTATGGGAGAAGTTCTGTAATTTCCACAGACTCTCCAAGGGTACTATGACCATCCTCCCATATACAGAAACACGACTCTGGACTAAGTGAAGTTGGTTCAGTCTAAATTAGGTGGAGTTATTTATCGTTCTGGTCAAAAAATGTGGGCCTTTGGGTGGGGACATTGCTCAGAGCATCTCCTGGTGGAAGCTGGAGGACAGTGGCCAGCAATGACCAAACAGACATGATCCTGAACCCATGTCCAGGCTGCACCGGCCCTGCAAGGATGGGGGGTAGGTGGTTCTAGAAGTGTGCTTGTGGCAGTTCTTCCTGGGGACAGCATTAAGAAGAATGCCAAGGTTCCCAGGCTAGCCCACCACATGTGTTAACACCCAACCGTGTGCCCCAAGTGGGGGGATTCAGGGGAAAGAGAGAGAGGGGGAGAAAAGTTCCCAACCCCGTTCCTAATACAACAAGAAAGCAAGAGCCTCCTTCTTAGAAAATTGGTAGCATTTTATTTGGGGGAAAAGAATCTGAACCTACAGAAAAATGGAAAGACTACTACGAAAAACCACTATGACAAATTCATGTGTCCCTCCCATGGATCCACCCAATGTGAATGTTCTCCCATTGAGCCACCTCTCTATCCCTTTTGCTGACCCATTTGAAAGCACTTTGCAGACATCTAAATTAAACTTTAACCCTAAACCCTTCATTGTGTATTTCCTACGGTTAAGGACAATGCCTATAAAACCACAAACCACTACCCTACACAATTTAATTTCAGTATAATAATATTATCAATTACACCCCACATTCAAATTCCCCCAATTACCCCCAATACTGTCTTTTAGAGGTTTTGTTTTTTTTTTAATCCAAGATCTAATCAAGGACTACGCCTTGCATTTGGTTGTCATGGAAGCCAGATTTGGAACTGAACCAAAATTAATGAAAATTGCTAGCCTGTGTGAGAACTTGAAGGGCCCAGGTGCGGGAGGGAAGGACAGCGCAGAGGGCATCTCAGGGACCCTCAGAACAGCTTGGTGGGGGCTGCTGCCCACGTTTATAGAGGAAAGGTGGGAGGTAGTGTCCTTATCAGAGAGCTGAGCTGCCATCGCCCGGGTGTGGTAGATGAGAAAAAGCTGCAAAGCCTTGCCCCAAGTCCTCCGGCTTGAGAGTGGGGGAGCTGGGATTTGAACCCACTCTGGCTGACTCTGATCAAACCAAACGCACAATCCGGTGGCGCCGCTGGGGCAAAGCCAAGACGCAGGACCCCAGGGCGTGCGGATCCGGGGTGCGCGGTTCCAGGGCGCAAGGCTTGGGCCCTGGCTCCCTGCGCGGTTTCCTGGGGTTTGGGGGGCGGGGGGGCGTCTCTCCTCCACCTGAGACCTCACATAGGTTTTTTGAAAGAGCCTGAACAACGGAAAGAAGGGTCTAACCATGGAGGTGGGGAGCCTTAGGCTGCCACTTGTGCTTCCTTTGACATTTAAATAATAAAATCAAAAGCACCATAATGTGCGCGTATATTTTTAAATATTTTTTTTAAATCACAGAAACAGGACACGTGCCTGAAGAAAATGAGAAAATACAAACAAGCAAAAATAAGCCAAAATGTCACACCCCCACCACCCAGACATCGTAGCTGTTCGAATACTAGACTTCCAGATCTTTCACCAGGCAGGTGCTTACCCAGGTTAGGGCTTTGTTTTCCGGACTGAGACCCCACACGACAGGATCACTGGATGAGGAGGTGCTGCAGCTTTATAGGAGAATGTCCATTGTTCCCTGGAGGGGCCGACTTAATGATCCTGATGTGCTTTCATGTGGGGGACCGAGCAAAATACACTGTTTTATGACCTGCTTTAATCTGCCAGTGATTTCCATGTTTCCATTTCAGACAATTCTCATCTTACTTAAAGCAAGATTTTATTTAAGATTTCCCAGTTAAGGGCACCTGGGTGGCTCAGTTGGTTAAGTGACTGCCTTCGGCTCAGGTCATGATCCTGGAGTCCCGGATCGAGTCCCACATCGGGCTCCCTGCTCAGCGGGAAGTCTGCTTCTCCCTCTGACCCTCCCCCCTCTCATGCTCTCTCTCTCTCATTCTCTCTCTCAAATAAATAAAGTCTTTACAAAAAAAAAAAGAAAAAAGATTTCTCAGTTAACCCCACCCTGTTTTTCATAGCTGGTTTGTGCATACTGGCATTCAAGCGGGGCGTGCATGACATCTGATTGTATGTCCTCAGGGTTCTAAGCTAGTGTGCCCCCTTTTTGTGACAGTGACCTGTTGGAGAGATGGAGTCAGGTGTTCCAGGGAAAGCCCCACCCCCTAGATTTGTCCCTTGCTGCCTTTTGGTGTGATGGAATGTATTCCTCCATCCCCCATATTTCCTCTAAACGGGAAGTTAAAGCAAGGCTGGATGGTGTGAAATATGAGCCCCTGATTAAAATCTCCCACAATCTGGGAGTGCCAGGGTGGTGCAGTCGGTTGAGTTGGTTTCGGCTTGGGTTTTAAACTCCGGGCCACGGTATCGAGCCCCAAGTAGGGCTCTGCACCCAGCGAGGAGTCTGCTTAGGGCTCTCTCTCCCTCTCCCTCTGCCCCTCCCCACATGCTCATGTGCTCTTTCTCTCTCAAATAGATAAATAAATCCTTAAAAACTATATAAATAAATAAAATCTCCCACGATACAGAAGTGTGTAATTAAGGAGAGATGGTCAGTCCCCCACCCTTCTGGTCCTTCTCCCCAGAGATGCCCAGTTACTGGCTGGCTGTCCCTACTTCCAGACCTTTTTCTCTGCTTCTACAAATGGATGGCTGTTTCTATGTGTGGATATTTGCTGTTGTTTGTACAAAAAAGAGGCGGGGGGATGGACACTATAGCTATTGTTCTGGAACTTTTTTAAAAAATGTGACCACCTCTCCCTAGTTTGGCCATCTCTCCACGTCTTGATAGTGAACCTCTGTCAATATAACCTAAGATCGCATTAATTTTGCTGACTAAAAGCCGTACTTCTTTTGTGTATAAGCTGCTGTTAGTTCGTGGCAAGTGTGGAGGACCTAAATGCAAATTCTGTGGACCAGATAGCATCGAACTTACTCAACAGACTTTCAACTCCTCCCCCCACCCCCATCCCTACCAGCCCTTCCCCTAATGCAATCCCCTCCTGGTTCCCATTGCTCTGGGGATGAAGTTCAGACCTCTTGCCTGGCCCTGCTTCCCTGCTCCGTACCCCTCCGTACCTTTGCACGTTCTGTGCTCTCTGCAGTACCCCTCCCCCCTCCCCAGAGCTCCTCCGGCTCTGGCTGTCTCTGGCTCTAGAAGAAAAGCTGCTACAAACAGGTGATCACTGGTTTCAGGCCAAGGTTGTGGGCAAGCATTTTCAGTGTGTGCACCCCTTCAGGATTGAGTGGATCCCGCTGAGCAAGAGGGCCCCTCTTCCTACCCTGCTCTCCATCCCAGACCGGGCGTTCCAGGCAGGGCGTGGCAGCCATCTCCCTAGCTCCCTGTCTCCTTTGCCACCGTGTCTCCAGGACCCGGGACAGGGCCTGGCACAGAGTTGGCACTCACGGAAGGAATGGACGAACCCATGAATGAACACTGGCAGTCCTGCCAATAGAGACAACCTTGTTGGCAATGCGAAGCCAAAGTCTTTAGGACACGCTCTGATCCAGAAATTCTACTTGTAGGAAAATTCATCTGCATGCACACAGACGCTCGTCTTGGCATTGTTTATCCTGGGGAATATGCGCTGGGAACAATTTACATGTCCAGAGATTGGTTAAACAGAGAACAGGATGCTGATCTTTTCTTCCAAGTCAGCGTTTCTTCCAGTCTTCCCCTCCCACCGCAGTAAATTGCACCCCTACCTACTCAGCTATTCGAGGCAGATCTGGGCCATTGGGATTTTCTTTCTTTCTTCCTCCTCTTCTTCTTCTTCTCTTCTTCCTCCTCCTCTTCTTCTTCTTCTTCTCTTTCTCCTCCTCCTCCTTCTTTTTTAATGAAATCTACCCAAATGGAGACAGAAATTTCTCAGCACCCAAGAAGTTCCCTCATGTCCTACCCCCCCTCTGCCCAGAGGTAACCACTATTCCGACTGCTCCTGCCGTTCTCGTTTTCACACTTCCTGTGTCTCTAAACCAGACAGCCAGCCCGCCCCCCGAGGCCTGCTGGTTCTCTGTTGCAGTTTTTCTCAGGCCCCATCACCTCTCCTCTGGGCAACAGCACCAGCCTCCTCCCTGGTCCCCTCCCCCTGAGCAGCCGGAGCCGGGACAGAACAGAAGACTGGCCTTGACCTCAGCAGAGGTGAGGATCTCTGTCTGCCCGGCATCTGGGCAGACAGACGTCAGAGGGCTGAGGGGCAGGCGAGCGGGGCCACCCGGCGGGGCCTGCGGTTTGAGTGAAGAAAGCGGTTGCATCAAAATGGAGAGCCTGACCACAGCCTGGGGCCTGTCCCTGCCTGAGTCATGCTAGAGAGACAGGGAGGGGAAGGCAAGAACCTGAAGCCCCTCGGATCTCAAGCTGGCCAAGGCCTTGGGTGTGACGTCTCTGACGTCATCACTGATGAGCTCAGGCTGTGGTGCCTGGGGACAGGGTGAAGAGGAAGGAGGGAGGAGGGCTGGGGCTGGCCCAGCGGAACCCCAGGCCTGGGTTGGAGAGAGGTCATGGGGTGGAGACGGGGTTGGAGAGAGGTCACGGGGTAGACAGCTCCAAACCACTCCCAAGGTCAGGATGCCTCCGACATGAGTCCTGTGTCCCCGGCACCCAGCACTGGACGTGGCACACTAGCGTGCTCACGGTTCAAGAGTTGAAGGGATGAATGAGCCAGAAAGGCACCTCTGCTGGGCACTCCAGTCCCCCACTTTCATTCTAAAACCTTCAGAAATGGCCGTGCTGGGACCTCCCGCGTCCCTGGTTCCCACGAGGACTCACCCTGGCATTGTGGTCCCAAGCCTGCCCTTTTCACAGGCTCTGGTGTGTGGCTCAGTATGTGCAGAGCTGGGGAGTGACTGAAAGCTAGGTGCAAATCTGGCATCCAGCCAGGAGGAAGAAGCATTTTTTTCCCCCTTCAGGATAATGTTGTGCAAGTGCAATTCAGAGGCCCAGAACTGCTGTTCCCTGGATGGGATAAGAGAGTCAGGGCCTCCCAGGATCGTCATACTCGGTCACCTGGGTTCCTGGCTGCAGCTTGTGCTGGGGGTGGTGGGGACAGCAAGGGACCTATCCGGTCCTTTCCAGGCTCCAAGTTCAGAACAATTCGGGGACACCCCTCCCCTGGAGCCCCGTGCTCTGTGAGGAGCCCTCGATTACAGCACACGGGCTACTGCCTGCAGCACTGACATGGCCCGTCCAGACCGAAAGCCGGTGGCCCTGGGGGGGTCAGGGCATCCAACCTGGCCCAGGGGGGATCAGCCCGAGGGCTCTCCACACCTGCTCCAGGCGGCAGCCCCCTCCCAGTCAAGCCCCCCTCCCCTGGGCTCCCTGAAGGGTCTCCTCACACACACCCGTCATGTCTGTGTACCTGGTGCTGCGGTTGAGCACAGAAATGGATTCACTCATCTGAACCTCAGTGTCTTCATCTTGAAAATGGGGACAATAATAGACCCACCTCCTAGGACTGTTAAAAGAAGACACTGAGCGGGCGCCTGGGTGGCTCAGTTCGTTAAGCGACTGCCTTCGGCTCAGGTCATGATCCTGGAGTCCCAGGATCGAGTCCCGCATCGGGCTCCCTGCTCGGCAGGGAGTCTGCTTCTCCCTCTGACCCTCCTCCCTCTCATACGCTCTCTCTCTCTCTCATTCTCGCTCTCTCAAATAAATAAATAAAATCTTTAAAAAAAAAAAAAGAAGACACTGAGCTAATATGGATAAAGCTCGGGGCACAGTGTCTGGCAGGTATAAAGTCTGGTAGTATTGTTAATTTGGTTACATAATAATTGTTATTTTATCACCACGTTTTACTGCCCAGCTCACGTTCGCCGCTGCCCAGTTCAGGAGGGAAGAACCTGTTCTCTTTTGCCAGGTCCTGTGTTTGTCTTAGACAAGTTTGTGCCTGCTTAACCCCGGGCGCCGGGCCCCCTCCCCGGAGGCTTGGTTGGTGTCTTCCCTCTGCCTCCGACATGCTCAGCAGTGACGTCCCCCACCCCCACCCCAGAGGCCTCTGATGGGTCCATGTAGTCAGAGTGGCGTCTGGTAGGAAACACACAGTGTGGAGGGGGTTGCTGTCTCAAGGGGCTCATCTGGGGCAATACTGTGCGCCTCCGTGTCAGGGAGGACCTGACTCTTAGGACAAGGTGAGAGCAGGGAGGCCTTCACGGTAGAGGAGTTAGGGTTGGGGGGACTGGACAGGGAAGCGGTTAGAGGCTTGCACAGGAAGTGTCGTCTTACCCTCCAGTACCTAGAAAACAAGCGGGATCCAAAATGGCCTTCAGTGGGGCCTTGGCTGCCGGCGGCCCCCAGCGCCCTGCAGAGCCGCTGAGGGACCTGGGCTAACTAGCTCCGGTTCGTGGTAGTCGGCTCCTTCTGTTGTCACTAGGGCAGAGCCGCTCTGGGGACTCTGGGATAGAGGGGCTTACGGTGAGGATGCTCGTGGGACAAGGGGAACCTCTTGGGCGGACTGTGGGAACACAGGTGAGGATCCCAGGGCTGGCCAGGACCAGAAGCAGAGTCGCGGAGGGGTTTATTTGTCAAGGTTCTCTGCACTGCTCCCGCTGCTCACAGCCTCACCCCTGCCCCCGGCCCGGGGTGCTGAGCTCAGCCTCCTCCCACGCCCACGTCCACGTCCACCTTTCCATCGCCCTCTGGGTATCTTCTGTTCACACCCGAGGAGCACCTGCTCCCGCGTAGCTCTCGCGCTGTTGCGTTCGCCGGCTGTTGGCCTCGCATTGGCGGCCTGTAGTCGGGAGCTCTCCACTGTCCAACCAGCTGAGGCTGTAGTGCTCAGACCCAGGAATTGCCGGGGGCTGCTGGGTTGGTGGAGGTGTGTCTAGCTGTGTTTGGGGGGCTACAGGGGGACCCTTTACAGGGGCTCAGGCCTTGTCCCCTACACCCACCCTCTGGCTTCCAACCCGCTAATCATGTTCCCAGATGATCCAGCAAAAGCCCCCATTTCTCCTCTGTACTTCTCACCTGATACACACACATCATTACGATCCTTATCCTGTAGTGAAGTAATGCGTTTTTTTACCAGCCTCCACCCGCCTGGACTGATAACTCACAGAGCAGGGGTGGGGAAGGACCGTCACACATGCATCTCCAGCCCCTGGGCTCTGCCTCCGGAATGAAACGGGCGTGGCTGAATCTCAGTTGTTAAAACAACAGCGGCAGTGATAGTTTACATTTAATGCCAGGCCCAATTCCATGTGTCACCTGCCTTATCTCAGGAATCCTTGAAGGAAGGTCTATCATCACGCCCATTTCAGAGATGGAGAAAGCGAGGCTCAGAGAGGCCAAGTATGGTGCTCAGTTAGGAGGCAGCAGTAGCCCACAGTAACCAGGCCCTGGTTCGGGCCTTGGGCTCCTCCCACTCCTCAGCTGCCAGCCATGGGTGGGGGGGTTGGGGGGGCAGGTTACTTGGTCTCTCCAGGCCTCAGTTTCCCCTTCTCCAAAAATGGGGTAAGAAGGGGCGCCTGGGCGGCTCAGTCGTTGGGCATCTGCCTTCGGCTCAGGTCATGATCCCAGGGTCCTGGGATCGAGCCCCGCATCGGGCTCCCTGCTCCGCGGGAAGCCTGCTTCTCCCTCTCCCACTCCCCCTGCTTGTGTTCCCTCTCTCGCTGTGTCTCTCGCTGTCAAATAAATGAATGAAATCTTTAAAAAAAAAAAAAAAAAGTAGGATAAGAAGATTCATCATATGAGTCGGTCACAGAAAAAAATCGGCGCTTTTCAAACTGTAAAACTCAACCCCGGGTCGTCATTATTATCACAGATGGGAAGAGGAGTTCTGCTGTTCTTTCAGCAATAAATTGGGCTTTGCAGACTTGACCTTTAAGTCCAGCTTGCTCGGAATCACCCCACGAGTTGGGCACATACTTCAAGGACAGCTCTGACATCTTGATTTACAGGTCGTGGGATCGGAACTAAAAGGCATACGCGTTTCATCTGAGGTTCTAATCACATCTGTGACCTTTGCGCCATGTGTCTTAAAGAAATAAAAAACCAGAAGGTTCTAGAAGACTTTATTGCACAGCAAGAGGTAAATGACATTAGCCCAACTCTTTATGGAGAGTGGCACCGTCCACCATGGCAGCCACCACCAGATGTGGGCCTTGAGCTCCCCCAACGGGCTGCCTCCAAACTGAGATGCTCCAGGCCTGCAAAATTCACACTGATTTTTAAAGACTTAATATGGAAAAAAAAAAAGTAAAATCTCTCATTCATAATTTAAAAATATTAACTACATGTTAAAATAATACTTTTGATATATTGGGTTAAAAAAATAGATTATTAGAGTAGGCTGGATAATATCCCAAAGATACCAGTTCCTAATTCCTGGAAGCTCTACGTCTTAACCTTATAGGGAAAACAGAACTTTCTTTGCCAGCGTGATGCGGTTACAGCTCTTGAGATGGAGAGATTATCCTGGATTATCCAGGTAAACCCTAAATGGGATCACACGTATCTTTATAAGTGAGAGGCCAAGGGAGATTTACACAGACACCTGGAGAAGAAGAGGAAGCAGGGTGGAGGTAGAGACTGGAGCAATGTGGCCACAAGCCAAAGAATGCTGGCATCACCAAGAGCTGGAGGGGGCAAGGAACAGAGTCTCCCCTTGACGCTGTGGCGGGGAGTGCAACTCTGCCAGCACCTTGGTTTTGGACTTGTGGCCTCCAGAATTGTGAAAGACTGCATTTCTGTTCTTTTAAGTCACTGAGTTTCTGGTAACTTGACGATCTTTTTTTTAAAGATTTTATTTTTTTTTTAAGTTTTTTTTTTTCTTTTTAAAGATTATATTTATTTATTCGTCAGAGAGAGAGAGAAGAGCACAAGCAGGGGGAGCGGCAGGCAGAGGGAGAAGCAGATTCCCCGCTGAGCAAGGAGCCCGATGTGGGACTCGATCCCAGGACCTTGGGATCATGACCTGAGCAGAAGGCAGATGCTTAACCGACTGAGCCACCCAGGCGTCCCAAAAGATTTTGTTTTTTTATTTATTTGAGAGAGAGAGCACATGTGGGGAGGAGGGTCAGAGGGAGAAGCAGACTACCCGATGAGCAGGGAGCCCGATGTGGGACTCGATCCCAGGACCCTGAGATCATGACCTGAGCCAAAGGCAAACACTTAACCGACTGAGCCACCCAGGCGCCCCCGTAGATTTATTTCCAAATCGGCAGTATCAGCTTAATAAATCTTCAGTCTTCAGCTGGATGGTATGAAGTAAGCACTCTCTGGAGATCCAACCAGGAGCTACACATGTTCTGTGGACACAGAAAAACACCTCTCAAAACACGAGAAGGCATGTGTGAGTGTCCTCGGGCTGCTATCACAAATGACCACAGACTGGGTAACTTAAAACAACAGAACGGCATCGCCTCATGGTCCTGGAGGCCAGAAGTCTACAATCAAGGTGCTGGCTGGGTTGGTTCCTTCTGGGGGCTCCAAGGAAGATCCGAGTGGCTCTCTTCTGGTGGCTGCCGGGAAGCCTTGGCATTCCCCAGCGTGTGGCCACATTGCCCCGATCTCTGCCTTCCTCGTCACATGGCCTTTTCCTCTGTATGTCTGAGTCTCCCTCCCCTTCCTTTCAGAGACACGGGTCATTGCATTCAGAGTCCACTTTCAGCGATGGTCTCATCTCAAAGTCCTCAACTTAAGTATCTCTGCAAAGACCCTGTCCTGTGATGCTTAATTTCATGTGTCAACCTGACAGGCCATGGGGCACCCCGATGAAACATTATTTCTGGGTGTGTCCAGATGAGATAGCATTTGAATCAACAGACCTGAAGACCAAGAAGATTGCCTTCCCCAGGGTGGATGGGCATGAGCCGATCTGCCCAGAGTGAATGGAACGAAGAGCAGACTGCCTCACTGCGGAGCTGGGACATCTCTTCCCATTTTCTCCCGCCCTTGGACTGGGATTCACACCATCAACTCCCCCGGTTCTCAGGACTTTGGACTCAGACTAAATTACATCACTGGCCTTCCTACATCTCCAGTTTGCAGATGGGAGAGCGTGTGTGGGACTTCTCATCCTCTATAATTGCATGAGTGATGATATATGTTTTGTTTTTCTGGAGAACCCTGACTAGTTCAGACCCTATTTCCAAGTGAGGCCACATTCACAGATACCCATGGGTTAGGACTTGGACATATCTTTTTGGGGGACACTGTTCAGTACACCATAAGCCTGTTACCTGGGTCTGTGGTAGAGGCCGGACTGCAGAGGGTGTGGGCCTCACAACTGTGTGGTCATGGGTTCGATCCCTCCACTCGTGACCTCTTTACTATGGTTGCTTCTCTCCCACAAGCCTCAGGAATCCGCTCTGACAACTGGAGGTAAGGGACTTACCCTGCAATGTTGGCATGAGACCACTTACTAGCAATGTGACTGGGTGAGTTACTCAACTACTCCTTATCTCAGTTTTCTCATCTGTGAGGTGGGAAGAATCATAGTACCTATCTCAACCGGATGTTGAAGATTGTTATCATTTCCCAGGGACATGGTGAACATTATACAAGTGTTGTTTTCTTTCTTTCTTTCTTTCTTTCTTTCTTTCTTTCTTTCTTTCTTTCTTTCTTTCGTTCGTTCTTCCTTCCTTCCTTCCTTCCTTTCTTTCTATTTTTTTTTAAGATTTTATTTAATTATTTGAGAGAGACAGAAAGAGCACAAGAGGGGGTAGGGGCAGAGGCAAAGGGAGAAGCCCAGGACCCTGGGATCATGACCTGAGCCGAAGGCAGATGCTTAGCTGAGTGAGCCACCCAGGAGCCCCTCTTTCTTTCTTTTTTAAGTCATCTCAACCCACAGCGTGGGGCTCGAACTCAAGATCCCGAGATCAAGAGTCACATGCTCCACCGACTGAGCCAGCCTGGTGCCCCTGTACAAGTGTTGTTAAAAAAAGGGGGGGGGGGCGCCTGGGTGGCTCAGTCGTTAAGTGTCTGCCTTCGGCTCAGGTCATGATCCCAGGGTCCTGGGATCAAGCCCCGCATCGGGCTCCCAGCTTGGCGGGAAGCCTGCTTCTCCCTCTCCCTCTGCCTGATGCTCCCCCTGCTTGTGCTCTCTCTCTCTCTCTCTGTGTCAAATAAATAAAATCTTAAAAAAAAAAATAGTACTGCATGACGCCTGGCTCAGGGGAAGCTGCTGTTGTGTTCACGTTGTTATTTATGAGGAAATGTCATCTATTATATTAGAGAGAGGTGATGAAAAGTTCTATCAAGCTCTGATGTTATCCTTACTCTGGCTTTGAATCAGACATGCCTCCCTCACTCAGCTCATGTTGAGTGACCCTGAGCTCAGACTCAGGGCCAGCTCGCGGAGTCACACAGGGTCCCATGTGCTCCATTTAAGGCTCCACCGTCAGCAGCTTGAAACTCTCGATAACTTTTGAACAAGGGGCTTTGCATTTTCATTTTGCGCGGGGCCCCACAAATGATGTAGCCAGACCTGCTTGGCATTACAGCCCGTCCTGTGCTTATGGCAATGAGGGGTCTCCAGCAAGGGGTGGTGTTCCCCCTCCGATCTGCACTTGGTCCATGGCACATGGGGTTATGGCCCCTTCTAGAGGGACCTTTACAAACTCGGTCATGGGGGCTGGGAAAACATGGGATCTGAGGACGAGCCGATTGGGGTGGCGTTTGTTTTGCCTAGAAGAGGAGATTTAGGGTCCACCTGGTGATGTCTTCCAATTTTAAGGGCTGTGGGGAGGGGAAGGGAGCACACGTGTCCCCTGTGGCCCCAAAAGACAGATCCGGCTCCGCACAAGGAAGGAGTTCTGCACAAGAGTTGTGCAAGAAGGAAACACTGGCTTGACTTCAAACCGTAGCTCTGCCTGGGGGTGAAGAGCCCAGGCTCTGGCTGCAGACAGCTTTACCTCTGCCCAGATCTGTGGCCTTAGGTGCAGTCATTCATAGCCCCGAGCCCATTTCTCCATTACAGGTGACCACACTAAGGATAAAACAAGGCAGGTGAATACATGAAGCACCTAACTGTGCCTACCTCCGTGATAGCTGCCTGCTGTGTCCTTGTTGTTTTTGTTGTTTATTATTAGTAGTAGTAGTATTGGAAAGTAGTGAGTCCCCCAGATGGGCAGGGTTCAAGTTGAGACGGGCCACCATGGAATTACAGAGATGACCTGGGCATCAGAGCTAATGAAGGAAGCACACACTTTGCCCCCTTAACCCCTTCGGCATCTGGCACATTTGGATGATTCGTTGAAAAACCCGCAGTCCTAAAATACTGTCTCTGTGAGGCACCTGGGTGGCTCAGCCGTTGGGAGTCTGCCTTCGGCTTAGGTCATGATCCCGGGGTCCTGGGATCGAGCCCCGCATCAGGCTCCCTGCTCGGCGGGAGGCCTGCTTCTCCCTCTCCCACTCCCCCTGCTCGTGTTCCCTCTCTCGCTGTGTCTCTCTCTGTCAAATAAATAAATAAAATCTTAAAAAAAATTACTGTCTTTGTGACAAAGGCCCGATGGAAAGAGAGTGGCGCTTCTTGTGAAACTGAGGAACTTTGGGGGTCCGGGAGGCTGCTCAAGAGCGGGGAGGGTTCCCATCCTTCCTGCATGGGAAAGCCCCAACCAGCTGTCCCCTGAGCCATCCTTGCTGGCTGAACCATGATCCTAGGAATGCAAAGCTCCCCTCCAGGGCCTCCCAGGAAATGGGTTCCTGATGTGTCTGAGAGCCGGACGGCGGAAATGCCCATGGGAAAGCAGCATCCGGGGGCGGCGTGCATGGGTGGGGGGGGGGGGCTGGCTGCACTGGCAGCCTGGGCCTGGGCGGCTCTTGGCTCTCCCTGACCCCGAGCCTCTGCCTAGAGCCACCCTGGGAGGACTGCAGCTTCTCTGGAAATGTCTTGGCAGGGATTTGTGCTGAGACAAACATTTCTCCTCTCCCTCGTCCCCCATGCGCCTCTCCTGTCAGCTGCACACTGTCCCCAAATAGCATCCAGGAAATGCTCCTGCCTGACCACAGCTCTGCGCATCAGGAATGGGATCTGAGGCCCCGGGTCCGGCAGCAGCAGCTGGGCTCCATCAGGGGCTGCACTGGACCAGCGCATGGAAGGGCCGCAAGGGTGTTTCTCTCTGCTGAGACAGGACAAGGGGATGGCCCAGGAATTCACAGCATTTCGGGCACACATTCAGGTGGCCCATCTTTCAACAAATATTTAGTAAGCGTGACTCCGTGCAGACACCCCACCGGGCGCTCGCTGTACACAGAGCCATGAGGAAACCAGCAGCCCAGCTTTGCTTTTCTCTTTTTCTTTTCCACGTAAAAGTAAGCAGTTTAAAGTGTCTGAGTTCAGTGGCACTATGTCCATTTACATCGTTGCGCAACCATCAGCATCATCTCTAGAACTTTGTCATCTTCCCGAAAGAAAGCCCCAGCCCCATGTGCCTTAAATCGTCACTCGCCTTCCCCCTCGGCCTACAACCTGGCAACCACTGATCTGCTTCCTGCCTCTATGGATTTGCCCGTTCCAGACATTTCTTATAAATAGAATCATATGATATGCGGCCTTCTGTGTCTGGCTTCTTAGCATGATGTCTCCTGGGTTCATCCATGTTGTAGCGTGTGTTAGTACATCGGTCTTTCTGAAGGCCGAACAATGTTCTCCTGGGTGGCTCCCAGTCTTTCCTCACCACTGGGCTCTACAGCTGAGCAAGCTTGCTAGTCCTCACTCCCGAGAGGGAAGAGCTCCCTGGGAGTTCCTTGCCTCGGGGAGGCATACTGAGAGCAGAAGAACCTTACGTTACCCATTAAAGATTGCGGCTTCTTGAGTGCTTACAACATACAGCCCTGCAGCTAGAACAGCACTGCCTCTGGATCAAAGCACGGCCTCTGGGACCCGGGGCAAGTACATCCACCCACCTGGGCCTCAGGCCTCATATCTTTACAATGGGTCTAAGAGTCTTGTCTCCTTCAGGAGGATTAAACACGCTGGCATCTGTGATTAGGCCAGCTTGGGTATGAGAACATTGCCCAACGATCCTGGGGCCAAATCATCCCGTCCGACTGTTGTCCTTAGGCAGGATGACACCAGCCCTGAAGGCCATCTTGGCCATCACAGGAATGGGCTTAGGGGCCAGGCTGGGCTTGAGAGCCCCAGGAAGCAGCCTGGCACGTAGCCCCAAATCAGCCCGATTCACCGATGGGCAGCTTCTAGTGTTCACCATTTATCCTTGTCAATAAGCATCAGTGGCTGTGTTTCTGCACTCTCGGATGAGTGTTTTTGCGCTGCCAATGTGTAACCTAACTAAATTTAAAATCGCATCGTCTTTCCAGTCCTAACTGACTGGGCACCAGAAGCGGGTTAAGTTGTTCTGGTCCCAGCCTGCCCGGCAGCCAGTCCCACTCAGAGACACATAGGCCTCTTCCCTGGCTCTGGAGCCTGATGGGGGAGGCAGCCAGGCTCCCCCCACACATTCCAGGAGGTAGGTGGGCAGGAGTCAGGACCCAGAACCACACTCGGGAGCTTTTTACTTATTTTGGTCTAGATTCTTTTGGTTATAAAGAAAGGAATCCTAACCAAAGGAGCTTAATTCAATTCAATAAATTACAGTTGGGTCTATATGTCAGGCATGGGACCAATGCGTGTGCCTTATCGGCAAACAAAACCGAGACTCCTGCCCCAGGAAGCCAGGTGTTAGACAGTAAAGATAATAAATAAATTACATGGTGTGTCATTGAGTGAAATGAGCTATGGGATAATAAATAAATTATATGGTGTGTCATTGAGTGAAATGAGCTATGGAAGGAAAAGAGAAAGCAGAGGCAGGGAAGTGGTATCAGAAGGGCCGCGGGTGGGGACAGGCTGTGGAACGGATGAAGGTGGTGGAGGGGGCTGGAGGGGCCGACATCTGAGCAACGACTTGAAGGTGAGTGTTAGCGCAGCAAATGCCTGGGGGGAAGGGAATTCCAGGCAGAGGCACCAGCCAGAGTGAAGGCCCAGAGAAAGGACAGTGTGGCTAGGCTGACTGAGTGAGTGGAGAAGGAATCCAGAGAACCAGATGGAGACCAGATGGGATGGGGCCACAGGCCATTGTCCAAACTTTGGCTTTTACTCTGAGCGAGATGGGAGCCACTGCAGTTTGGAGCCAAGGACAAGCATGATTTGACCGATGTTTTGTTTAAGCAATGAAGGAAACTCCTAAACTCCCAGGCCCCGGGTGAGTCAGAAGTTGGGACCTTGCTGCCCCCAGAACACAGGCTCCCCCCGCCTCCCGCGCAGGGAATGGGGAGAGTTGTGCGCAGCCTCAGGTCACTACAGTCCCGGGGCTCAGTCTTACAGCCAACGGGGGTCGTTCGAGTGGGGTCGCAATATAAACTACCGGGGAAGGTCTCTGATTGGCTCTGCTTGGACCAATCACAGTGGCCCAATGCCAGGGACATTGTGATTGGCTTCCCTGGATCACGTGGCCACCCCTCCCCCAAGAAGAGGAGTTCTCGGATTGGCCGGGCCGCCTGCATGACGGGCAGTCGGGGTCCAGTTCCTGAAAGGAAAGTTGCCGTTTCCCAGAAGAAGGTAGGAGGGAGAGGTGAGCTGGCCGACGAAACAGCCCTTCCGTTGAGTTGCTCATCCTGGACGCCTCAGGGGGTCCGGCCGGGGGGGGGGGGGGGGGCGTGTGCCCCAGGAGTGGCCGCGGAGCCCCCCGCAGCGCGCTGATCTGCGTTCGCACCGCACCCCTTCCGCGGACAGCAGATGGCCTTTCACAAACACCGCTGGTCGGGGAGAGAAGTGGCCCGTGCCGCTCTGATGACTGCAATGCGGCTCTGACTTCAGAGGTCACTTGAGCCACAGAAACGTTCTTTTATCACTGCATTGCCCCATCCCCGGCTGGAGAAAGCCCCAGCAACACTGCCTGAGGACAGGAACCAGGGGCCGAGGTGGGGCCGCTTCCTCCTCTCTCGTAAGCGCCTCTGAAGTCACAGACAATTAAACAGCCCCCAGAGCTGGGTCTCTGATCCTCAGGAAATGCCGAGGAGGGTGAGCTGGAAGAAGCCACTTGGCAGCTCACACAGAGCGGCTCGGAGTTGTACACTGTGACCAGAGAACATCACAGCGAATTTGTACGTCTATGTTCACCTGCATGACCACCACCCAGGGGTGATAGAAACATTTCTTTTTTTTTTTTTTTTTTTTTAAGATTTTATTTATTTATTTGACGGAGAGAGATACAGCGAGAGAGGGAACACAAGCAGGGGGAGTGGGAGAGGGAGAAGCAGGCTTCCCGAGGAGCAGGGAGCCCGATGCGGGGCTCGATCCCAGGACCCTGGGGTCACGACCTGAGCCGAAGGCAGACGCTTAACGACGGAGCCACCCAGGCGCCCTGACAGAAACATTTCTGACACCCGGGAGGCCTCCTCCTGGGAGGCCCCAGGGCTTCTCTCCCCTTCACTGCTGCATTTCCCGTGAGCCTTGGGGCCAGGCCCAGGCGAGCACCCCCATCCCCACCCGGTGCTTTGCACACACCGTCTCCAGTCGGCCCACCCCCTGCAAGGCAGGGGCACTTCTCTTACAGGCAAAGAACGTCACCGGAGCTCAGAGAGAAGTATCACCACCAGCAGCAGCAGCGAAGACAGCGGCGGCAGCTTCCACTGGCTGCAGGAGGCTTTAGGGAAATTCTTGGCCAGAGATCAGAGAAGGGCTTGTCCTCCCTGCCAGGTCCTGGCTTAGCTGGTTCATTTCAGCAGACGATGAGGAAAAGATTTCTACAATGAAGTCATGCACGTCACTCCGAAGGGCTTCCCCACAAAGTCCCTCTTATTTTTGGCTCCAGGTAAGGGTGGATAATAATCCACTCTTTGCCCACACTGGTTTTCCTGGCCTTTGCCGGTGAGGTTTCCATCGTGTTTCAGAAGACCAAGCAGGGCAGAGCACACTGCCTAGTCCAAGGAAGGGTGGACGCCCAGGGCCCCTTCTTGGGCTGCGTCTGGTCCACAAATCTGGGGGTGGTGCAGCCACCAGACCCCAACCCCCACAACTGAACTTTTTGGCAGGGTTTCCCCAACCCAAGGGCAAGACAGACAGGCGTCCTCTGTTCTCAGAAACGTCAGCAAGGAGCAAGTTTGCACGATTCCTTCAAACATACGGGCAGAGATAAAACATAATTCAGGACATCCCATACTTTCTATGTCCTGTCCCTGATCATGACCTATCTTTTATCTTGTGGGGCTGGTGGCCCCATGTTCCAGAAACATGGGCGTAGGTTTACAAGCACATGTTTTGCCCAGATAATGGAAGGCTTGGCTCATAGCAAATGGACAAGCAATCCTCCCCGACCCCACTCCCCACCCCCAACCCACCACCCCAGCAGCAAGGACAGGGGTTTCCAAGAGCCTACCTCTTGGCAACCCAAACATTATCCCCATTTTGAGGAGGAGGAAACTGAGGCTCAAAGGCTCATACAGATGAGGGCTTACTATGCGCCCGGTGCTTAATAATTAGACAAGACTTCCCTCAGTTCTCTCAACTGCTGTATGTTACAGCTGAAGAAAAGTGTTCAGAGAAGGAACCTGCTTGCCCAAGGCCACGCAGCTGCCGTCGCCAAGGGCTGGCTCTGGGATTCAACATCAGCTGAGTCTGGCTCCAGAGCACGTGGCCAGGGTCTCTGCCCCCTGGCCGGTCCTTCCCTTGGTCGCTGCTGCTTTGGGACTGGCCCAGACTGATAGTGCTGTCCCTCCGGACATGCCCGAGGGTGCAGAAGACACGGAAGACTGATTTTTCCCTCCTGCCTCCGCCCCGAGGCACCTCCCAGCAAAGCAAGCAGTGCTGGCGAAACAAAAGGGACAAGATTTCATGCCTTTGTGGAGATCCTGCCCCAAACTTGGGAAAGAGGGTTGGGGGGGGGGCAGCGGGCACAGCAAGGTGAGGATCTTGAAGCAAGAGATTCAAAGAATCTGAGGGCACAGACTGTTGATGTTTTTTGTTGAAGAGCCAATGGATCTTTTGGGAAGTTCTTGTAAATAATAAAACCATTTGCCTGGGAGTCTCCCAGAAAAGTACAGGCATTCTTCATTTCGTTGCGCTTTGCTTTATTGCACTTTGCAGATACTGTGGGTTTTTTGGTTGTTTTTTTTTTTAACAAATTGAAGGTTTGTGGCAACCCTTTGTTGAGCAAGTCTGTCGGCCCCACTTTTCCAACAGCGTTTGCTCACTTTGGGTCTGTGTCACATTTTGGTAATTCTCATGATATTTCAAACCTTTTCATTATTGTATTTGTTATGCTGCTCTGTGATCAGTGAGGTTGACTCAGTGAAAGCTAGGATGATGGTTCACACTTTGTAGCAATAAAGTATTTTTTAATTAAGGTACGTACCCTCCTTTTTAGACATAAAGATCTTGCACACTTACTAGACTACAGTATAGTGTAAGCATAACTTTGATGTGCACCGGGAAATGAAAAAAATTCATATGAGTCGCTTTATTGCGAAACTCGCTTTATTGCAGTGGTTGGGAACCGGACCTGCAATATCTCCAAGGTGTGCCTGCCCAGAGATGCTACAGAACAAAATGGAAGGGTGTTCTCTAGTTTGGTGTGCTGGCTGTAACCAATCACCCCACATTTCATGGCTTAAAACAACACCAATTTATTATCTTAGAGTTCTGGAGGCCAGCAGTCCAAAACCAATGTCAGTGGGCAAAAAGTCAAGGTATGCCAAGGCTGGTTTCTTCTGGAAGCTTTAGGGGAGAATTTGTTTCCCGGTCCTTTCCAGCTTCTAGAGGTCACCTGCATCCTTTGGGTCATGGCCCTCCTCCCCTTCATCTTCGAAGCCAGCAATATAGCTTCTCCTCTCCTCTCCTCTCTGACCTCTGTTCCTGTCTTTCCATCTTTTCTCCCTACTGCCTCTGTCTTAGGAGGACCCTTGTGACTGAATTGGATTCACCCAGATAATCTAGGATGATCTCTCCTAGGATCTCTCAAGATCCTAACTTAATCCCATCTGCAAAGTCCCTTTTGTCAGGTGTGGTAACATAATCCCAGGTCCTGGGGATTGGGGAGTGGACATCTTTGGGGGGCCAGTATTCAACCTACTACAAAAAAGCAAAGTCAATGGAGGTATGGCTGTGGTTCAAAGGTCCAGGCTGAGAGTGGGGGCAGATGGCTCAGTTCTCATGCCCACCACCTGCCCTGACCCTCTGGGAAATGGGCATAAATCAGCAGTGTCTGCCACCTGTGGAGGTCCTGCCAGGCGCCCAGCTTTGTCACCCCCCCCCCAGAAGGCAGGCATTGCCATCACCCCCATTTTACAGATGAGGAAACAGATTAGAACATGTTTAAGGATTTGTCGGGGAGGAGCGTCTGGGGCCGGAGGCTGGGCCGGGGACATCTCTCAGCCCTCTGCTTCTCCCAGCATCTGGGGGCAGAAGCTGCCTCTGCAGCTGGGAGTGGGCGGGTGCTGAGTGCAGACAGGCCTCCTGCCGGCTCTCCCCGCCTCCTCCAGCTCCCGCCCGGAGACACAGCCACACACCGGCTCTGCCCGTCTTCCCCGGAGCTCCCGCCGCCCACTGAGATGCCTCCCCCTGCCCTGGCGTTGGTGAGTGGCCAGGCGCTCCCAGCTTTCCTGCTCTGTGGCACACTGCTGGTCATCAAGATGTACGTGGTGGCTGTCATCACGGGCCAAGTGAGACTTCGGAAGAAGGTATGCTGCCCAGGACCCCCGCTCCCCACATCCCCGCGTGACCCCCGCATCCCCACCTGCGCTCTCTCTCGCTGCCCTGCTGGGAAGGTGTGGGGCTGGGAAACTTGGCCAAGGTGTTTTCAGGGCCAGAGTGTGAGGCACCCGGGGACCTGGGGGCCTCTCCCAGTCCTTCGGGAGGGCAGGGCCTGCACCTTCTTGTCCTCTGTTTTAAGAGCATTTGCTCACTTTCTGGGCCACCAGGTGGGGTTCTGGCTGTGAGTGCTACTGTGTCCGCTGGTGTCTCAGAGAAGCAGGTCGCAGAGGGTGGAGCGAGACAGCATAAAGCCTCCACTGGACCTGGTGCCCTCCAGCACAGGAGATCTGATATTTGGGTATTTGGGTGGAGTGAGAACTAGCGACACAGGAGTCCGAGAAACCCTTAAGTGGAAATTCCCAACTCACTGGCAAGGGCGCTTACAAAGCCGCTGCAGCCTCAAGGGGGCCAGGTCTCGGCCGGGCTTCATTGGAATTTTCTTTCCGTTTTAAAGGTTTTATCTCTTTATCTGAGAGAGAGGGGGAGAAAGAGAGAGAGAGAATGAGCGGTGGGGAGGGGCAGAGGGAGTGGGAGAAGCAGACTCCCTGCCGAGCAGAGAGCCAGCCGAGGGCTCCATCCCAGGACCCCGAGATCACAACCCGAGCCAAAGTCAGCTGCTCAACCAACTAAGCCACCCATTGGAATTTTCAAGGAGGAATTTCCCCCACTAATCCAAGTCCCAGAGCCAAAACAACAATACAGAGGCTGAGATGTGAGCTCGGGTGAGCCGGTGGGCGGGACGACCCATTCAGAACAGCTTCGCATTCTCGGGCCAAGCTGCCCGGCTGTCCTGTTACTCAGTAGAGGAATCATTTCCAGAAACTGTGCCCCTTTGTCCCCCTTTGTCCAGTTCAAAAGCAAGGCAAGGCTAGCTCTGGCATCGCGGGGTGGGGAGGTGGACACCGGGGCTCCGGGATCTTGCTGGGGAGTCAGACTCAGCCCCGGGCGCCGGGTTGAAAGCAGAGCAGCTCCAGAGGCACGAGCACCCGGACGGTCCCTGCCGTCCCCCTCTTGGTCCAACCTGGATGGGAATACAGGCGCCCAGCGGGGACCGCTGCATGCACCCATGGAGTCCCTCCGTGGAGCTGAGCATTTAATCCCCAAATGACTCTGGGGGAGGAGGTGGGAACTCCTTGTTTTCCAGGTGAGGAGACATTCATTACCTGTGAAGGCCACATGGAGGGGTTGAACCAGGGGTGGGGGATGGTGTCTGGCTCCACAACCTGCCCTGGGGGGACAGAGTTCTCAAGAGCGGGGTGGAGGCTCCCAGAGCATCCCTTTTAATGTGACTTCAGGGATAGAAAGAGATAAACCCGAGAGTGCCCTTCTCCCTGGTCAGTGGGGAGGAGCCGAGAAAGCAAGCCTCCCTCGGGCTGTCCCCAGAGGCTCCTTACTACATCTGGGAGCTTCCCTCCGGTTTCTGCTTTGGTATTCTGTCGACCAGGAAAAAAGCCCAGGAGCCACACCTTGGGAAGGGGATGGATGTGGGCCTCTGGCTCCTCCACCCACCAGCTTTGGACATCGGGCAAGTCCGGGAGCTCAGTTTCCTCATCTGTAAACGGGGGATAGGGTAGTGCCAGGAGAATGCAGTACCGGGCGCAGGACGAACGTTTCACCAATGTTAGTTCTCGTTAACTTACTAACAGTTGAGGGCAGAAACCACACTCATTCGTGGGAGAGCATCCAGGGGCCTGCCCCCTGTCCCAGATGGAGGTAGCACTCCCGCTTCCGACCCAGGGGCTCGTCCTTCTGTGCCTGCATGGCAGCTGGCTCTAATTCTGTCTTTAGGAGTGAGCAACCCCATGGACCCCGAACTCCAAGAACAGCTCCCCACAAGATGCTAGGACTCCCTTCAAAGGGTCCCTGGACCCTGTGCCGAGCCATCCGAATTGGTGATTCCATGACTGACGGGCCCGTGGAGAGGAATTCTGGGTGTGGGGCTCTGATCCTGACCACGGCAGGCCTCCGGCCTGGGCCGCCTTCCCTTCTGGGGTGGGGCGGGGGCAGCCCCAGCAGGCAGGCCAAAGCAGTGGCCGGGGGCAGAGGTCACCAGGGCTCAGGAGTCAGACCCTTGTTGGATGAGCACGTTAAAAAGCCTGCTGCTGAGATCCAGGTTCTCTGTGGGGTTGGTGGGGCTGGCTTGCAAGAGGCACGTGAGTGCGGGGCATGGGCCTCCAGTTCTCCCCTTCACTCTTCACATAGGAAATGAGCTCCCTTTGATCCAGAATTCACAGAGGAGGGAGCTGAGGCTCAGGGAAGTTAATAAACATGCAGCTAGGGGCACCTGGGTGGTTCAGTTGTTTGAGCATCTGACTCTTGATTTTGGCTCAGGTCATGATCTCAGAGTGAGATCGAGCCCCACCTTGGGCTCCATGCTCAGTGGGGAGTCTGCTTGGGATTCTCTCTCTCTCTCTCCCCCCCCACCGCTCCTTCCCCCCCCCCATGCACACATGCACACTCATTCGCTTTCTCTCAAATAAATAAATCTTTAAACAAAATGTGTAGCTAGTCAGTGCAGAACTGGGATTCTCTGCCCTCGACTAGCAGACCCTCTCATTGCTCTTAGTTCAAAGTCCAAATTCTTAGAGTGCCTCCAGGACCCTTCATCTTGGGCCTCTGCCCCTTGTTCTCTATATTCCAGCCACACTGATTTTCTGTTCTTCAAACATGCCCATCTTCTGACCCCGGGACCTTTGCACATGCTGTTCTGTATATCTTCAATGCTATTTCTCCAACCCTCCCTTTGTCTGGTTAATGCTGTTGCATCCTTCAAACCTCAGCTTTAATGTCCCTGCCCCAAAGAAGCTTTCTCTGACCCCCAGACTTGGTCAGGTCTCCTATGACCATTCTCAAGGCCAACCTTGTCTCTTCTCTTTTTTAACCCTCACCACCTGGTCTCCCCTGGTTCATAGGCAATTCCCCGATCCAGACTGTGAACTTCCCAAGAGTGGGGGCAGGATGGCCTTTGCCTTAGTCTGTTCTGGCTGCTATAACATACCCTGGACTGGGGGGCTTACAGACGACAGATTGATTTCTCACAGTCCTGGAGTCTGGGAAGTCCCACGACCAAGGTGCCTGCAAATTCGGAGTCTGGTGAGGGCCCGCTTCTGGTTCACAGATGGCTGTCTTCTCATTCTGCCCTTGGCAAAGGGGCAAGGGAGCTTTCTGGGGGCTCTCTTTTAATGGGCATGAATCCCATTCGCAAGGGCTCCACCCCTATGACCTAATCACCCCCGAAGGCCCCACCTCCTAATGCCATCATCTTTCAACATATGAGTTTGCGGAGCACACAAATGTTCAGTCCGTAGCAGGCTTGCTCGTGGCGAGGGCCAGCGCTGGGCACGCAGCAGGAGCTCCAGTGGTCATTCCTGGCGGATATATTCCAGGCTTTTGCCAACCCCGAGGACGCCCTGAGACACGGAGGCCTCCAGTACTGCCGGAGTGACCAGGACGTGGATCGCTGCCTCAGGCAAGTACTGCTGGGCCTCGACCTGGCCACGGTCTCCCCCTCCAGGCCTGGCTCTGAGCAGCGGGACCTGGGGGACACCCAGAGGACCCAGGTCTTCTGCCTACCTGATCCCCTCAGACAGTTCTCATTTACTCATTGATCCAATACATGCCCATGACTCAGGATTCCAGAGTTGGAGAAGGCTGCTCGGTGAGAAGGCCGTCTACCCCTGGCCTCTGAGCTCCAGGCCCTACCCAGCTCCGCTATCTGGGGGCGAATGACGGAGTTCGCCCCGATCTCTCCATCTTCCCAGGGACGCGTCCTGCACTGACAGATGGGTACTTTTTCCTTTTTGCCCCAAAAAGGTCACCCTTCACACCCTGGTCCATTCACGGGGATTGCTAACCATCAGCTCACAGCGGGGTCTCGCCCACTGGCTCAGCGCTGTAGGATTTAGGCCGTTCTCAGTTATGAACAGAGCGCATCCAAACCTCTCGCATTGCCTTCGCGTGTATGTGTGAGCAAAACCGCAGGATGCATTTGAGCGGGGTAAGGAATATTGCTGAATGGTGCACAAATCTCCTTTCACCACTGGTGTGGGAGAGGTCTCGCCTGCCCCTGCCACCTCCTAGCTTCCCCTTTGGAGGGGTACACCGCCAAGGCAATGGGCGAAGATCTATGTCACGTTTTGGTTTTCCTTTGCATTTCTTTTTTTTTTAATTCGGAGTGAAGTCGAACACCACTTTGTACGCCTAGCATCCCCCAGTTGATCAAAAACAATTTTCCTCATTATAGAAGTCAGAACTCCTGACCATTGCAGACAGTTTGGGTCCTGTTGCAAATCCCCAGAGGGAAAAGAGAGACCTGTCCCGATTCTAATCCCAGCTGACATCTAACACTGTTTCCATCCAGCTCCTCTTTGTCAATGTTTTCCATAAAATTAGGTATGCGTCGTATACCCAATTTGGAGTTGTGAGATTTTTTTTTTTCAGTTAACATTATTTGGTGAGCATTCTCCAGGTCAGTAAATGTTACTCAAGAAATGGGTCTTTAGAAACGGGTGTGTAAAAATCCCATTGGAGACTCAGTGTTAATTTCACGTCACCAATCTGGATGGTCCATTTTTGGCAGTTTGCTCTAGTTCACACCAGCGGGCTGGAGAGTGAGGAGGCAGCATTTCCGGGGACAGGGACGGTCGGCGGAGTTGGGAGGAGAAGTGGGAGGATGGGTAGCTGCACAGGAGGGAGACCAGAGACAAACACTCACATAGCTCTCAGTGCATTCCCGTGCCTCACGGGCAGAGATGGGTGGGACGCCGTGACATGAATAATAGAGATTTTTTTATTGAAAGAGAGTGTTTTTTTTTTTCCTTTTAGTTGTCTTGGCCATTGAAAATAATTACATACTTGTGGTTTTAAAAAATTACAGAAATGTGTAAAGTAAATGTAGGAAGTAAAATTCTTTGCTGTTCCACCCTTTTTTTTTAATTAGAGAGAGAGAGAGACAGAAGACAAGCAGGGGGCCCTGGGGCAGAGGGAGAGGGAGAAGCAGACTCCCCGCTGAGCAGGGAGCCAGATGACCCTGGGATCATGACCTGAGCTGAAGGCAGACGTCCAGCCAACTGAGCCACCCAGGCGCCCCTGTTCCACCCTTTCTAATATAACAACAGTGTGTAGTACTTCATAAGAGGTCCAGCCATCCATCCACCCGACATGTAATGAGCACCTACTGTATGCAAGGCGTTGTGCTAAGCGCCGGTTGTACCTTAGTGGACCAAAGCCTTACCCATGCACGAATCCATCCTGGTGACCCATATCCCGCCCTCCCCCTGGTGGGCTTGACTCTCCTGGGCAGGGGAGAAGGACCCGAGTAGTTGAGGGGGCCTAGCTTCTCACAGCGCTCGGGGTTCTATGTAGCAAAGCTTACTTGTGACATTGGTTACATAGCTTTCCAACCCTTGGTTTCTTTTCGGTGGCTGTAACCAAGCCAGGGAGAGACAACAGACCCGTGGTGCCAAGAGGTTTCCACCTACCCAGTATGAGTTTTCCTTCTGATCAAAGTGACCCACTATCTATAGCAGTGATGCTCAGATGGCTGGAATTCAATTCAGCACTTCTTGAGCACCTCTTATCAAATAATGTTTTATATCCACTCAGCAAGTGTTTGTTGGTGGGGAGAACCTGCTGCGTAATGGTATTCACTGGGGACTTACCATGCCAGACTTGGGGGTTCCTGGGGCTCCCCCTCCCCCTCCTCCTGACTTCATGTAACATCGTGGCAACTCGAAGGGGCAGAGCACCACACAGCCGGTCACCCACTACCGGAGAACTGGCTGGAACCTGAGGGGGACAGGCCCTGGAAGCAAAAGTTAAGTTAAACATTAGACGAGAGTTTATGGCGCAGTTAGGGTCACCCTTCCGCACAAACAGGAAAGCCCTTAGGTCTTGGTTCTTGGAGGAGAAGTCGGCCTTGCACATTAGCAATGCACCAGAGCTGTAACAAGAGCCCAGCCCTGGGAGAAGTCAAGAACCAGATTTCGAGGGAAACGATGAAACCCAGCCACTTTCTTCGGTGATACCTATCCGAGTCTCCTGGCAATGTGTATTTGGGCCCAATCCTGAGTCTGTATACGAAACTGCAGGGAGGAAATATCTGCGTGGCCCTGAAGAAGGGAGACACCTGACCTACGCTTTGGCAACGTTTCTATTTGGAGTGTGCAGCCCTAATCCCACTGAACCAGTTTGTCAGGCGATTGGTCCCCAAATCGCAGCCCTAGAAATCCCTTAGACATCGTCCAATGCATTCATTTTGCATTTTGTGGATGGGGCCCCGAGGCCCAGGAGCGAGTTAGCCGCGTGTAGAACCACAGGCTCTTGCCCGGGGACAGGAGATGGGGGGCGTTGAGTGGGGTGTCAGCCGGGAGGCTGGCAAAGCTGAGAGGCTGAGATGCTGGTGATGACCACGAGGCAACGAGGAAGGCCCTCAGGGACAGCAGTGTTCCGAGCACGTTGTAGACGCCAACTCCCCGGGCCCCCAACAACCTCCCCAGCAGGTTGAAGGCAGAGCCGGTTTGCCCAGGCCCTCTGAGCCCGGGCTCTGCAGGAATGTGATTTTACTCCACCTTATACCTGCCTTTGAGATTGAGCAACCGTGAGCCCTGCATTCATCGACACGGCCTGTGTGGGCGGCGGGGAGGGCCGGGGAAGAGGACAGACCGCAGCTGTCCCTGCCAGGTGCCTCGGGGTACCCCCGGGGCTCCCTCTTCCTACCTTCCGGTGGCGCAACATCTGGAGGGGGGAGGGGCGCCCTGGTGCTGCTGGAAGTCCCAACAAGTCCAGTCTAGCAGCAGGGATTGGCTTAGCGTGACTTCTATGTGAAAAAGTGGTTATTATTGGAATGACACGTTTTGCCCAAGCGTCTCTCTGGTACGTGACTCCTTCCATGTCTGTGAGTGCATATCCGTGCCCGAGGGAGGGGAAGCGGTTTTCTTGCCTCACCTTTGATTTCCCCACAGCTCCCTGCCCTTGGCACCACTTGCAGCTTCGTGGGGGCACCCCGCTGTGGTTTGAGACCTACCCAAGGGAGGCGGGAGGATGGCTGGGCCAGTGCCAGGGACTGAGAGTCAGAGCCTCAGGGCTTTCTTAGCCCCCAGCCACCTTTCCCCCCTCACTGGTGACCCTGGGGCCCTCTGACCCATCCCCCCGGGGCTGGAGCTAGGAGGCGGGCTCAGCCCCACTGCTTGGTTTTCTGGGGGGACTGTGCAGAGCGGGGGGGCCCCCACCTGCTGTCAACCTTGCCCATCCTACCCTCCTCCACCCTGCTCCCCCTCATCTGCTCTTTGGGGTTTGGCCGATGACTCTCTTAACAACTCTCTGAAAACTAACTCACTCGTCAGTGAATGCATCCTTTTAAGAAAAATGTCTGAGTGAATGGGATTTGTCTGCTAGTGAGGCTTTTCTGGAAACTTTGAGATAAAAAGTGTGACGAAAATGTTCATCCAGGTGGGTCATCTGTGGTAGGCAGACCACATTCTGGGACACACGGACTTCATTTAAAGTAGGTTTTCAAAGGGTGTCCCTCCCATAGTGTATGGGGGGGTGTTGGGATGCCAAGCCCCATTTCCATAGGGTAGAGCAGTCCCCTCCCTCTTTCGTACCTCACAAGTAAGCTAAGGGACTTGCTTGATCGGGGAGCGGGAGTGGCCCCCCAGCCCGGTGAGACCTGCCCTGTGCAGACTTGCTTTCCCCGAGGCAGGCTCCCATGGTGGAGATTTAGGAGAAAAGGAGCGCTCATGTTCGCTCCAGGATGTGGGGACAGATGCCAACTGCTGTGTCTTGAGTTTGGCCTAAGGAAGATCCAGGCCCCCTGGCTTAGCGGAAACTTCTATCCACTCAGACCGAATTCCAGGCCCCATACCCCACCTCACAGGACCCCTCTCCTGCTCCCATCCTGCCTCGCTCCCTCGCATGCCACCACACTCCAGACACACGGGTCACTTAACTGTGCCTCGAACACCCTATGCTCATCCCCACCTTTGCACTTGCCAATCTTGCTCCCTGGAAAGTTCTTCCCCTGTAGGGGCGGCCTGTGGATGACCCCTTATCGTTCAGACTTTGGTGCAAATGTCTCCACCCCAGTCACAAGGCAGAGACCCCTGCGGCCCCGGGCTGCCAATGAAGGCCTCCCCCCTGCCCTGCGCAGCCCACCTGATTCCCTAAGTCCCAGGCCAGCCCTTGCCCTGGGCTCCTTGCAAGTGGGAGGGAAGAGGAGGACTGTGGCGGGGCCCCGCACACAGGAGCTGCTGGGCCCGGGCCTGGCCTCCTGGCACAGCATTGGTGAGACGCCTTCCAGCTGGAAGGGCCTGGAGAAGGGGCTTTAGTTCCAGCCAAGTCCTCATGCCTCAACACACGTGGCTTGGCCTTGGGGGAGGTCACAGCACCAGTGCTGGGATCTTGTTTATTCTTCGAACATGCCATCAGTCGCTGGCTCAGTCTCTAATTTACTGGACTTGCCCTTCCCACCTCTCCCCAAGGAAGCTGCCCATTAGCGGGAGTCATGGAAAATGTGAACCAACTCTTAGCGGAAGTGGATGAGTTTTGTTTCTTGGTTATTTATTTATGGTGGGGGTTGTATACAGCCCTTCCACTTGTCCCCCCTGCCCCCCTGCCCCCCTGCACCACCACACTTACTCACACACTTGATCATTTTAAACAAAACACAACAAAAAGGAAGCAGGATAGCATGGATGAAATGAAGCGCTTCACTGGCGTCCAGTGATGGGTCGGCTCCAGTGAGCGGATGTAGCTCTGTTATTATGGTCTTGAAAAGGGAAGGAGGGTTTGCTGGGGTTTAGGGGCAGAATAAGACAGTTAGGCAAGGGTTTCAGGCCCACGCTCTAGCCCACGCTACTCAGGAGGGCCCAAGCACCTGCATTCAGAAGGAGGGTGGCCTCAGAGAAGCCTGCCCTGGTGGTAAAGGGCACAGGTTCGAGTCTGACCTAGGCCTCACCCCGGCTCTCAACCCCTCAGAGCCCCACTTTTCCTACCTGGTGTCCAAGGCCAGAGGGGGAGAGGGTGGGGCGTGCGGCAGGGGCCCAGTCCTGGAGAGCGCTGGGGCTTGGCAAGACCCCCCAGCCGGCTGCCTGTGGTGGTGGTTGGTCCGTACGACGTGGGGCCTCCTCTCCTCAGCTGCTGACAGGCGCCGGCTTGGACCTGCTGCCTCTCCTGCCTCTGTGGTGTTTCTTTGTCCTGGCCGTGAATGGACTTGAGCCTGGCACCCTGAGACAGTCCTCCCGTGGTGGGGGGCCTTTCAGGGCACGGGGCCCCAGCCTCCACCACATGGTCAGTGCTGACCCCCGGCTGACCGCCCGCCCTTGTCTTCCCAGAGCCCACCGGAACGACATGGAGACCATCTACCCCTTCCTGTTCCTGGGCTTCGTTTACTCCGTCCTGGGGCCTGACCCCTTCATCGCCCGGATGCACTTCCTCGTCTTCTTCCTGGGCCGCGTGGTGCACACCGTGGCCTACCTGGGCAAGCTGCGGGCACCCACCCGCTCCCTGGCCTACACCGTGGCCCAGCTCCCCTGCGCCTCCATGGCCCTGCAGATCGTGTGGGAAGCAGCCCGCCACCTGTGACCGGCAGCGGAATCCTCAGCCACCAGACCACTGGCCACGAGCCGCGGTGACTGTACCTGGGGGACTGGGCGTCCCTTGGAGATGGCGATAGGCCCCGGGGACCTGGCTTCTTGGCAACCGGCTGAACATGGGATTCTGGGCATCGTGGGCCTGAGTGTGTTTGCATAAGCGTGTCCACACACACGTGTGTGTGTGCCCCTTGGATTTCTGGGGGAAGTGGCTAATTGGACCATGTAGAAATGTCAAGATTGATAGAAAATCCTTCCACTCAAATACCAGAGCATTAAAAACCACATTCCTTCTTCATCGCTAAGAGTGACATGAGCGGATGTAGCTCTGTTATTATGCCACCAGGGGGCAGTGTTATCCACTCCCAGCTCTGCGCACGGAGCGCGGGGGGCAGGGGCTAGCCGGGGATTTCTAGTGACGCCGGGAGACTCAGTCCAGGTTCCTAAACTAAACAACCCTCCAGATCCAGGGCTATAATAAATGCAGATTTCTTAGACCCACCCCAGAGAGTCTGGTTCAGCTAGTTCAGAGGGGGGGCCCTGGGCATCTGCTTTTGTAAAAAGCTCCCCCGTGTCCCACTGATGGCAGGGCCTGGGAATCCCTGCCAGTTCCCTCTAGAAGCAGGGCCCAGGATAGGTTAGGGTTGATTTTGCAATTTAGTGAGGTTGGGGTGGGATTATGTTCCTTTATGTCTGGTCGACACTCCTGGGCTCAGTCCTCATTCCTTTACTGGATCGTCTTCTAAGTGCAAGTGCCAGTAGGAGGGGCCCCCAGGACAGTTCGCTTTTCTTCCTGAGGAGTTAGTCTCTCCTAAAGGCTGTCAAGCAAGGACAATGGGGCTTGAAGGACCAACCACTAAAAGGAACTTTCCGGCTCCTTCAGTATCTGCAAGGTTTGAAAACCACAACTGTGCATCCCAATGGGGAGTCTGTGTGTGTGTCTCCTAGACTCTTGTTCTGAGATATGTGTGGTTTTCATCATTAAATGGAGTGTCTGTCCAGCTTGGCCCACCACCCTGCAACATCTTGGCTGCCCATTCCTGGGGTCCACCTCCCCCACCCAGGTGGGTCATTTTGGCTGGACAGTTTTATTGGAGTTGGGGGGGGCGCAAAATGACAGGACATGGTCGCTGGCAAACACACAAACGCACCCCCATCGGGGTGTTAAGCCTTGCATCAAGCAAGCTGCTCGGACCCCCAGCTGCCGCCTCCCTCGGGTGGGTAACATGGTCTATCAACTCCATTTTTACAGATGAGGACATTGAGGCTCCGCGGGAGGGGGCGCACCTGAAGCGCGGGGCCAGCTCTGCATCCGGCCTGTCAGCCTCTGAAACCCTGCTCTAACCACTGTCCCCTACTGCCTCGCTTCCCCTAACCACCACCCCTTCTCCCCAGGATCTGGGGAAGCCCCTGGGCACATCTCCCAACAGCCTGCAGCCCCTGAGCTTCTGCCCGCGGGGGCTGATGGACCTGCTGGGTGGGGGCCTCATGGGGGCTCAAGGGACTCCCGGCGTCACTAGAAATCCCCGGCTAGCCCCTGCCCCCCGCGCTCCGTGCGCAGAGCTGGGAGTGGATAACACTGCCCCCTGGTGGCGAGATGAGCGTCTATTCTCAGGCGGCCGCCGCGCGTCTGGAACGGAGAGGGCACCACCAGGGATGGAGAGAGCCTGCTGTTTGCTAAGCCTTGGTTGGGCGCGGTACTGACCATCTTTTTTCACTTGATCATTAAACCAGTCCCAGGAGGGAGACATTTCTGCTTGTTGAGGAGGGAGTAAGGCTCAGAGAGGAGGAGTCACTTGCTCAACGTCCCTGAGCTGGGATTTGGTTAAGGCCAGAGGAGCAGACCCAGTATGTGTTTTTATATTGTAATATTTTCCCTCCTGGGGAAAGAGGGCATGAGGGGGCACAGTGCCAGCGCGGAGCCGGGCGAGGAGCGCATCCGACGGGAACCTTGTGAACCCAAGACCTGCGTGAAGGGGGTGGCCCCGTGGAGCCCCTGTGCCTTGTCCCACCATTCAACCATCTCTGTGGAATCCCCTTGGATGCGGTGCGGGGCCGGGGGCAGCAACTGTGTGTGGGGACAGCGGGACAACAGTGAACCCCAAGTGCCAGCACCCTAATGGGGGGAAATGGGGCAGTGGTGGGGGTCTTCCAGGGGGAGGCAGCAACTCACCTGAGAATGGAGGTAAGACGGATTTGTTTTAGGGGGAATATCCAAGCTGACGAAATTGAGGGGCAAAGCTGAGCAGAGCTCAGTCTCCTGGGGTCTGGTGGCTGGGAAGTGGAGGGTGGAGGGGTATGGGAATGGAGGGAGGGTGGGGGGATGAGGGGAGGGGGGAGTTGGAGGGGTGGGGGTGGAGGGAAGATCTGGGGATGGAGGGGAGATGGGAGGGGGAGGAGAGGAGGGGTGAAGGGAGCTGAGGGGTGGAAGGAAAAAGAGTGAGGGAAGGTGGGAGGTGGAGGGGAGATAAAGGGGTTGGGGACGTGTGGGGAATGAGGCTAAAGGTCAGCAGCAGTGGGGCTCATCTGAGGCTTTGGGGCCATGTTGGGGACATTAGAGGGGGATCAGTGTAGTTGGGTCTGTGTCCTAAGAGGGTCTCTGAGAAAGCCAGCAAAGTGGGGTTGACAGCCAGGCAGTGGCCCTTGCTCCCCGAGTGCCATGGACAGTACCCTGCCTGTCGCCCAGGAGCAGGAGGGCCCAGGGGAGAGGCGGGTGTGAGCAGAGAGCAGGGAGGGGCCCACCCAGGGTGCTGTCGGGGCAGCTGGTGGAGCTGCAGGGTTTTGCAGGGGAAAAGGATGCCCAAGGGCCTGTTCTGCTCCTGTCCCCTGGGCGGACGCAGTCCAGGATGGGGGGAGGGCTGGGAGCGGCCTCCTGTCAGCAGCTCCCGCCTCGGCTGCACACCAGGCCCAGGGAGGCCAGCACCTGTTTCCTAGCAGGCGAGACAAGCCGGGCAGGGTCCCCGAGAGTGGACCACATCTGCTGAGCTGGCCAGAGGTGCTGAGTGCGAGTTGTTGTCCTGCCCTGGTCTCTGCAATCCACACGCCTGCCACCAGCCCAGCCTGACTGGGGCCCGCTCTTGGGCGCTGCCTCCTCCCTCCTGACCCAGGGTTGGGGGTGGTGTGAAGTGTGGGCAGGGGGCAAGGGCTTTGGAGGAAGCCCAGGACAGGTGGTGGCTTGTGGTTTCTGTCCCTGAGGGCACCTGCCAGGAACTCCTGGGGCTCCCTCGTCTGGTGGATTTCTTGGTTCAAGGCTTCCAAGAGCTTGCCTGGTGTGAGAGGGACCTAGACGCACAGGCAAGTGTCGAGAGGGCAAGGAAGCCTCATTTCACAGTCCTGGAGGTGGGGACAGGATCTGGGGACCCCCTGCAGAAGCAGAGCCCAATTCCCACAGGACCCACAGAAGCCTCCGTGTGTGTGTGTGTGTGTGTGTGTGTGTGTGTGTCCCCAGGAGGCCACTGCCCTCCGGAACAGGCTTCCAGGCTGGCCAGGGCAGACAGACCGACCCCTTCTAATTCTGAGCCAGCTGGGCCTCAGGTAGTCACAGAAGAGGGGGTGTCTGTCTGGCAGGGGGAATCCAGCCAGGCTTCCCAGGAGAGGTATCCTTTGATTTGGAACCTGAAAGGGGAATGGGTTGTTGTTGTTGTTTTTAAACTGTTAATTATATGTATGAGGAAGGGTCAATGTCGAAGGTTTAGAAACTCCAGAAAAGCTCAAAGAAGAAAATAAACACCTTCCATACCCTCAGCCCACAGGGGCCGCCCTGCGTCACGCTCCGGGCGCTCCGAGACACTCATTTGTGCCCTTGGCCGTGGGGGCTGGGTCAATACAGCCGCTTCCCATCTGGATCCCAGCATCTATGCTGGGCCCCCACGGTGCACTCCCCACCCAGAGCCGGAGGCTTCTGCATGGCTTCCAGCCCCCTCCGAAGAAGGCCGTGTTCTCAAGAGGCTGGCATCTTCTTTTTTTTTTTAAAGATTTTATTTATTTGACAGAGAGAGACGCAGCGAGAGAGGGAACACAAGCAGGGGGAGTGGGAGAGGGAGAAGCAGGCTCCCCGCAGAGCAGGTAGCCCGATGTGGGACTCGATCCCAGGACCCCGGGATCAGGACCCGAGCCGAAGGCAGACGCTTAACCAACTGACCTACCCAGGCGCCCCGAGGCTGGCATCTTCTTGATCTCCTTCACTGTTGGTCTCTTCCTCTAGACTGTGCCCCTCTGGGAGTCAGGGGTTTGGGTCCCTGCTGTGCCCTTGTCCCCAGGTCTTGGAAGAGCACCTGGCTCCTAGGACGTCTCTATGAAGTGAATGAATTGTGTGTAAAATGAATGTGTGTGTGTGCATGTGTACATATAACAAAGAGATCGGGACTCGGGAGGGCTTTTATCCGGCATGGCATTCCGCGACAAAAAGTGTTTGTGAAGGGTTTCTCAGCACAGGGGAGACAGATGTGGTGGCATCAGGGCTCACGGGCTTGCAGCCAACAGGTCAGACCGGCTTTTTTGTCATCGCTCGAGATTTTCCTTAACGGCACCTCGGCACTTCCTCCCGGGGCTCTTGGTGGTCAATAACATGAATTTTAACAGCCTCCTGGTATTCCATCATCCTGGATAACCTCATCATTTATTTAATCGGCCCTTACTGTTGGAGAAATTAATTTTCCAGGCTGCGTCAGCATGAGCGATGCCTTCATGGGCATCTTCGAACAGAAACCTCTGTGCACGTCCGTTTCTTGAAAGTACATTTCTAGAAGTAGAATGACTGAGTGAAAGGCACGTGTTTAAGGTTTGTGGTCTATATTGTCCTCCAAAAAGATGGTTCCAATTTGGATGGGATTTTAAAAAGAGTTTTGTCAAGTTTTAGTACCCGAGTTGGAAAATACCAGAGACCACCCACAATCCCACGTCCCTGAGAAAATCACTGTTCACATTATGGTTTATTACTTTCCAGATCTTCTTACAATGCATATTACGTATATGCATATTATATATAATAGGCATAATATATTTATGTATCTATGCATATTAGATACATATAATATGTATTTAAATACATATAATATTTATATGTATTTAACATGCATAGATACATATATACTATATATCAGTGTGTGTGTGTGTGTGTGTGTGTGTGTGTATCTCCAAAAGAGACTGTGAGGTAGGTCATGTTTCTTCACCTCTGCTCCTTGGAGGGCCTGCTACGTGGCCACCCACAGGACAAAGGTCGCTCTTCTCGGTATCTGTGCCGGCCAAGAAGATTCTGAGTAGCTTTACTTTTTAAAAGTGTGAATTATGCAAATAAGAGGGGTTTTCTTCCCATTTCCAAATATAAAATTATAACATTGAATTCTTCTTTTTCAAACTACACACAACTCCCCCAGACATGCAGAGCTATCTGCTGACTGTCGAGAATTTGGCTTTGTTTTTTAAAAAGTTGACACAATATTGTAACCCTTGTTGGAATGCATGTTCAAGGCCACAGGGGAACAGCCTGAGGAAGGAGCGTGGCAGGGAGAAGGGACGGTCTGGAGGGATTATCTGGAGAGTCTGGGGCAGGGGGCAAGGGGGGGGTTGAGGCTGGACAGGGCGAGCCAGGCCAGGTGGTGGAGCCTCAAACAGCTGGCCTGGGTGATGGAATGTTGCCGAGTGAGCCCTCAGGAGCCACAGAAGGCTTTATACGGGGGGAGGGGGGGCGGTGGGGGGAACATGATCAAGGCTGGGTTTTAGGGCAAGAAATCTGCCAGCTTGTGCAGAATGGCCTGGAAGGAGGTAGGATGGGAGGATTTCCGGGGGGGGTGGAAATAATTTGAGCAAAGGCTTCGTGTCTCCTCTGTAATGGGTCGGGGGTTGTTGGGTGCGCCATGGGCAGAAGAAGGCCAAGCTCAAGGTGGATGGCCAAGCTCCGTCTCCACCTGTATTCGTTTGCTATGCCGTGTAACAAGCTGCCACAGACTTAGCAGCTTAAAACAACACCCACTCGTGATCTTACAGTTTCTAGAGGGCAGGACATGATCTTACAGTTTCTAGAGGGCAAGAGCCAGGGCATAGCCTGACTGGGTCCTCTGCTCAGGGTCTCACCAGGCTGCAGTCAAAGAGGCCTTTGGGCTGAGGCCTCACCTGGAGCTCAGTGTCCTGTCAAGCTCATTCAGATTTTGGGCAGAGCCGAGTTCCACGCAGTTGGTTGTAAGACTGAGGCCCTCTGCTGTGGGGGCCACCCCTCCACAGGCAGTTCCCAACAGGGCTGTTGGGCTATAAAGGCCGGCAGGCAGGAGAGCACCTCTGTGCTCTGAGTCCCTTCTTTCAGGGAAGACCTGACTCTCCTTTAGAGGGCTCACCTGCTTAGGTCAGGCCCACCCAGGATAATCAATCTCCCTTTCGATCAAGTCAAGTCAGCTGATTAGGGACCTTAATTAAATCGGCTAACTTCTTTCATTCTTGGTGAGGAGCGAGTCAGAGTTTCCATCCACACTCACACAAGGAGAGGGGACTACCCCGGGGTGAGAATTGCAGGGCCATTTTAGAATACTGCCTAGTACCCCACCTGTCCTCTGAGGATTCCTTCTGATCTCCAGGTGCCCACTCCTGACCCCCCATATCTCAAGCTCAGTCCTTCTACGGTGTGAACTAAGGGTTAAGAAGCTCTCAAACACACTCTTTGCAATATGGAAAAGAGTTACTGATGACCACAAAGCTTCAGGACCTGCGGGACTGGGGGGGGCGGGGTCATAGGCAGTGGAGGACTGCTCTGGAAGGGGGCCACTCCCTCACAAGGGACACAGCAGGGTGCAAGCACATTTTCTATCTCTAAAGAGCTCTTTATGCAGTTGAGACTACTGCATTGACCTGCTCATTCTGTTTCTCTCTTAGGTTATTAGCCACAGGACAGAAAACACCCAGACAAGCGGATTGCAAGCCACGATGAACGTTTAAATTATAATATTTACCTTTGGGTTTGTGTCCTTCCCAGAGTTTTTACATTGCAGGGATGAAATGTGTGCTAAACAGCTCAGCACACACTGGTTTTCCAATCCCCACCCCCACCCCCCATGTTGGATTCCTTCTCGGAAGTGGGGTTTCGAGATGGAGTTACTGGTGACAGCATGTGAACGTTCTCATGACTGTTGGGACAATTTCCGGAAGGCTTGTGCCAATGATGTTTACGCTGTGACCCCTGCTGGTGATTTGGAATTTGCTTGTCTTTCGAGAGAAGGCTGGGTCAGGCGCCGGTTGGAGCCCTGATGGTCACCCAGCTCTGTGCCCAGCAGTGACCACACAGCGCCCCCCAGGGGCGGGTGACAGAGGTGCAGGGGCTGGGCACTGAGGGGCCCCTGAACAGCGTGTGCTGGGTTCTCCGGGCAGGAGACATGCTCTTGCACCCCAGGACGGGAGTATTCTGACTTCCTCCAACTCTACTCTGTGCCCCTCAACCGTAAACACCAAAGTGCCCATTTATAGAAGGTAACTCTGTGCCCACAATCCCATGAGTTGGCTTCAGTTCTTATTACCTGTTGTTAGCCCCATTTTACAGAGGAGGAAACTGAGGCTCGCAGAAGTGCCTCGCCCGAGATAAAACCGGTCTTTACCTCCTAGGTTTTGGGTTTTGCGAGAGCCCAGACTGCCTTTTCTCTTTCTTTCAATCACGTTCTTTTATTTCAAACAAACAAACAAAAAAATAGAAGCAAAGGCACGCAGTGTCCTCTCCCAAGCCTGCTTGGCCACATGGGCAGAGGGAGTCAAAGAGAGAAAGATTCCAAGTTCTCCCAGCCCGGGACAGGGCCTTGGGTACCTTATCCTCATGGAAATTTCTATCCCGGGACGGGTGCCCAGGGGGCTGCCCACGCAGCTCTGCAATTAGGGGGACACTTGCGACAGCCTGTTACAGGGAGGGCTGCCGTGCCCCCCCCCTCGGCTCCCTGGAGCAGCACGTGTAAACGATTAAGCCGGTTTGTTTTCTCTGGCGTGCTTGGGAGGAAGTGCCATTGCCATCCTTGTGGCCCAATGGCAGGGCCGGCGCCTCCATGGGAAACAGGCCCCCAGCTTTTTCTGAAGCTGGTGTTCTTGGGACCTGCCTTCTCGGTCCCAACTTCCACCCAGTGTGACCCCATCTCTGCTGCGGGCCACCCCAACCTGACGATGCTTCATGGCACCCTCCCTTTGGATGAGAAATCTGAGCGCTGGAGCTCTGGCCGGTGACTGGGCTGGCCTGTCGCTTGCTTTCAGTTCAGTGCTTCTGGGGAAGAAAGAGGCCTGCCTGCCTGGCTGCCAGGAGGGCACAGCTCTGGCCACCCCGTGGGCCATCGGCCTTCGCTGGTGCAGATTCCTGGGGTGGGGGGGAAATGGTAAACCCCTCATGAGGGAGGAGGCTGCTCGGACCAGGCTGGCCTCCAGCTCTCTTCTGGGTGGAAGGGCAGGCCAGCATCTTCCCGACACCTCCACCAGGCAAGTCCTGCTTCCAGAGTCTTCTTCCTCCCTGGTACTTCCGTGTGCCTAAGCCAAATCCTGGCCACCACCTGGCCTCCCTCGTCTCCCTCAGCCCATCATCCGGTCCTTAACCCCTGCCCCTGCTGTGTTTGGGACGCCTCCCAGATCTGCCCACATCTGGTCCAGACTCCTGCTGCTCCTCCCTGGACATCTGCCCTGGCCTCTGCAGGGGCCTCCCTGCCTCCACTCTTAGTCCTATGGCCACTCCTCCATACAGAACCCGGGGGTGGGGGGTGTCCCTCTACCAAGCCAATCCCCTCCCTGGCTTCCCCACCGCCAGGATGACATCCAAACTTCTAGATTTGGCCACACCGGCCCCATTTGAGCCAGCCCCTGCTTCTCTCCACCTTCATCCCGCACCGGGAGATCCAGCCCTGGAATTGTCCCCACTGGCCCAAAGAGACAGCTTTTGGCTCACCCCAGGGCCTTCACACATGCTGTTCCCTTAGCCAGAAACACTGTTCTCCCCCACTCTTTGGCCAATTCTTCATCCTTCCAGGACACCTCTTCCAGGAAGACTGCCCAGATGTCTTAGACTAGGTTTGGGGCTCCCTGTGTTTGGTGTGGCCTCTGCAGCAGGGGACCCCATGTCAGTTGCCTGCAGGGGACCCCACGTCAGTTCTCTGCTCTCTCCTCAGGGCCCTGGCACACAGCAAGTGTGTCCTATTTGTTCAGCGACTGAATGGTAAACGGAGGCCCAGAGATCACTTAGCCCAGGCAGAGGCCAAACTGAGCAAGACAACCCCTCCCACACACACACCATCCAGGGCACAGATGTCTCCCCTGCTCTGGCTCTCGTAGTCAGGTGAGCCTGAGCCCCTCGAGACAGCAGGATGCCCCCTCCCCACGCCTTCAGCCAGAGCCCCTGCCTCCCTCACCCTCATCGGCGCCCCTCTCTCTCTTGGGCTGGCAGAGTCCCAACTGTCCAGCCACAGGGAAGTCACACGGTGAGCGTCCTGGGGCTTGTGTGCACATCAGAAAAGGGCAAAGTGCAGTGCCCAAGAACCCAGTATTCACAGTGAAATCCCAGACGAAGTATGGGGAAGAAGATCTCGGGGTGAATGGGGGAGAATGGGGAGGGGTCCTCACCTCACTCAGAGGTATAATTACTGTATCTTCTAACACAAAAATGGGGATTGTCCCTCACGCAAGGATTGTCATGAGGCTTTGACCTGTTTGAGGTCATCTAGGAGATGTAGCCCATGGGTGGGGGGGAAGGCTGACACTTTGGGGCACTTTGCTGCAGTGTGGACAGGGCAGACTATGGGAGGAGAGGTCCCCTGGATTGGCTCCATCGGGGTGTGATCGCCGTGTCACAACGAGGGCCGTCACCAGGAGGGGCTGGTCATCTTTGTGCCCTCTGGGGGTCGGGGAGTGCTGTCCTACTTCCTGGGGGCTGGTTGAGGTCACTATCAACAGAAATGACTCTGAACTTCCCTGGAGGGTGTGCCCCACAGAAGGGGCTGCGTAGGGGGCCAGGTGGAAGGGGCTGGCTTCAGACCACTCCCTTCACCCCAGTTTCCTACAAACTTCCTATAAGTGATGTCATTAGCTGGTGGTACGTGTGTCCTCTGTCACCGCCAGTTATCATCTGCAAAAAGGTGGGTGGACTTGGATAAGGTCTTCTGGTGTCCTTGGCTGTTAGGACCACTCCTCTGTCCTTTGACCCGCGTGGGACCTCCACTCTGCACCCCCAGTTCTGGGCCATTTGCCTAGGCCCAGGAGGGTCCCATACCTTCTGCATGCCCAGAGATAAAGGAGTTAATTCCAGCATCTGCCCCACACACACACACAGTCTGGCCAGCCCAGGAATCCATGGTCACCCACCCTGCCCCCCACCATAGGGCAGAGGGGACACTCCCTGCCCAGACAGGGAAGGGATCCTGCCCAGAGTCACACGGCGGGGTTTCTCCCAAACACCTAGGTGCCCGTGGGGTCCAGGGCAGGCCTCTGTCCTCCTACCCGACTCCCCACCTGTGGGGCTCTGCCGGATGATGGAGGGCTTCATTCACAAGAAGGCGCCCACATGAGGGCATCTGGCCCCGGCACGGCTGCAGGCCAGAGCAGGGCCCCAGGAGGCCATCCACTCAATTGCTTCGCTGCCCTTATCCGCCCTCCCTCAAACTTTTTGGGGCTTAAATTTTTTTTTTTTATTTCTTAAAGACAAAAGCTTTTCGGTTTTAATACACAAAATAAATGCAGTCCTTGGTGGGCTCCTGCGCCTCTGGCTCAACCCCTCCAAAGGTCATGGGCCAAAGTCTCCCACGGCTGTAGACAAGGGGCTCCCAGCATCTCAGCAGCCTCTTGGGCCCAGGAGTCCGGACTGGAGAGAGGGGCCAGGAGAGCCCAACCAGCCTGTCCTGGGGACAGCGGACAGGAGAAGGTCACTTTCATGTCTGCTCTCTTTGCCGTTGTTCGACCGGGGAGGCAGTGGGGTCCTGGGGGGCCGGCTGTCAGTTCACCGTGGGCACCTGGCTGTGGTGCAGGCTGAACTCCTTGGCCTTGAGACGGAGGCTGGCGATACTGTTGGCCATGTTGACTCCCGGGGTTGCGGGGCCTGAGCCTCCAGGGCTGTAGGGCGGCACCGTGCTGGGGGCGACAGAAGGCACAAGGACATGTAGCTGTGGCTGGCACGCTGCCCAAAGCTGACCACTTCCGGCTGCCTGCCCTGGACCCCGGCGTCTGGTCCTCCTGCCTCCCCTCCTCACTTGACTCTCCTGGGAAGCCCTCCCCCCAGGGGCTGGGCATAGCTGGGGCTGCAGGATTTGGGGAGGAGTCAGAAACACTCACAGATGGCCCCGGGACACAGAGCAGCCTCTGTGGGTTTGTGGGCATCCCTCCCTGGATCAGGAGCCTCCCGAGAGCAGAGCCTGGGTCCTGCTCACCCCCGGTGCCTGCGCTGGGCCTGGCGCACAGCAGGATGGAGGGGGAGGGAACACACACCTGTTCAGAAGGATGCCTCTGGGTGGCTCTCCTGGTCCAGGTACGGACAGGCCGGGAGAGCTGGCCACCATGGGCATCATGAGGACTCTGACCCCACAAGCCCACCTGCTGGATCTCGCCTCGCACGAGACCAGGGCTCCAGCACCTCACACAGACTAAGGGTCAGGTGGCACCCCATGGAGTTGTGGGTACAGAAACATAACGCCCTAGTACTTCTTCCCTCTTCCTTCCTGCCCTGCCTTCTTTCTCCAGCTTTGACCAGAGCAAAACTGCCCCAGAACTTGGCTCCGGACCCCAGCCAGGGTCCCTGGGCTTCGGAGGCCCTTCCCTCAGCCCTCGGAGCCAGGGAGGTCAGCGCAGGGCGCTGGGGCTCTCCTGCCAGCCCAGAAATCTTCCTCCTGGTCTCCAGCTTCCTCAGGGTGACAAGGGTTCTTCATGCCCCCTGCAGACGGGGCACATTCATGCACACACGTGCACACGCACAGTCATGCACACACGTACACACACGCACATGCATGCACACTCCTGATCACGTGCACATACTGATGTGGAAACACTCGTGTGCAACACTCACACGCACACACTCGTGAGCACACACACACTGGCCCACACCCTACTCGGCCGACAGGGGCTTCAGGAGCGCCTGGGCACCCATCACAGCTCCCTGCGGATCCTCCGAGGCATCTGGGCCCGAAGAGGCCCCGCCCCCTCCCCACCGGAAGGGGTTCCTGCTCTCACCTGTAGGGGGACGAGGCTGTCCAGGAAAGATAATCGGGACTCAGGGCGGTGGGCCGGGGAGCCACGGGCTGCTCGATGGCGGCCTCCTGGCTGTAGGACTTGAGCAGCGAGGCGGAGCGGTTGGCTAGCATGGCCCTCTCGTTTCGGCGGAACTTGGCCCGGCGGTTCTGAAACCAGACCTGGGGGCGGGGGAGGCGTGTTGAACGGGGTGCAGCAGGCGGCAAAGGGGACCCACGTCCTTTCGGATGCAGTGCGTGCCCGCTGTGCCACCAGCTGAGGACTGGCAGCTTCCCCTCTCTGGGCCTCGGTTTCCTGATCTGTAAAATGGGGATGCTTCTGCGGCGGGCTAAGCGCGCATCGGGGAAAGGGCGAGGGAACGCGCGGAGGGACGAGCGAGGGACGCGAACACGAGCCCCTCGGCTGTTCCAAGGCTGGGACTGGAGAGGGGCGAGCTGAGCTCTCGGCTCAGAGCTGGCAACCAGCAGACCTTAACACTTGAACACGGCTTTATTCGGCAAAACCTTTCCCCGCCAGGCACTGCTCCAAGCACTTGACAAATACGCAGAACCCTCTACAAGAGACCGCGTGGTCCTCACTTTCCGGGGAGGCACCTTCAACACAGAGAGGTTAAGTAACCTGCTCGAGGCCGCACCAGCGGGTAGGGGGCGGGGCTTGGATTTGAAGCCCAGTCCTCGGGGCCTCAGACGCCCCTGCCGCTCAGCGCCTGGCCTCCGCAGCTCCGGGGCCCCGAGGAGGGCCCCCCCGGGGTCCGCAGCGCTCACCTGCACACGCGCCTCGCTGAGGTTGACGCGCCGGGCCAGCTCCTCGCGCACGAAGGCGTCGGGGTAGTGCGTGCGCTCGAACACGCGCTCCAGCGCCTGCAGCTGGCTGCTGTTGAACGTGGTGCGGTTCCGCCGCTGCTTCTTCTTCCGCTTGGCCGCGCCGCCGCGCCCCGGGCTGGGACACTCACCTGCGGAGGGGCCGAGGGTCAGCAGGTGGGTGGGTGGCCGGCCGGGGCCCGCCCTGCGCCCAGAGGTGCGGAGGTGCCAGGGCCCAGAGGGTCACGACTCAGGCATCAGCTTGGCAGTTTGCACGGCGCGCTCTCCTTGAGCCGCCCCGCTCTGCGGATGGACGGCCCGGCCCCGAGAGCAGGAGCAGATCCCTTGAATTCACTCCCTCCTTCATCCCTTCCTTCATCCCTTCCACACGTATTAACTGAGCAGCTGCTGTGTGGCAGGCGCAGTGCCCACGGGGAATAGAATAGTGACCAAAAGCAGTCGGACCCCTATCCTGGAGCCAGGGCACAGGCTCCTGTTGCCACGAGGGACAACTGACCAGGTCAGGGAGGCCCAGCGGACAGCTGAGTATCCTCAGCACCTGGCCTAGGCGTTGGGGCACCGTAAACCCTCCGTGGATATTTGTCGTGGAATTATAACGACACATAACCAAGAACAGGAGTCAGAGTTTCTTTCTTTCTTTCTTTTTTTAAAGATTTTATTTATTTATTTGACAGAGAGAGACACAGCGAGAGAGGGAACACAAGCAGGGGGAGTGGGAGAGGGAGAAGCAGGCTTCCCGCGGAGCAGGGAGCCCAATGCAGGGCTTGATCCCAGGACCCTGGGATCATGACCTGAGCCGAAGGCAGACACTTAACGACTGAGCCACCCAGGCGCCCCATGGAGTCACAGTTTCGAGGGCCCACGGTGGGCAGGCTCTTGAGCACCCACGATCATTGCTCGCAGCAATCCTGTATAGACAATGGAGGCCAGCCTCATCACCCCCAGCTTACAGAGGGACAGGGAAGCAGGTTCAGGGAGGCCAAGGTCTCTGGCACGAGTTCAAGCACCCAGTCAGTGGTAGAGGAGGGATTTGAACCATCAAGCTGGTACCAGAGTCCTGGTCCTATTCACCAAACCCACCTGGCCGGCTGCTGAGAGCAACCTTCCAGAAGGCCCCACAATGCAGAAGGGCACCTTTCTGCACCCTGAGCACCTACTGCGTGCCAGGGGCTGTGTAGGGTACTGGGGAGAGACGGAGCAGACTGAGGGAGGCAGGCCCCAGAATAAGACGCCCAGTGCTGTGGGACAAGGGTTACACCATGGTGCAGGAGGATACTCAGCTCTGGCAGGCGATGGGGAGACAATCAGGGAAGGCTCCTCAGAGGAGGTGATGCTCAAAGTGGGTTTGAAGGATGTACAAGAATTTTCCAATCAGATCAGAGGGAGGGAGGGCAGACATTAGAGGCAAGGCACAAGAGGTGGGAATGATCAGGGGGTGAACCCCAGCAGAGGAGCTGACCAAGGGTCTACGCTGGCCTCTGATGCAGGATGGGCAGCTCAGGTAAGGACGCCCGGCATAACCCTGGGGAAGGCATGGCGTCAGCAACTATTACCTTTTAGACCCATCCTGTCCCTTGAGGGACGTTTACAGCCACTATTGCCCCATTTCCATTTTATTGAGGGGCGGAACTGGACTTGGCTATTTGTCCCCCAGGGCCCAGTTTATTGCCCACTCCTCCAGGGAGCCCTCGTGACCACCTGAGTCCACCTGGGATCCCCTGCTGCACTCACTCCGCACACACGCAACACCATCAAGCTCAGCACTTCCTTATGCATCTGATCTTATTAAAAATGTATATTTTAATAACCAAGTAATGTCAGTGCTTGTCACAGTAATAGATTCAAATACCAGAGAAGGGTCAGAAGTAAAACAAAATACTCGCCTCTCCCCAGCTCTACTCCCCATGCTTTACAAGATTACAAATGTACATTTTAAAAAATTTACAAGCATGAGATCATGCTGAACACCCTGGTGCTTCAACTTGCCTATTGATAATTTTCCAGATACCATTCCATCTCGGCACAACAAACATAACCCTCTTTATGTGGATTGTTCCCCACACTCTATTTTCTCTAGTGTTCCCTCCCTCCATCTGGAGGAACTTATTTTTTATTGTATTTTTTCAAAAATTTTTATTTACTTATCCGAGAGAGAGAGAGAGATCGCTAGCAGGGGGAAGCGGTAGAGGGAGAAGCAGACTCCTGGCTGAGCAGGGAGCCCCACTTGGGACTCTATCCCAGGACCTGGGGATCATGACCTGAGCTGAAGGCAGACGCTTAACCAACTGAGCCACCCAGGCGCCCAGAACTTATTTTTTAAAGCAGTTTTTGCTTTATCCTTCCAGCATTGCTTTTTGCAAATATAATAAAACACTCCTTTCCACAGCTCCCAAGCACTTGGCTGGGGGACTACCCCATGGTTTATTCTCCCAGAGCCCTATTGATGGACACCTGGTGCATTTCCAATCTTTTGCCACTAAAAGAATGCCACAACGAAGAACCACACGCAAACATGATTTCCTATTTTTGCCAGTACATATTTGGGACAGATTCCTAGAAGCGGGATTGCTGGGCCAGTGAGAAAAATGCTAGAGGTGGCCAGATTCCCCCATAAGGCTTCCCACCAGCAGTGTATGGGAAGGTCTGTTTTGCCCAGTTTGGACAACAGAACATATTGTCAACCTTTTGGAGCTGAGTCCATACCTTGTGGTTTTGCTTCCCCAGTTACACAGTCCCTTAACACGTCCAATATTCTTTGCACAATGCCGGGTATTTGCTCTGCTGAGCATCTAGAACATTCCAGGCCCAGTGATGAATACCACTCAATCCCTGTTTTCAAAGAAGCTCCCACGTTAGCAGGGTTTATTGACTCTTGAGCAACCAACTGATTCGATTTGAGGCTGAAGCGTTCCATGAGACTGGTAAATAATAATCGTGGGAGCCGATGGGGGTCCTGTCAGGCAGGACACAGCGCGGTCCCTGGGAAAAGATGACCTTACAGCTGAGTTTGGACTGGTAGTTCTCTATTGAGGACAATTCTGCCTCCAGGGGACACCTGACAGTGTCCGGAAACATTGCTGATGGTCAGGACTGGGGGTGGGAGGTGCTATAGGGGTTGAACAGGTAGAGGCCGGGGCTACTAATAAACGCCCTTCAGGACAAGGACAGGCCCCCACACCAAAGAATCATCTCGTTCACAGTGCTCACGGCACTGGCCTAACTGGGCGTTCAGGACTGTTGCAAACGCAGGAGTCACATGTGGGGGCAGGGGGTGGTGGGGAACGTGAGTGGCCCTAAGGGAGCCGCCTCGTCCCCTGGCCGGGCTCCAGCCTTCTCTCCTTGCCCCTCTCCTCCAAGAAAAGGCGAAGATGGATGAGAACGCCTGGTGCCTGTGAATGTCTCTGTGCCCTGCGTCCCTGTCCCCTGGAGCGGGAGGAAAGCTAAACTAAAACAACAAAGGCCCACGAGCTGAAAACCGGGTGGTGATCAATAGCCCCAAAGCAGGACAGAAGCTTCTGGAACACCAGCCATCCCAGAGATGATTTCCATCCCCCTCTAGGCAACGCTGTTTGGGCACACACCCAACGCAGGAGGCATTTCAGCCAAAAAAGGAGACTTTTTTTCGAGAAGTTTCTGAGCAATTCAAAACGGAGGGTGTTTAAATGAAAACCATTTTGCAGCTTTCGCCCCCGCCAAGTGGGCGCCGGAAGAAACAACTCGGCTCTTTCGCTGGTTAAACTGTGTGGTGACTTGGAGCCGAAACCCTCACTCAAAGGCATTTAGCGCCGGGCCCCCCGACAACCCCAGGCCTCCCACACCAACACCAGCTGGCCTCCTCCCGTGTCTGGGATCCGCTCTCTCTGGGGTCCCATCAAGGCAGCTCTGATGGGGCACGCTCAGCAAAAGCTGGTTTAGCCCACGAGTCGTGCCAGGCGTTGCCCATGCTTCCATGCACTGAATCTCTGCCCCCGGGGGAAACTGAGGCCGAGGTTGTCCCTCTGGGTTGGAATTCCTGTTTGTCAAAAGGCTCAGCCGGCCCAGGCTGCGGGTGTCTCCTCCCTCATCCACCTTGCTCCGAGGGAAGGGGACCCAGGGGTCTGTCGCAATCTCAGTCCTGGCTCTAGAAGGCTTACAGCCTCACGTCACCTCACTGGTGTGGAAATGCCCCTTGATCTCCATCCTGGCCTGGGGGGGGGGGGTAGGGGGATGGGAAGACAGAAGTACGTCCCTCGGCACCTCTTTGTTCCAAAGGAAGACCTCCCCTCTGGGAGCTGTGAGGGACAATGGCTTGCTCAGTCACACAAAGTTCCTATGAGGAGCAGAGTTTAACTCGGTGCCGAGAGCAGAGGAATTGCTCATAAATGGTCACTACCCTCAGCTTTGTTGCTTCTGGGCAAGTGGTTTTGTGCCCGAGGTCAAGGGTGTTTCTCCCCAGCCCTTTGGTCCCGTCGCCCCAGCCCGCGGTAGAAAGACGGTCCCCCCGCGGGGCGCCTGGGCGGCTCAGTCGTTAAGCGTCTGCCTTCGGCTCAGGTCATGATCCCAGGGTCCTGGGATCGAGCCCCGCGTCGGGCTCCCTGCTCCGCGGGAAGCCTGCTTCTCCCTCTCCCACTCCCCCTGCTTGTGTTCCCTCTCTCGCTGTGTCTCTCTCTGTCAAATAAATAAATAAAATCTTTAAAAAAAAAAAGAAAGAAAGACGGTCCCCGCTGCGGGCAGCCGAGGCCGAGGACACCTCAAGCAGCATCCTGCAGGTGACCCAGGACTCGACCTCTGCTTTCCGGCGGATGTGCTGGATATTTGTGACCCGAAGCTCCTGAGTCACCTCCTGAGAAATGGGTGGTGGTGGGCCTGTGTGTCCCCCGGGGAGGGGGCTCCACGCTGGGACTTTCAAACATTTGGAAAAGAAATAAATAACTCACTAAGCCTCCGGCCAGCGATTACTGGGGCCCCGTTCTTTCCAAGTCGGGCTGTGCCCCAAATCTCCTTTTGTTCGGTAAAAGTCCCGCTTTTCTCCAGGGTTCAGAATGAAGCCCAAACCCGCCCGCGTTTACAGGGGCTGCTTAGGTGCAGTCGTGAGGGGCTGGATCGGGGCGGGAGAGAAATGTATTCGGATGGGGGGAGGCCTGCCACACTCTCTCTCCCTTAAAACCAAATTACTTCGTCCCCGATTACATTACAATATAAAAAAATGACTTGTGCACAGTTTTCTGCCATTAAATTATTTCACACATACCATTTATTTGGCCGACTGCGGGCCAAAGACATTTAAAAACTCTGCTCTCAGCCAAATGATCAAGTGTTCCTGGCTCCTCTCCCCTGCACCCATGGTTTTTCTTATTCCGTGTAATTTAAGGGTCTAAATAGTCTGGAGGGAATTAACTGCAAATTCTTCCTAAGACAAATAAACCCAGCCTCTTCGTTTCTGCCTTTCCCAAGCTGTTGAGAGACACTCTCTGTTTGTTTTTGCCTCAAATAGTCAGTTTGCGCCTGACCCCGGGGCCGCGGCGAACTCCAACCCAAATAAATAACTTTTATTAATTAGCATTTATTCTGACCAAATAAGCAGCCCCTCTCCCCCCTCCGATGTGATCTCTGCCAACACGTTCACAAAAATAAACAGTGGGTCCCCAGGACCTTGATGTGGATTTAACAAATTAACACCGGGCCTTGGTCAAAGGAGCTCCAAGCTGCAGAAATATTTACAGGCAGGAAAGTCTGAGGAAGGAAGTAGAGGTGGAGGGCCCGGAGGGGCCTGCAAAGGCTTCAGCCCCCACTCGCAGGTCTCCTGGAAGAGATGAGGGTTCCTTTGAAGGACCCCTGGTTCTCCCTTGTCGGGCTCAGACGAGAATTCTGGAAACTGCCCCGAGCTGTCACTGAGAGCCACCAGGAGGCGCTGAGGGTAATCGCTCACCTCCTCAGCAGGGAGAAGGAAGAGGCTGGACAGGCCAGTGGTTAAGGAGGTGAGAGCCACCCCCCCAACTCCCCCCTCACCCCCCACCCCCAGGCTCGCCAGCGGAGTGGCTGAGGGCAAATCTTTGAACAGCTCCCAGCCTCGGGAATCTCACTGAAAAATGGGAACAAGGAACTACCTCATTAACCCTACACGGGGCTCTTAGCCCGATTTTACAGATAAGGAGACTGAGGCTCCCCGGGTGAAGCAACATGCCAAAGCCATAGGACTAGGAAAGGCCGGAGCTGGGATTTGAACCTGCAGGTGAGCACAGAGCCCAGGCTCTTAGCCCCCTTGATGTGGGGCAGCCGGCCCTAAGAGGGTCTGCACCCCCCGTTCCTCCTGCAGAGGGATTTCTGAGGGTCTCTCCAGGGGCTTAGGGTGAATGCGTACAACCAGGAGGAAGGAGACTGAAGGCCGCAGAGGTGTTTCTGGAGCTGGGTGGGGTGCGTGCCGGAGCTCCTGGGCACACAAGCTGGGGCCTGGAGAAGCACACAGGAGGGAAAGGCGTGCAGGCTGCCCAGCCGGTGAGACCTACCAGGGCAGGGCCACTGTCAGGCATGACACTGAGTCGGGCCAGCAACATTAGAAGGAAGAAAGGAAGGAGTGACAGGAGGGAGGAGGAAGGAGAAGAAGCATGGTCCCTGAAGCCCTTCCTGAGGCGGTCAGCCCCACTCCAGCCAGGATCCCAAGCAAGGAATGTAAGAGCTGGTTTCATGTCCAGCCAAGCTGACCTTGGTCCCGGACACTGAGTGACCAGGCCTAAGACACAAAGGAGGGGCTCAGGTCCTCTGGGGAGATCACACAGGCAGACTTCCTAGCATCACCTCCCTGGAAGCCCCCAACAGCCTCAAGAGGGTCAGGCAGGCCTGTCTCTGTCCTAGAGAGAAGACAGAGGGAAGCCCAGAAGGGGCCAGGACCTACCCAGGGTCACACAGCAAAGAAAGCCCACTCCCCTGGCCCTTTCTTTTCTCGATACATCCCTCGTAGCCAGTTGCCAGGGAAAATGGAGAGAAGAGGTAGCCCCAGCCCCCAGCCCAGCCCTGGGCATGGTGAACACAACAGAAGGATGGAGCCTTTCTCTAGAGGGCCTTTCTGGCTCTATCCACTGGATGGGCCCGGTCCTCAGGAGGGCGTGGGGCTGCTATCCCGGGTTTGCAGCCTCCTTGAGGTTGGTACTCACACTGGACATACACACCCCTCACTTGCGGACCCTTGCATATATCGTTCCTGGGCTCGCAACCCCTCCTTTCTCCCTCCCTGACTCCCCTTCATGTCTCAGCAGAATGCCATCTCCTCGGGGAAGCCATCCTAGACCCCCTGTTGTAGCTGTGTCACACTGTTGAGTAAATGTGGGGTCATTTGTCCAACAGGGCCTGGAACTTACTATTTTTTGTCCCTCTGGAACCCATCACAGGGCCTGGCTTAAGGTAAACACTTCACAAATATTTTTTGAGTGTTGAGTAAATGAATGAATGAACAACCTGGGACTCTCATGCCCAGACTCCTGTCCCCGCCCCCAGGCCAGTGACCAGTATGGTTACAAGGGAGCCTAAGCAGGCGTGGGCTGACCCTGCAGTCTGGAGGAGATTGGGGGAAGCTCCCACAGATCCCCTAGAAACCTCAGCAGAGTCCTAGATGCACAGTTGCCAAGCATCTGGGTCTCTCTGGGGTCTGGAGCCTGTCCCTTCCATGCACAAAGGCCACGACGTGCTGCATACACTTCCACAGGATGACTGGACCCCCTCAGAAAACCCAGTGGAGGGGCCCGGGCACCAATGGGATCTGCCTCACCAGACAGCATGAGCTCCTACCCACCACAGGGCCTTTGCCCAAGCTGTCCCCTCTACCTGGAGCACTGCACCATTTCTGCCTGACTCAGGCTTACCCAGTTTTTAGTCTGAGCCTAAATTCCCTGCCCTAAGAGGTTTTCCCAGCCCCCAGGCCAGGCCGGATCTCCTCGTTACAGGCTCTTGGGCCCTTTCCCTCTCCCACACATCTGTAATGAAGTAGTTTTTCTCTTTTGGTTTATCTACTTTGTGCCCGTCTCTTCCATTTAACTCAGCACTAGGAAGGCAGGGACTGGGTTTGCTTGTCACCCTATAGCCCCAGGACCGGGCAAGAAGTTTGGTTTCAAAAATATTTCTGAATGATTGATTATGTAAATGAAGGAATGCCTCATCCCAGAAAACAATGGGAAATCCCAACATCCAAAGCCAGTTTGCCTTCCCCTCCGAAAGGCCAGTGGTTACTTAGATGTGACAGCCACAGCACACGCAATTAAAGAAAGATGAAGCGGACTTCATCAAAATTCAAACTTTAGTCAACACCATCAAGAAAGTGAAAAGACAACGCACAGAATGGGGAAAAGGTTCACAAATCATATGTTTGGCAAGGGGCTTGTATTTAGAAGATATTAAGAACGCTTAAACTCAACAATAAAAAGACAAGTCATCTAATTAAAAATGAGCAAGGGATCAGGGCGCCTGGGTGGCTCAGTCACTTAAATGTCTGACTCTTGTTTTCGGCTCAGGTCATGATCTCAAGGTTGTGGGATCAAGCCCCTTGTTGGGCTTTGCGCTCAGCGTGGTCTGCTCCAGATTCTCTCCCTCTGCCCCTCCCCTAGCTCGTGTGTGCTAGCTCTCTCTCAGATAAGTAAAATAAATCTTTAAAAAAATGAGCAGGGGCGCCTGGGTGGCTCAGTCGTTAAGCATCTCCCTTCGGCTCAGGTCATGATCCCAGAGTCCTGGGATCGAGCCCCGCATCGGGCTCCCTGCTCCTCAGGAAGCCTGCTTCTCCCTCTCCCACTCCCCCTGCTTGTGTTCCCTCTCTCTGTGTGTCAAATAAATAAATAAAATCTTTTAAAAAAAAAGAGAGAGCAAAGGATCTGAATAGACATTTTTCCAAAGAAGATATATAAATGGCCAACAAGCATGTGGAAAGATGCTCATCATTAGTCATCAGGGAAATGCAAATCGAAACCGCCATGAGACACCACTTCACACCCAGTATGATGGCTAGCATCAAAAGACAGATATTAACAAGTGTGGGCAAGAATTTGGAGAAATTGGAACCCTCGTGCACCGCTGGTGGGAATATAAGATGGTGCAGCCATTTCGGAAAAGAGTCTGTCTGATAGGTCTTCAAAATGGTAAATACAGGGGGCGCCTGGGTGGCTCAGTTGGTTAGGCGACTGCCTTCGGCTCAGGTCATGATCCTGGAGTCCCGGGATCGAGTCCCACATCGGGCTCCCTGCTCGGCAGGGAGTCTGCTTCTCCCTCTGACCCTCCTCCCTCTCACGCTCTCTGTCTCTCATTCTCTCTCTCGCAAATAAATAAAATCTTAAAAAAAAAAAAAAAAAAAAAAATGGTAAATACAGAGTTACCATCTGACCCAGCAATTCCACTCGTAGGTATAAACCCAAGAGAAGTGAGATGCATATCCACCCAAAAACTTGTATACGAATGAACGTTACTTATAATAGCCCAAACTTGGAATCAACCATCCAACAGCCAATGAATGGGTAAACAAACCATAGTCTGTCCACACAAGGGAATGTTTTTGGACTGTGAAAAGGAATTAAGTGCTGATTCATGCTACGACACGGACGAACCCTTAAAAACATTACTATGCTTAAGAATATTATGCTAAGTGAAAGACGTCAGTGCCATCCATGAAAGGCTGCATAATGTATGATTCCAATTTTAAGAGATATCCAGGGGCGCCTGGGTGGCTCAGTCGGTGAAGCGTCTGCCTTTGGCTCAGGTCATGATCCCGGGGTCCTGGGATGGAGCCCCGCATCGGGTTCCCTGCTCAGCCGGGAGCCTGCTTCTCCCTCTCCCTCTGCCTACTGCTCTGCCTACTTGTGATCTCTCTCTCTCTGTCAAATAAATAAATAAAATCTTAAAAAAGAAAGAAAGAAAGAAAGAAATGTCCAGGAAAAGTAAATCTAAGGAGACAGAAAGTAGGTCAGTGGCTGCTAAGGCCTGGTGGTGGGGAGGGTTGAGGTGGGGAGGGAAGGAGGATGACTAAAGGGTGCAGGGGTTTTGGGGGTGCTGCTGGAAATGTTCTAAAATCGTGGTGATGGTTGCACAAATGAACATATTAAAAATCACTAAAGTACACACTTTACACACTTTAAATGGTATGTCAATTATATCTCAATAAATTGTTCTATAAAAAGAAGTACACAGGAAAAGGCGGAGGGGCAGAGAGAGCCACTGGGATTGGTAGAGAAAGGAGCCCCCCTGGACTGGGGCAAGGGGACCCTGGGAGGGGCGTGAGAGTGGGGGACGTAATTGGCTAAGGCCCAGATGATGGCTCAGCCCTGCGGGTTTAGCCCCAGAGCCGCTCTGGGTCCTGGTCTTTGGGGAAACCTTCAGTGAGAAAGCTGCCAGGAGGCGGGTTCCTGGGACAGAACGTCTCCACATGGGGGCTGCCACAGCAGGCCCACTCGGGGAAGCCAGGGGGGCAGATATAGGTGAGGCTAAAGCTACCTCTCTGGCCCAGGAGCCTTTGAAAAATGGGGTCATTGGGCCCAACGAGGGGAGCAGAGACAAAGCTACCAGGCAGAGAATATCTGTGTCCTATTCTCAGGCACAGAAAAGGGCCAGGAGGTCAAGGCCAGCTACGGCTGACCATCTCAAAGGTTCTGGGTTTCCCGAGCCTCCCCTCGTGCCCCCCAGGCTTCTGGGTTCCAGGGCCTGACCGCTCTGGCTTCAGCAGCCCAAGAGTCCAAGAGTTCAAACTTCCAGGCTCCTCTGGCCATATTTGTGGTCGGCCCAGCCTTCTCCACTCCCCAGACCCCGAAACCACCTCCAGAAAGTGGGGGCACCTGGCTGAAGTGGGGCCCCAGGGGGGATGGGAGTCGGGGAGCCATTCGGGAGAGAGAGGAGCAGCCCTCTGCTCAAAATTTGGTCTGAGAAGGAGGTTAAGGTCTGTCCGTCTGGTTTTAATCTAAGGTTGGTGGCCAAATGCCAAATTTATCGTAAGACTTACATTTTAATAAGGGGTTGGTATTTGGAGGAAAGCTGCCCTCCTTAACCATTTCCAGACCAGGCTGAAGTTGCTGCTCAGGGGCCAGTGTGGGGTTTTGCCTCCCAGTTAAGAGCCCGAGGGCCTCTCGAGGCCGGAGCCAGCAAGCACCCGCTGGGAGTCAGGGTGAGCGCTGGTGGCCGGGAAGAGAGATGTTCCGACTTCCCGTAGCTTGGTTCTCAAGCCAACCCACCAAAGCTCTGGGGCTCAAGCCTGTGACTCTTGTCTTCTCAAGGACTCAGACCTAAAGGGACCTTACAGCCCCTTATTTTTGCAGATGGGGAAACCGAGGCAAGTCGGGGTGGCACTGACCTGGTCAATGGCTCCCAGCAAGGCAGTGGGATCCCAAGTTCTGCCCACTACAGTCCCACACCTGAGGATACACGTTTGCCTCCTCCCTGCTCCCTCTGTCCCTGGGTTGGGGTGGCGGGTGTTGGGGGGGTACTTAGGAGCTGACCGTTGACCCAGCAATCGGGCATGTTTGGGGGCAGTGGGGGAAAGGCAACCAGCAGCCCACCCAGAGAGCAAATGACTGCCTCCCCCTGCCCTCCACCACTTCCCTTCCCCCCTGGCCCCCACCCCGCATCTGAAAATGAGGAAAACTCCCCCTCCCCCTCCCTCTTGGGCCCTCAGTATCACCATCTGTGCAGTGGGGGCAACAAGGGGGCTATTCCTCCCAGTCAGGGCGGCACAGAGAGGACGGAACAGTCCGGGGCTTTCCTAAGAAGGTGCTAGACGCGGTGGGACTTTACACAGACAACTGTTCTCCCCACTAGTATTCTTCCCAAACGATGGCTCACTGGTCCTTCCCCTCTTGCGCTGGTGAACCCCTTGAGGAATCTGAGGAATTCTATGGGCCCTTCCCCCAGAAAAACACAGGTGCACACACAATCTCGCATGGAACTTTGGGTGATTCATAGACTCTCTGAATCCTGTCCACAGACCCCACCCTGTAAAGTCAGCTTCATGGAAAGGCAAGTTTCTTTGGCCCCAGAAGAACATGTCCCACTGCCCCCTGTTCCATCTGGGGGTCCCCAGCAGCCCTCTCCCCCCGACAGCGAGCGGCCAAGACCGAGGCCAGGGCCATGGGCCCCCTCCTCCAGGGCTGGCTGGCGGGAGCTCGCGGAACCCTGGTTCTGGAATGACGCTGCGCTCCCTGAGAGGCTGACCTTTAAAGCATCGCTGGAGGGCTTTTATGACCCATTTGTGAGTTCCAGGCACGCTGGAAAATGTGTTTGAGGCTCCAAGGAGCTCCCAGGGCCGTCTGGAGTGTTCCTGCCTCTCTCCTCACCACAGCTGGGCCTATGGGTGAGGACAGAGGACTCCTTCCCCACCCTTTTCTTTTTCTGTTTGGCTTCCATTTACTCAACTTTATTATGTGCCTGGCACTGGGTTAGAAAGTCCCGCCTTCTGAAATGGGGCAGGCGCCGTCGTTAAGCCCTGTTCTCAGTGGGGGACAGTGAGGTTCAGAGAGGTGAGGGAACCGACCCAGGTCACACAGCCAGGCTGTGAGGAGGCAGCGATTTATGCCCAGGCTGTCTGTCCCCAAAGCCACCCTTGCTCTCTGGAGGAAAGCAGCCCTGGTTAACCATTTCTAGACCAGGGTGAAGTTGCTGCTAAGGGCCCCGCGTGGTTCTCTCCCATCGGCGAGCCCCGAGGGCCTCGCAAGGCCCACAGCCGCTCCAGATTTCCACGGTTCCGTTGACCTCTCTGCTACTTGAACAAATCTGATCCCTCTGCCCACACCCGCTCACCTCATTGGCCCTGGTGCCCTCAAGGCTGACAATCCCCTGCCGTGTGTCAGCGGGCTGGTGCCTGTCTGCATCCCAGCAACCACCAGCCTGCCCAGCAGCGGGCACACTCAGGACCTGGGCACAGAGCCATCTGCGACACCCCTATTGTGTTCCTGGTCACACCCTAGAAAGTTCTCTGCTATGGGGAGCCATAGTCCATCTCCCTGTGGGTCGCCCCAGTTGTCTGGGGACTCTTCTCCAGAAGGGCTGCTAACACTTGAAGGCAGGTTTTCCAATGCCTTCACGCACGACTCTGGGAACCTGCCGGCCCCTCTCACCACCTCTGGGGTGCCCGGTGGAGGGGTTGACACCAGATCTTCCTAATGTCTCACAGGGGTGTCCACTGACAGTTTGCTTCAGAACTTCTGGGAAGCTTGTTAAAAATGAACGTTCCCGGGGGGCGCCTGGGTGGCTCCGTCGGTTAAACGTCTGCCTTCGGCTCAGGTCATCTACTGGATCTCAGGGTCCTGGGATCCAGCCCCGAGTCAGGCTCCCTGCTCAGCGGGCAGACTGCTTGTCCTTCTCCCTCTGCCCCTCCCCCGCTCATGCTCGCTCGCTCTCTCTCTCAAATAAATGAATAAAATCTTAAAAAACAAAACAAAAAAAACCAAAGGACATTCCCATCTCATCCTACGGGATTCCAATCCAGCAGGCTCCAGTCCAGCTGGGAATCTGCAGCCGACTTTCTCTCACCCTATAGTTTAGCAACCGTGGGGTTCAGGACAGCAAACTGGGAATGACCCAGTTCAACATGAAAAATGCCGATTCACGCTCTAGGTCTGCACTGTCCCATGGGGTAGCTGCTACCTGCAGCCGTCTAAATTTGCACTGATGAGAATGAAATGACAGTCCTCAGTCCCCCTAGCCACACTTCAAGGGTTTAATAGCCACACGTGGCTAGAGGCTCCCGCACTGGACAGCACAGACAGGGAACATTTTCACTATTTCACTATTACAGAAAGTTGTATTGGATGGAGCTGCTCTAGAATTCCAATTTTTCTTCTTTTTTTAATGGAGAGGGAACAACCACAACAAAGACCAGCATTGAAGGATATTTGAGAGGAGAAAAATCATCCCTAAATCCCACCATGTCGACATATCTGCTTAATTTTTTGTGGACTTTTTGGCCCATGTCCACATGTATCCAGCTTGCACATGAGTCCACTTACAGTGTGCATGAATATCATTTCCTTTTTTGGATGGGATATTGATGAAAAGGCCAGGATTAAGATCAGACATACCCAGGGACAGCGTGTGTGGTTGCACAGGTTGTGCACTGCACAACTCCAAGGGCACCATCCCCACAGATTATAGTGTAGCTGGTGCCCCCTCTAGTTATGCAGTCGACAACCCTTTAGACCATACCCGCTTTCTGGAAATAGCTGCATTCAAGTTCTGGCTTCATGTCGCACCAGCTACGTGAGCTCTGTGGACAAGTGGCTTCACCTCTCTGAGTCTGGTTTCCTCACTGTAAATGTGGACGGCAGTACCTAAAGTGCTTAGACAATATCTGGTGCCTAGGAAGCGCTTGAGTCACTTCGCTATTATGTCGGTGACTATTACGACCTCACAATTTTTTTTTTAAAGATTTTATTTATTTTATTTGATATAGAGATAGAGTGAGAACACAAGCAGGGAGCAGAGGGAGAAGCAGGGTCCTCACTGAGCAGGAAGCCTGATGTGGGGCTGGATCCCAGAACCCCGGAATCATGACCTGAGCCAAAGGCAGATGCTTCACCAACTGAGCCACCCAGGTGCCCTCTACCTCACGGTTTTATGGAGCAGATTCAGTGAGATAAGGCAGGTAAAGTGCCCTTTGTTGGGAGTGGCACCGCCCAGGGCTGAGCACATGTTGCTAGATATTCGCGTAATCTCCACCCTCATGTGTTGCTTGAGATTCACGTAATCTCCACCCTCATGTGTTGCTTGAGATTCACGTAATCTCCACCCTCATGTGTTGCTTGAGATTCGCGTAATCTCCACCCTCATGTGTTGCTTGAGATTCGCGTAATCTCCACCCTCATGTGTTGCTTGAGATTCACGTAATCTCCACCCTCTTCGACAGGATCGGTTGTGGTTGCCTCATTTCACCTAGTGGGGATACCAAAACTGCTTAACTCGTCATTTCCCTCTTGTGGGACATTTGGATTCTTTACAATTTTTCTCTATTGCAAATGATGTGGAAATGGCTCGTTTCTTTGTCTTTCCACTGGATTTCCAAACCCCGCCTACTTCGAGGGAAGTTCTCACAGCTGCATCCTCCTCTCTGCCAGGACCTTCCGGCTCTTTCTTGCCACTGAGTCAGCCAGAACAGGCTCCCCACACAAGTATAAAGGCTGATTCACCCAGCACAATGGTTAAGAGCTGGACTTTAGAATCAGCCTGCCTGGGTTCAAATCCCAGCTTCACTGCTGTGTGACTCCGAATAAGTTACAACCTTTCTGTGCTTCAGTTTTCCCATCTAGCAAATGGAGAAAATGTTATATCCCCCATAGAGCTGGGATGAGGATTAAGTGAGTTAATGTATATAAAATTCTTAAAACAGTGCCTGGGATCTGGTTAAGTGCTAAATCACATTAGCCATTAGTGTATTTATTTGGAGTCAGATGCGTCTAGGTTCGAGTCCCAGACTTGCCATATATTGGCTGTGCAACCTTTTGGCAAGGTACTCAACCTCTCTGAACCTCATGTTCGTATCTGTGGAGTGGAGACTTTGGCTATACTGAGAGGATCACGGGCAACCGTGTGCCTGGCACACTGAAGTCTCACTCCTAAACAACAGCTGTAAGACACCTTTTCTGCAGAGCCAGTGTGCGTGCGCGCGCGCACACACACACACACACACACACAGAACAGAGGCTGCCCCGAAGCTGTCCCAGGAGTCTTTCATAGATCCTTCATGGATGCTTCCAGAGAAGCTGGGTTGGATCCAGCAGGAAGCCTTGAGACTGAACCCAGAGACTGACCTTGTCTTTTTAGTCTCAGCACCTGGCACATGGTAGGTGCTCAATAAATACTGAAAGCAAAAATATGAATGGCTGAATGCATGCATGCATGAATGAGGGAATGGAATTTGGGTCCCAGGGGAGATAATCCCAATTCTGTGCCCGTCCAGATACGTGAAGACTTTTATGCACTATAGATTGGGATAAAGTATTACAAGATTTCCCACTTTCCTGACCCTCCTATCTGTAGAAACTAATGTATTTATGTTTCTCTAAATTTAGGGGCCAGAGTATGATCCAGAGAAATCCCCCTCCCAAAGGGAAAGGCTTCAGCCTGGCTTTGCTGGCACTCAAGGTCAAAGGAACAGGGGCATCATTCTTCTCGTAGGGGAGGTGGGTAGTGGGGGGGCTGGAGCCACATCCGCCTGCCCTGAAAGGCGAGGGATAGGGGGACTGGATAGGAGGGGCAGGCAGCTGGTTATCCCGAGGCCCTCTCCAACAGGGTCCAGCATCCTCCCTTCCTAAAAGTTGGGGACCACCTTGTTCCTTGAGCCTTCAAATGCAAAGGAAATTTGATCCCGAGCCCAAAGTCTGACCTCCAGAGTCCGACAGCCTGGATTGGACTCCCACCTCCTCCACTTTGCAGCTCTGTGACCTTGAGCTTATCACTGCTCCTCTCTGGGCCTAGTTTCCTTATGAGCGATGTGATGTGTTCCAACAGGACGGCAGTCCTGTTGCACAAGGGAGAATCCACTGCAGCTCCGGCCAATGGCCAGAGCTTTGGCCCTCTAGGTCTCACCTCCTCCGAGCCATTCAGAGCCCCTGGAGATGATGCGGGAGTCCCCACCCCACAGGCACCTAAAGTATTGGTGTGCATGGGGCTGACGCTCCCTTCCCCCACTCAGCATCCCAGCTCCCCACTTGCAGAACAAGGAAGAAGGCTGCAAGGCCAGGAACATCCACTCTTTCCACATATCGTCAAAGGTTTTCTATGAAACACTCTTCCCACAAGTCCGGGAAGGACTGCAAACCAAGGGGACCACCCCAAACCCTAAGGCCCTGGGTGAGGCCGCCTCCTCTGCAGCCAGACTGGGCTGGCTCAGACTGACAGCACCACCCTGTCCTGTGCTTCCTCTCTGATCTCAATGCCGCCTCCATCTAGGGGGACCAAAGTGCCCCCTTCCCACCCCCACCCCCCATCTTCCTAACCCCCCCTGCTGGGAGTGGTCGCTGACAGGGCACTCCTGGGAGCCCGTGTGGTGAGACCTGAGAGCTCAGGCCCCAGCTCCCTTGCTCACCACAGGACCCCAGAGGAGGCCCAGGGAGGGAAGGAGGTGGGCTGGAAGAGCAGGGCACCCCAAGCTGCCCCGGAGAGGGGTGGGGCATGGGCCTGACCCACAGCCAGGGCTGAAGACCATCCTGTGGCTGATGCAGATTTGGTGCCAAGCTGGGACAGGCCTCAATGAAATCCTTGTATTTACCCCAGTGGGTGAAAAAACCCCCTTGCGAATCCATGCGTTTAAAAGGCGCCAACCCCTACATTTCCTTCGCCCCATTTCCTGCTCCCCTCCCCCCACTCTGGCATTTCTCAGTATGGCCCAAACTCCTCATCTTAGGGGAAGCTCTGACTCAGAACTTTAAAAATCTTACACACAAACTTAAGAAAACAAACTTGGGGGTGGGGGCGGGAAGAGTCCCCGGTCCTTGACGGGGGCGGGGAGGGGGGTTGGGGCTGGGCTTTCCAAGAGGCCATCCTTCCCTCCTGGGGATCTAGGCCAGCGGGCTGGGCGGACCCCACCCGGGGAAGCCCAGCGTCCCGGGGGTCGCTTTCCCCGCCCGGCGGGGCGCGTCGGCGCTCGGCTGGCGGCTGGGGCCTGGGGTCGCTTGTACGCACACGCGGGTCGCCCCGAAAGCCAGGGGGGTGCCCGGCGCGCCAGCCGCCGCCCGCCCCGCCCGGCCATGTGCGCGCCAGCCCGTGCGTGCGAGCGCGCCGCGCCGGTGGCGGCCAGAGCGGCGCCGCGGCACATCTGGTTCCAGGCGAGCCCCTGGCGCCTGCCTCGCCGCAGACCCGCGGCCCAGACACACAGACGTTAATAGATCGGCGCGCCCAGCCCCGCGCGGCCCGCGCCCGCCGCCGCCAAGCTGCCGAGTGGGAGTGCGAGGCGGCCGCCCGCGCGGAGGGGTGGGCGCGGAGGGGTGGGCGCGGGGCGCGCGGGGGCCGGGGCGCTGCGCCCGCCCTCCCCCTCCCCCTTCCCCTGCGGCCGCCCGTCTGCCCTCCGGCTCCGACCCCTCCCTCCCGCGTCCGCCCCCCAGCCTCCGCGAGGTCCCGGCCTGGAGCCACGACTGCCCTTTCCCATCCCGGGAAACCGAGTTCACGGAAATCCAGCCCCCAGTTAGCGGCGCGCACGGCGAGGGCGCATCTCCGCGCACAGACGCTGCCACCATCGCCCGCCCGTTCCACAGTCGGGGAGACTGAGGCTGGAGCGGTCACTCGCCCCACGTCACCCAGCGAGAAGGCAACGGAGCCGGCCTTCAGCGGGGCGGTTGGACTCCAGCCCCACCCCAGGCAGATCCGCACCGGGTTTTGCCCCCTCCTCAGCTCCTAACGCACACACCCGGAACCCAAGGTCACTCAAAGTCGGTGGCAACACGGGCCCTTACCTGGGGCGTCTGCCGCACCCCCACCCTTCCCCAGAGGCCCTCTCCTCAGCCGCACCCCAGATCCTTTAGCTGAGGTCCTGCGACCCAAGCACCTGGAGGCAGTGAGGCTTCCGGGGGGCTCCCCAGTTTGGGAGGATTCTTTCTCTTGGCAAGGTTTCAAGACGGCTCCTCATTCAGAATTGCTCCCGGCATCAAACCCTGCACCGGAAGGGTACACTCCAGGCCCACTCTTGCTCTGGGAATCGCTCTGCTTTGGAACCTCCTTTTTTTATTATTATTATTCAGGGGTGTATGACACGATGGGTTTTGCTTTTGAAAGGAAGCTATGATCTTTAGAAACTGTCCAGATACTAGATTAAAGAGTGGGCTAAAGTGGGTCAGTGAGTGGTAGTGGGTGTCCCTCCAACTTTATACATACATACATACATACATATATACTACGCCTTTAGCCCCCAGGGGTAAGCACGTGTGCTCGCAAATTGCAAGTAATTTGTTGGCTCCAGGTTAAATTTTAGCATTCCCTCCGCCCTCGGAGGGGACTTTATAAGAAAATGGACCCACATCAAAGTACTACACTCACCCTCAAAGGAGGAAAATAGCATTTTTTTTTTCTGAGCTGCTTACACCATGGAGGAGTTCTGTTCAGAACTTTCCCATTAATACCCTCTGAATTCACTTGGGGGGCTTGTTAACTTGGGCCATCAGAAATCTGGGTTTTAGAACAAAACCACACTTTAAAAAAGTTCCCAGCCTGAAGGTAATAGGCTCTGTAATGGCCTTGGTGAATGTGCCCGGGCGTCAGAAGCCTGTCTGTTTTTACTTTCCAGCCAAGTCTCAAGGTAAAGTTTTGGGCTGGTAGGGCTCCCGCCCCCAACCCTCACCACCCAGAATGTGGGGCCAGGAGAAGAGCCGCGTGGTGCAGGAAGGGGAGACTCCAGCAAACTGGGGGCTCCTAACCCAGCTCCCAGCCCTTACTTCCCCCCACCCCACCCCCTTATCCCCTGGTAAGACATGCTGAGTGGGCCTGGGAGCCGGTGAAGGCCAGGCCACTGGCCAGGACCAACCAACACTGCTTCCACGTGTAAAAACCAAACCAAACAAGCAAATTGGCCAAGTGGAGCCTGAGCAAGTGACAGTGGATTTGGAGGGACGCCGGTTCTCCCAAGCATCTGCCACTTCAGCATCCTGTCCCTCCACAAAGGCACTTTCTCCTGCTCCTGGACCTGATGGCACATTCTGGTCACAGAACTCCGTCCCCTTGCCTAGTGGCCTCCCCTCCCTCCTCCTCAGCCAGAAACCTGTGGAGAGGATGCCGCTTGCAGGTGCCCAGTCCATACTCCACGGTGGGGGATGGAGGTAGGATCTCCAGAACTTTCAGGCCCTGGGACTTTGCGAGGCCCTGGCCCCAAGCAAGCCCAGCCACCAGTCTGTGAGGTGTTGAGTTCCTCCCCGGGCTGCCGGGTGACTCCAAAAGGTTAACTGGTGGGAGCTGGGCCCTGCGCAGAGACCTGTCTGTGTGGCCTCTAGCATGCACCATTTCTTCTGTCTGGCGAGCCCCTGTCATCTGGAAGCTGCAGACGCAGAGGGCCAGGGAGTGGCTGTGAGGGGAAGGGCACTGAACCCCCCGAGCCAGAGGCTTGGCCCAGCCATGAGGCCTTTGCTTGACTACCAGAGCCATGCCCAGACACCATACCAGTTATCATGATTCTGAAAGGGGCTCCCCCCGCTGCCCTCCACGGAGACCCCGATGTGCCAGCTACTTTACACTATGATGCGGCTGAATCTTCACACCTGCAACCCCAGGAAACAGATCCTCATCATCGACCCATCATGCGGATGGAGAAACAGGATCTGAGAGGACTAATAACTTCCTCTAAAGTCACACAGCCTATTTGCGGGGGACGAATCAGGGACTCATGCCCCCCGATGCACCCGACTTCAGCCCCTGAGCTCCTAACCACTGAACCATACTGCCTCCTGGTGGGACAGGGTCCATATTCCTGCGGAGCCTGGGTGAGTGTGTGCATACCTCTTCCTCCAGGCCCCAGCCCGCACAGAGTCACAAGGGGCTTTGGAGAGCACTCAGACCAGGGCTGACTCATGGTGGTGTCATCCCCACCCCCCACGCCCACTTCTAATCACCTGCTAGTAGATGCTTGGAACACTGTGTTAAGGGAGATTCTGAGGAGCCCTGGTTGATTAGCCTTGTTTGCCAAGGGGTTAAGGAAGGGGGTGTTCCAACAAGAAGATGAGTATTTGTCAATCCTGAGCCTGGTTCCAGTGTCCTGGTTTTATAGATGCAGAAGACTGGAGCCAAGAAAGGAGGCATGACTTGCTCAAGGGCGCTGGGAGAGTTCTGAACAAAGCCAGAGAGGGGACACGGGTTTTGCTCCCCTCTGGGGGCTCTTTCCACCTCAAAAGCAGTGTTGCAGAGTGCCACCATCTCGCTGCCCCTTGGCCCCTCACACATTCTTTTCGGAAGTTTCACATAGGTCACAGAAGTACATTCGAAGAGAGAGATGTTCAGTTTCTGCCTCTTTAAGGAAATAAATGAGCAGCAATCTGGCATTGCCAGGAAGCAAACCCTTATCCAGGGCCTCAGTGGCAGCAAGAGAAATCATCCTACCTCCTTCGATATATTTATATGAGGGACAATATTCCGCCTCTCGCACAGGAATATCACAGTGCTAGGTCATGTTGGCAAGGCAAGTTTTGCCCTGAGAGAACAATTATTTTTAAGATGCTACCATGAGAAAGTTTTTTTTTTACAAAACCAAATTAGAAACAACCTGATTTTTTTTAAATGGGCCAAAGACCTTAACAGACACCTCATTCACAGAAGAGATACAGATGGCCAATAAACATAAGAGAAGATGCTCAACATTACGTGCCATTAGAAATTGCAAGTTAAAACAACAAGCAGACACCACCACACACTTCCTGGCGACACCAAATGCTGGCAACGATGTGGAGCAACAGGAACTCTCCTTCATGGCTGGTGAGCACGCAGAAGGATACAGCCACTTTGGAAGACAGTGCGTCAGTTTCCCTATGAAACTAACCTTATTCTTACCATAGGAGCCAGCAGTCAAGCTTCTTGGTATTTACCCAAAGGAGCTGAAATATATGTCCATACCAAAAGCTACACGTGGATGTTTATAGCAGCTTTATTCATAATGCCCAAACTGGGAAGCAACCAGGATGTCCTCCAAGACGTGAGCAGATAAACCTCGGTCCAGCCAGACAATAGGATAGTATTCAGTGTTAAAAGAAATGAGCTATTGGGGTGCCCGGGTGGCTCAGCCAGTGAAGCATCTGACTCTTGATTTTGGTTCAGGTCATGGTCTCAGGGTCCTGAGATCGGAGCCCCAAGTCGGGCTCTGCTCTCAGCTGGGAGTGTGCTTGAGATTCTCTCTGTCCCTCCCCCCTGCCCCTTCCCCTGCTTGTGCTCTCTCGGAGGAGGAGGAGGAGGAGGAGGAGGAGGAGGGGGAGGAGGGGGAGGAGGGGGAGGAGGAGGAGGAGGAGGAGAAGGAGAAGGAGAAGGAGAAGGAGAAGGAGAAGAAGAAGAAGAAGAAGAAGAAGAAGAAGAAGAAGAAGAAGAAGAAGAAGAAGAAGAAGAAGAAGAGAAATGAGCTATCACGCCATGAAAAGACATGGAGGAATTTTAAGGGCATACTACTAAGTAAAATAAGCCAATCTGAAAGGGCCACATGCTGTAGGATTCCAACTATATGACATTCTGGAAAAGGCAAAACTCTATAAACAGTAAAAAGGAGTTGGCAGCCAGGGGAGGGATGAGCAGGTGGAGCACAGGATTTTTAGGGCAGTGAAACTATTCTGTATGATACTATCATGGGGGATGCCTGTCATTATCTATTGGTCCAAACCCTATGGCTTGAGTGACAATGACCTGCCAATTTAGGTTCATGAATTCTAACAAGCGTGCCAATCTGGGGCAGGGTGTTGATAGTGGGGAAGAGTGTGTGTGTGTGTGTGTGTGTGTGTGTGTGTGTGTGTGAGGGGAGGGGTTATGGGAACTCTCTATACCTCCTGCTCAATTTTGCTGTGAACCTGAAACTTCTCTAAAAAAACAAAATAAAATAAAATCTATTTAAAAGGAAAAACAAAAAGGAAAAAAAATTAACCAAAGCTTGTGGTGTGCTGCTAAATGTTTAACAACTGGTTCTCTGTGAGGAGGCACCTTGGATTTATGTTTGTCAATTCCTGGGAATAAATACTTCCACCAGGGCCAATTTCTAGCTACAGCCTGAGACCAATGAAGGCAAAATCGGGAGGACATGTGCAGAAGCACCCCAGGATACAGTATTTGCACCGTCCAGATACCGTAAATGCAAATAACCCCAAGCCTATAAATCATAGTCAATGTAGTAAAATGGTAAGAGGTGAGTTTTGAGTATATATCGCCTTTGTTTTCAGTACAGCTTGGGTCACTGTAAATTTATATAATTTAACTTTTGATGACATCTGTATGTGACAACCAGCTTCCAAAATCCCGCACGTTTCCTAGCGGGCACTCGTGAGGCAGCACGAGCTGGTGCTGGACGCCACCGCGGTTTCTGAGCGCCCAAGGGACGTGGTCTCAGTTTTGTGGGTTTGCACGACTCCCCGACCACGCGCAGGCACGTTTTGTCGGAGGCGGCATCAGGGTGTACGGCCCATTTCGGATTTGGAAACCAGATATTTTATGGATGGTGATAGCCGTGTCTGTCCCCCAAGAACTACCGCCCTTGGGGGGGGGCGCTGTGAAGCCCCCACCTCCTGCTTACGTGCTCGCCAGGGTTCAGATCCTTCCCAACGACCTGACGCAACCAGTGGGTCTAACATCACCTGCTCTGAACACCGGGGTCTTTCTAAAGTGACTCATTACCCTCAAGCGTGTGCCCAGAAGGCTGAAAAGTCGGAAAACTCAGGTTTCATGCCAATTATCAGGGAAAGAGGGGTGCATCCCCCCCAAACAGAGGTTGTGAGGGAAGGGGAGGATGGGTTGGGCTAAGGTGGGAGGGATGGAGGCAGCAGGGCGGGACTGGGGTCCTCGCTGTTGGTGCTCAGCACAATCCCTGGGTGGGGATTTAAAAATAAAATGCCAAGCCCCGCCCAGCCCTCTACCCTCCAGAGTCTGACTCAGGGATGGGGCCTGGCCATGAGCATTCATGGAGCACTCTCCAGGTAAAGTTACTGTGCAGCCAGGGGGGTCAAAAACCACTCACTGACAATATCAAGTGTATGGTCTTGGGGCATCAAGCCTGGCCTCGTGGAGCCCCAGCACTATGGCCACAGGCCACCGAGCCAAAATGAGCCTATTTCTCTGTCTGCGAAGTGGATTGTCACGGGCGTAAGTCAGGTAACGGAGCACCCCAAAACGAGAAATGATGGAATCTCTCTCTACACATGTGTGGAGTAATTCCCGTGTGCAGGGCACTGAGCCAAATGCACCATGCTGGGAGATCCACACTCTCATTGATTCCCCTTTTACGGATGGGGAAACCAAGGCTCAGGGACAATGAGGACCTGCCCAAGGTCATCCAGCTAGCTGGTTGGCAGAGTCAGGATTCAGAACAGAGCAGACAGGCTTCTTGCTCTAGACATGAGTGCCTTGGGAGCTCAGAGAAGATGGGGAAGCTGCAAGAGGAGAGATCAGGAGAGGAGGTGGGGGTGTGGTCAGGAGCATAAGAGCAGCCCTAAGCCATGGGCCTCTCGGAAAAGAACAAGGCGGAACATTCCTGCCCTGTGCATACTTCACCTCCTTCCTGTGAGACCCTCATTGTCCATAACTTCTGGGGAGTCTCAGCAGAGCAGGCACTTCCTGTTCCGTTCTATGAATGAGAACGGAGGTAGACGGAGCAGCTGAAATGTGGACCCAGGGAACGCTCCCGGCCTTTCTTCTTCAGAGTCAGTTAGACCTGGTCCTGATGTCGATGTGCTTCTTAGAGAAAACATGAGGTTGATGTGTGCTATTGCAGGTGTTTGGGGAGCGGGCAGGAAGGCACAGAGGGAGGGGCAGAGCAGGAGGTGGGCAGCTCACGGTCTGTGCCCACACCATGGAGCCTGGGTGGGGGGGGTGGCTCTTCAAACAACCCCCCTTCACATCAGGGGGCCCTTCCAGCCCTCAAAACCCTCTCTCATCCACCCTTAGAGACAGTGCAAGGGGGATACGGTCATTAACTTGCTTTTCAAGAGGGGAAACGGGTCCAGAGAGTCCACGTGGCCTGCCCAAGCTTACCCAGCTGGGATCTGAGCTAGAGTCTCCCTGCCCTTAGCTCCTGGGCCAAGCTACCTGTCTGCTTCCAAATCTCAAGTGGGTATAATAAGAGTACCCTCCCCACAGAGTTGTTATGATGATTTCACGGACTCGGGGACAGTGACCCAAAGGGGCTGCAAATCAGGCTGCTGGTTCTGCAACCTTGGCAAATCATTTCATTGCTCCGTGCCTCAGTTTCCCTGTCTGTATAACACATGATCCATGGATGGTTGTGAGGATTCCGTGGGATGACGTCTGGAAAGCGGTCAAGATACGGGACACACAGTGTCACTACGGCTTGTCAGCATGAGGGGGGCCCTCTGTACACCTCACCTATCTGGAGGGGGTGGGCTACGCAGGCCAAGCTCCCTGCCAAGCCAGGAAGCCCATCTCTGCCCCTCCCTTCCATGAGCATACCTGAATGCCCAACGCAACCCACGTCTGGCAGGCTCCCAGACTGAGGAAGCAACCTGCTCCCCCCAATCGTATGTCCCCACCCCCCTCTGCAGGGGGCTGCGCTGCGGGTCGCTGTGCCTCAGCCCGCACCCATCAAGTACGGAAGAGTCTGCAACGGGCTGGGCACATTTGCTTCATTCTACCCTAGCCAGGGCCTGGCCCCCACCTGGGCAGCTCTGATTTCATTAGCATTCTGCTGAGACCCTCCCCCACCACCAGACCCACCAAGGCCCCCCACTCACTCACAAAATCAGGATGCTGGAGTGTTTTCAGAGAGGAGGGGAGGGGGCCCTGGGGAAGGGAGGAAGGGCTGCTGATTGTGAAGACAGAGTCTGAGGCTCCTGATGAGCAGGGACCTCTTTGTGAGTGAGCAGACCCTGAGGCAGGGTGGGGTGCCCTCTCAGGTGTCCGCCCTGCCCTGGCACAGCCCTGACAGTGAGCGCCTCCTGAGTGTGCCCTGAGTGCCTCACTCTCCTCACCCTGGTCCTGAGCGAGACCCAGAGAACAGCCAGAACGCCAGACCAGTCTGGATCCCAGTCTCAGGACCACCCCCCCCATTCCTGAGCCTCATCTGATTCCCTACCCACAAACCTCCCACAAACCTCCCACCACCCCGCACAAACCTCCCACCAGCCACACTCTGTCACTTCCTGTCTTCGCACATGCTGTTCCCTCTGGCAAGAACACTTTTCCACCTAGCCTTGAAGCCCAGCCGAGTCTTCACCTCTCACCTTAGGCACCACTTCCTGTAGGAACCCTCCCCTCCCCACTGCATAAAGGCTTGGGGACCTGTCTGCCTCCCCCAGCCACGTCTTTATCGCTGATTAAACACCCCTGGACTGCACCAGCCTGTTTCCCTCCGTCCCTCTCCAGGGCTGTGTTGACCGTGGGGCCTGGCACAAGGTAGGTGCTCAGTAAACACTGGATGAACACATGAAGGACTCACAGCCCAGCTCTGTTTAGCGTGTAGACCCACAATGTCTAAGGCCCAGGAAAATGGAAGACCTAAAATACAGTTTCTGCGGGAGCTGGACAGACCCACGGGGCCAAACGGACACACTCAGCCCCGGAAGAGAGGTGTGCGTGGCCTCAGTGATGTAGCTGCCTGCCCTGGTGGCCGGGGACAAGATGGCAGAAAGGTGGTCCCAGGGCCAGCTGCCCAGGCCACCTGGACGGGCGTTGGTTGCTTTGAGGGTCATGGTTGAGTTCCAGCTCCTCCACCCACAAACTAGGTGACCTTGAGAAAGTTACTTGAGCCTCGGCTGCCTCATTTATAAAGAAGGCATATATGGGGCGCCTGGGTGGCTCAGTCGTTAAGTGTCTGCCTTCGGCTCAGGTCATGATCCCAGGGTCCTGGGATCGAGCCCCGCATCGGGCTCTCTGCTCAGCGCGAAGCCTGCTTCTCCCTCTCCCACTCCCACTGCTTGTGTCTCTGTCAAATAAATAAATAAAATCTTTAAAAAAAAAGGGGGGGGCATATAAAGGTCCCTCGGTGTTAGGTGAGATAATACGCGTAAAGCGCGTAAAGCAGGCCCCACTGCTATTTGGGGGCACTCTTCCTCATAAATGTAAGCCCTGTGACGCCAGGCAGCAACCCCTTGGGAGAGCAGCCTCGCTCTGTCCGGGTCCGAGGAGTTGCGCTGAAGCCCAACCCACACAGCGCCGCCCTCGGCCAATCAGCACGCAGCTCCTCTGTGATTGGCTCGAAGGTGGGCAGGGACCCAGTCCCGGCAGAGCAAGACCCTGGGAGAGATGCTGGCTGCTCCATCCACAGCTCCCTGGATCCAGCAGCGCCTGAAGTCCTGCCCTGGATTTTTTAGGGATGCACACCATTATTTTACTTTTGCTTAAGCCACTTGGGGCCGGTTTTCTCTCCGTTGTAGGTGACAGCGCTGACTAGCACACAGCTGCAGCCTTACACCTACACCCGGACCCTCATCTTTACCCTGGCAGAATTAGAGCGGTGCGCCCCCCACTAGGGGAACCCCCTCCCCCAAGTACAGCACCCGAGGGACTTGTGGATCGGCCTTTGGAATCCCGTCTCCTCTGCTCCCAGCCCTGCCCCCTGCCACATGTGCTGTCGTGGACCCCTCTCCCAACTAATTTGGGATGTGGGTCTTTGCAGCCTGTTCGCAGGGGCTCTCATCTGCCACGGCGTTGCCCCGTGGGGAGAGCAGGGGTGGGAGGGCTCCGGGGTCTGATTCCACCTCTGCCAGGTGCTGGCTGTGCAGCCTTGGGATGGCAACTCCTGTCTCTGAGCCCCAAGGGTCCCTGTGCTCCTCAACTTGGTGGAATTTACTGGCACTGAAATTCATTACCTGTGTCATTAGTCGCCTGTCGCCGGTTACCTGGAAGCTCCTAAAGGCTGTTGAGTGGGTGTCTGCATTTAGTATGGGCCTCAAGAAATATATGTTGAGTATTGGAACCTCTATTTCTTTTTTTTTTTTTTTTAAGATTTTATTTATTTATTTGAGAGAGAGAGAGAGAGAGCGAGAGAGAGCACATGAGAGGGGGGAGGGTCAGAGGGAGAAGCAGACTCCCTGCTGAGCAGGGAGCCCAATGCGGGACTTGATCCGGGGACTCCAGGATCATGACCTGAGCCGAAGGCAGTCGCTTAACCAACTGAGCCACCCAGGCGCCCGGAACCTCTATTTCTCACCTGTGAAATGGGAATGTTGATGGCCTTCTGTAAAGATCGGGGTGGGGGGAGATGTGTGCCCCGGGCTTAGGCCCAAATGGGAGCTTCCTCGGGGAGATGATTTGTTACTGTTTTGAACGGGGTCCCCGCAGGGGCTCTCCATGGACAGCGACTTCACCCGAAGAAGTGACCTTAATGGGGAGTGGTGGGCAGGCGCTGGCCCAGGCAGGGAAGAAGGGGAAATGCAGGTAATGGGCCGAGGTCTCCACAGTGGGCTGGAAGCTGTTACCCTATCCCCCCCCCCCGCCCCGCCCCTGGAGCTGCTCCCGACCCTGCTGTGGTGGCCCGGGCCTCTGGTGGTCTGCTACGTCCACAGCTGAGTAGCGCTGGAGACACCCGAGAGGTGCCCTAGGGTGGACACAGCCCCTGCCGCGAGAGGGGTGGAGACACTGCCTGCACCCCTCCCCTCCCCCTCGCCCCGAAATGCCAGCAGACAGTGGAAATAAGCCCCCACGCGCCCTGCCCTGCCTGTGATGGGGCTCGGGGTGGAGGGAGCGTTGTTGCCTTAATATGGAGCTAGTTTGGGCTGGGACCGTTTCTGTGCCTTGCCGGGGAGATGAGGGACCCTGGGGACCAGCAGCTGCCAGGGGTGAGGCTGGGTCCTCTGTCTGCGCTCTCAGGGACCCCCGCGGGAGTCGGTAGCTATAGCAGCTGGCCACATGCCAGTCCCGGGCCAAGCGCTTCCTACGTCTGCGGCCTCACCACCCACGTGTCAGTATCCTTCCTTTGCAGGTGGAGAAACTGAAGCCCGAAAGGGGAAGCCCTTTGCCCCAGGGAGCCACTTGGGCTGGGTCTGACTCAACTGGCCCCACTTTGGACTGGGTCTGATTCAACTGGCCCCACTCTGGACCTCCTCTCCGTGGGGCCATTTGGACAGACAAGACCACTAGGTCCCAGCCCTTGGCTATGAAGTCCTCAGAACTGCTGCCTTCCTAACGGGGACCATGCCCCCTCCTCAGAGGCCTGCCTGTAATAGGGGAAGGTAGAGACGAAGATCTGCTGCGCAGAGGACACCGGTTTGAAGAAAGCAGTGAACATTCGCCACAATCCGCAGAGCCCAAGAAGCTGCTACAGAACTTTCCAGAACCCTGAGGTTCTCCTGTGGGGGCTCCAGGCCAGCCCTTGGGTGCCAAAGGAGATACATCCCACCTCTGGCCTCTTGGGAACGGGGCTTCCTCAGCTTTTCTCCCTCCTCCCTGCCTGGGGCTCCCTCCCACGCCGCCTGCCCTGTCCACGGACCCACCATTCACTTAGATTTCCATCTGGTTCTGGTTTTTGAGAGGCAGAGGGAGGAGAGGGTTTAGGGAGAAGCTGAGAGCCGGCACCCAGTGGAGGTAAACCGGATACCTTCACTTCTTTTCTTGGCGCCCAAGCTCTGTGCATTTCCCCCCTGCCAACTGCCTACAAACACAGATCCACACGGAACCTGCTTTCTGATGGCTGCTTGGGGTCCCAGGCAGAGAAAAGAGTGAGCATCAAGATCAACCTTCCCATGAGTGCAAACACCATGTCTAAACCAGCTCTGCTGGAGCCCGGGGATCACTGAGCGTGTGTGTGTGTGTGTGTGTGTGTGTGTGTACACACGCACGCATGTGTTCTATGTGGCAAGAACCCATCTGTAATCCCTGAGGGAGCATATCTGAATATCTCAGCCTTTCTCCTGAGCCATCTTATCCACAGAACTTCTAGAAGTTGCAATTAATCTCTAATTTGAATTTTTAACCTCAAATGCCACATTATAAAAATAGTTGTGTTGTGTTTTATAGGCGGTATTTGTCATGAAATTATACATGGTTATAATTTGTGCCATGGAAAATAAAGCAAGATGCTCGTTCTGCCTGGGAGTGGCAGTCAGTACCAGCCGGGCTGGGACTGCAGTAAATCCATGCCGTCCTTCCAGAGACGGGACCCCAGGTCACCAGGCAGAGGGTCCTGTGGGGGGGGGGGACGCCCAGGGCTGGATCATCTGTCCCCTCTTTGGAAAGCAGAGTTAGGTACCAGCAAAGGCCACTAGAGCTAGTTCTTGGGACCCAGAACTCTGTTCCTAACCTCAGTTCCTTTTCCTGTGGGACCTTGGGAAACTTTGCTCTCCTTGGTTTTTCCATCTGGGAGAGGGCTTAGCGGTCGTAAGCTGGGCATCTGCCCCCTCCTCCCAAGCATCAGAGAGAGTGAAAGAGAAAACAAATTGGACAGGTTGGCATGGCACTGAGCCCCTGCCTGCCTGATCTCATCAACTCCTCTGAACAACCCAAGCTCCGGGAGCTATCATTACGCCCATTTTGCAGATGCAGAACTTGAGGCTCAGGGAAATAAGGTGCTTTCCCCATCAGAAATCGGGGGTGAGGTTGGGGCCAGAGTCCCACAGCCAAGCCAGGCCCTATCAGCAGCATGCCCTGCCCCCGAGAAGGCGGGGGACCCACTGGAACTCTCTGGGGCCAGCTGTTTCTATACCAGGGCCACCACTGAGCTATACGGGGGACCACGAAGACTGTCCCTATTCCAGGATCCCAGTCCACCTGCCTGGGTCGAGCTGGAGCCTCTGCTCCAGCATCATGACGCCCCTTGTCCATCCCTTCCTAAGCAAGCCTGGAGAGGCTGGGTGAGGCTGGAGTGAGCACAGCCCCGGAGGCTCTGGGCCAGCCAGGCTAAGGAATATGCTGAGGACAAGGGCCTCAGACCTGGCACCCGCATGTCCTCAATACATAGCCTATCTTCCTGAGCCTCAGCCTCCTTGTCTGGAAAATAGGGCCAGAAGACTACCTAGCTCCTAGAGTATCTGGGAGGAATTAATGAGATGAACCGTGGAGGGCTTAGCACATATTAGCTGCATAATAGAAGGTCCTGACTGTTGGGATCTCAGTGATGATGATGATGAAGATGAACACCTGCAAGTTGGCCGGCTCCACTGCCCCGACTCAGCCACGAGCACCCCACATTCCCTCCATCCCTCCAGGGATGCAGGATTTGTAGCCAGATGGCCTGGGCCAACCTTCCTCACCTAGTTAACAGGTCTGCTAACGAAGCTTCCATCTCAGGGTCATTGTGCCCCTGTGGCATGAAGCCCTAGGGTTGGGTCCATCCCGCAGATGGCAGGTTGGTTGAGCCTGATGCTGGGAATAGGACCTGCCCTGTCTCTGGTTCTGAACGGCTCCTGGAGCCTCTCCTCTCCAACTTGGGATCTCGGATCTCAGAGCAGCTGGGCCCGGGGCAGCCAGTTAGGGCTTGTGATCAGCTCCTTTGGAGATAGGGACGCCCTGGAGGCTCTGGGCAGCCAGGACACCTGCTGTTCCCAAGTTAGCCACTCATTTCCCACATGACAGGGAACACTGGCTCACCGAGAGAGCTACTGGGAAGGGCCTGGGTGCTCTGGACCCTCCAGACACCCAGAGATGAGCAGAAAGCACTCCCACCACTCTTAATATAACAATGACAAGTCTTGGACCAGGCCTTGCTCATTGGCTCACTCCCGCTCCTCTGCTCCTGGAACAGCCAATTTCTTTCTCACCTCCGAGCCTCTGCATCTGCTCTTCCTGCCACCTGAAGCACCCTTTCCAACCCCTTCTTTTGGCTCACTCATCCTTTAGGTCCCATCTGAAATTCCACTTCCTCCAGGAAGCCCTCCCTGAACCTCCAGACCAAGTAGGGGGCCCCACTGTCTGTTCTTATAGCAGCCAGGACATCTTCATGGCAGGGACCACACCTCCCTGATCCCTGCTGGGACCCCAGTATCTAGCACACGCTTGACACGGGGTAGGTGCTCAACAAATATCTATGGAGGGAAGGAAGGAAGGAAGGAAGGAAGGAAGGAAGGAAGGAAGGAAGGCAGGCAGCATTCATGGGATGCCTCCCCCATTCTTCCTCCCCTGAGACCGACATCAGCCCCTAGAAAAGACCGCCCTCTTGGGAGCTCTGCTCAGCCCAGACCTGAGTTCACTGCACCAGCAACAGTTGCCTGAAACAATGACCTCAGTTCGGGGACGTTAGATCTTTGCCTTTCCTTTATTCCTTCCCAGTGAAACCAGAGCAGTCCGTTTTTCCTTCTTGTCTCCAGCAATTTCCCGCTTCGAGCCCTGATACCCTCCCCGCCCGGGGGCTGTCGTGACTGCAAAGCCAGCTGCCGGGGCCAGGGCCGGAGGGGGCGGAGGGGGGGGGGGCACGGGAGGCTGGCCTTCCAATTAAAACACGATGTCTCTGGAAACATGAGATTCCCAAGGCTGGGGTCCCTCCCCGGCCCCCAGCCCCTCCGTCACCGTCACTGCACAGCCCAGGGTCCTCCTGCCTGACTGCTGTGGGGCAGACTCTGCACCAGGGGGTCCCTGGAAAAGCAGTGCCTTCCTCAGGGCACTGCAGAAGTTTCCAGGTGAGAACCAGGAAGACAGGAGGCCCAGTTCCTCCCTGGCAGGGCCTGGGACGCTTCCAGCCAGAGGTCACTGCAGCTCCTTGGCCATCTGGGGAGCCCGGCATGGGGTGGCCACCCTTGTCCCTAGACTCTGGGGATCACTGCATATTTCCTCAGTGGCTTTGGGCAAGTCACTTTGCCTTTATGAGCCTCAGTTTCCTTATCTGTAGGAAGGGAGGCAGGCGGATAGGAAAGCCTGGACAGGACAGTGGGCAGCGACATGCCCTCATGCTCTACTCCCTGGTCAGGGGCCAGCACTCGCCTGTCCCCTGGTGATTTCCCAGCACCATGTCTCAAAACAACACCCGTGTGGACCGAGTGAATGAGCAAATTAATGGATCCCATCCAGTGTTCTTGGAACCCCAAGGCAAGGTGTCTCTTGGAGGGGGACGGGGAGGCAAGGGGTTCAGCAGTCTCTCAGGGGAAGGCAAAATGGCCTGTTTTCTGTAGCTTCGCCATGAGGAGAAACAGGGGACAAAGTGCCCAGCTGTCTTCTCTCCCGATCTTGGGACGTTTTTCTGGATGGCCCGCTCCTAGTGTGGGAGGCAGCCCTTCCTTCTCCAGGTCTGAGACCAGAGGATGGCGCTCCAGGTCCCAGAGAGGTGGCCAGGTCTCCAGGCCCCCAGCTGGGAAGACGTGGCATCTAGAGGCCCCTCTGGCTTCCAAGCCCATGGGGTGAGTGGTGAGGGCTCTGAGGGGACGAGGGGCCTCAGTGAGGGCAGGGTCAGCCAGGGCTCTCAAGAGAAGCTTGTCCTCTGCCATCAGCTGTAGGGAGGGGGGCCGCTTTTCACTCTGTGCATCTCAACGTTGCAAAAAGACGGTGGACCTGGAGGCTCTAAACCTTGCTTCTCCACCCACCATGTTACTGGGGCAAGTCATTTACCCTCTCCGAGCCTCCGTTTCCCCCACTGGAATCCTAACAGCAGAAACCCTTGCTGAGCTTGACTCCCGTGCCCACCTGCACTCAGCTTCAGCTTGTCCCTAAATCTCTAAAACCACCCTGCAAGGAGGCATGGTTCCTCTCCTCATTGACGACCAAGGCGCTCAGAAAGAGGAAGAAACCCACCCAGGGCACACGGCTGGTGTGGACGACCGTGAGGCACGGTCCCCATGCAAACAGACCCTTGGATGACTCGTTGTCATCAGCAAGAAGAGAGTCGGAGCGGAGAAGGGGGTCCCCAGGTTCCATGGAGGGGGGAAGGAGGCCCAGGAGAGATGGGGATGGGTGCCGGGCTCTCCTGAGGGCCCCGCACCCGCCTGGGGAGGGGGCGGCCAGAACCTGGGCCCTGCGTGGCCTGGCTGCCCGCTGGCTGGACCGGCCGTCCGCAGCACCATCTTGAGAGCATTAGGGGCTGCAGTTAACAGCTGTTTTCTGTTACGTGTTATTTGTTAGTCTAATGAAAGGAGGTGCACTGGCTTTCAAGACCTCGGCGTTCTGCGGGGGTTTTACACAGGAGGCCCGCGCGAGCTCCGGCGCAGGAGAGGCCCGGGGCCCCTGCCAGGCGCGCCCGGCGGCTCCCGCTTTGATTCTGCGGGTTGCAGCCATCCGCGTGGTAATTCCAGCTCTGGTTAAATGTCACTTTTAATAACGCCATCTCTGGCGTGGAAATGTCTGCGCCCAGGGCAAGGGGGGAGGACGGATGGGGGGCCGGTGGGCAGTACCTGGGGCCGCGGACAGCCTGCCCCTGGGGACTCTTCGAGAGACAGCAGCAGGCGGGCAGGATGCTGGGAGGGGGCTTTTGCAGTGACAGGAAAGGCAGAGCCCAGCTCAGCAGTGAGGCTTCTGACCCCCGCCCCCATGCCCCACGGCTGGCAGCTGGAGGGAGAAGTCTTCCCCTGTGGCCACACCCCCTCATCCCAGTCCCTAGGGCTGCCTTGGGCTGGTACTCAGTAGGCGCTCAATGACTGCAGTGGATGGTCCACAGGTCTCTGGGGACGCCCCAGCAGCTCCCTCCCCTCCTGGACACTGGACCCTTTCAGCTGCTTCCTCCGGCTTCCCAGGGCGGCTCCTCCTGGCCTCTCCAGCCTCCACGAGGACCACTTTCCACTCCGGCAAACCGAGGAGGGTGGGAGAGGTGCAGAGTCAGTACTGGGAAGGGCCTGTGAGAGTCCCGTGGCGCTCACCCTTTCACGCACACAAAGATGACTGGGGAACCCGCTCAGTGCAGATGCCCAGGCCCCGCGGAGCATCATTCCATGGGTTGGGGCGGAGCCTGAGAACATGCATTGCAACCAGTTTCCCCCGGGGCGGGGCGGGATTCTCAAGCAGTGATTTCTGGGACCACGTGTTGACAAACAGATGGTCCAAACCCCCTCAGGCCAGCGACAGGCCGTGTCTGGGGCCCCACCTACCGCCTCCTGCGCAGGAATGTCACAGAGGTGACACCCCTCACCTGCTCGGCTCTCAGGCAACAAGGTGCTCGCTCAGCTCTGGGGTGGAAGGGCCCTCTGTGGAAGCTTCCAGTCTCCCCGCCCCGGCCTCCTGCCCTTTCACGGCCCCACACCAAAGACCTTCCCCCAAAGCCCACAGTCTGCCCAGCAGCTCCTGTCCACCTCTTGGCCGCCAGGTGCGAGCTTCTCTAGAACCCCTTGCCCCCCTCCCCCCGCGGCCCCCAAACCGGAACGTCCCAGCCGCCCCTCCCATGCACAGAAAAGCAGAATGGATCACGAGAGGGACCAAAAATAATGTCTTCCAGAGCCTGCTTCGTCTTTTAGGATGCAATAAAAGATATCACCGGCCGTAAAGTACCCCATGTGGACGGCACCTCTCATCATGGTGGCCCTCGGAGCCAGGCTGGGGACAGGCAGCTTCCCAGATGTGGAAGGGACACAGACTCATAGGGGCAGTGAGAGCATCTGGGTTGTTTAGCGACCTTGAGATTCCACGACTCCTGGGCTCTGGCCTTGCTGCCACCCGCGAGCCCCCACCCCCAGGGAGGCCACGGCCTCCTCCGGGTAGCAGCCCCTGGGTGAGGAGCACTCTGCCGCATGCCCCCTGCCCCCGTGCCCTGGCCTAGCCCCTGGAGCACCCTGACTGCTCAGCATGGGAGCTGGCCACATAACTTTCCCCCCTCTGTCTAAACAGGAAGCCCCCCCCCCCCCGCCCCCGGTGCTCTCCTACTCACCACCTCACAAAAGCCACTTAACCCTTGGCCCATTCCAGAACCTTATGGCCGCTCACCGCTCACCGGCTGCTTGCGGCCGCCCTGCCCCCTCAGAGCCTGGACTTGATCATTTGGGCCAGGCTGGAGCCCAGACGAAGGGCTGTGAGTGTGTGAGTGTGGGTTTGGGGGCTGAGTGTGTGCAGGTGCGTGTCAGTGTGTGTTGATGAAGGTGTGTGTGTGTGTGTGCAAGTGACTGGGTTTGTGTGTGAATGTGTGAGTGGGGTTGTGGGGGGGAAGGGTTTGTGTGTGTGAGTGTGTGAGAGGGGTTTGTGTGTGAGTGCGAGTAGGTTTGTGTGTATGCGTGAGTGTGTCAATGGGGTTGTGTGTGTGCATGTGTGTGAGTGTGAATGGGTTTGTGTGTGTGAGTGGGGTTGCGTGTGAGTGTGTGGGGTGCATCTGTCTGTGTGTCTGGGAAAACCAGTCCACCATGTGGTCCCCAAATGCCAGCCCATGACAAGGTCTTCACTGACCTACCACAAAATGAGAAAAATAGGGGCAATCTGTGACTTTTTTAAGCTAGATGAAGTCAGTTTTGAGGCCCAGTCCTGGCTTCGGGACGCCGCAGGTTTCTCTCTCGGATAAACAGATGGAAGCAGCAGGGTCGCCGCTGCCCCGAGTAAATGGCTTTTCTGGGCAACTCTTACAACCAGCCCCTCCGTGCCCGTCCCTCTCAGCCCCTGGAAACCTCACCGGGGCCTGAAATCTGAAAGTCTGGGCAGCTGGCAGCAACTCGAGGCCTGACATATAGTCGGCACTCAGACAAGGATCGTGGAGTGAGTGAGTGAGTGAGTGAGTGAGTCAGTGAGTAAGCACGGGAGCTGGGCTAGACTGGGGAAGGGGGCCGTCCTGTCGATGTTCCTGAGTCAGGGACCCTCCGCTGTTCTCCTGGGTCCAGGAGGCTACAGACGGGCCTGCGGAGGGGGAGGGAGGCCATTCTAGATGTTTCTGGGCAGGAGGGGTAGAGGACCCCTCACTCACTTCACACCTCCCCAAACCCAAGCTGGGCAGCCCCCGACACTGTCTCCCACAGGCCTGTGACCCAGGCCGAGCCGCTAAGGAGTCCCCTCGGCTGGCTGCCTCACGGCCCCCTGAGTGCAGCCCACACCTGCCTGGGAGACCACCGAGCATTCCAGGGGCTCCAGGGATGGCTCCAGGGAGTGGCAGAGAACAGGGGCTTCAGAACAGGACAGACCTGGGCTAGAACCCTACATCCGCAGGAAGACGGGACCTTGGCCAGTGGCTCGTTTCCTTCTGCATAGAATGGGGATGATAAAAAGGACCCACTTCCATGGTGGCATGATAATGGGGCTGAGGCAGGTGGAGCCCTGGGGGGCACACAGTGAGCACCCGGCGAACAGGCCGGTGAGGGCCGCTGGCCACCCTCCCTGCGTCCCCGGCACGACCCCTGTCCCCTCCCACAGCCGCCAAGCCCAGGGCAGCCCCTGGCCAGCTTCCAACCCTGACGTGCCATTTGGAGGATGCGTTCAGGGGGCCCACTGGCTCCCCCTTAAATCACCCCCAAGATTCACATCCACCTAGGGTCAGCCACTGTCCTTTGGGTCTTGGACACCATGAAAGTCCCCTAAGGTTCACCTCATCCCATCTGACCTCACATTTCTGCCTAGAACAAGCCTCTCCTTGTCTTCACCCATTCAGAAACCCTGAACACGGCACAGGGCCTATCCGATAGCCCCACTCTGTGCAGCCCTCAAGGCCTATCCCCTCCTGCCTCTCTGCCCCCTTTAATTCCCCAAACAAATCCCACCCCTCCCTTCCCAGCTGGGAGACCTTGGGCAGGTTGCTTTGCTTCTCTGGGCTTCCGAAAAATAGGGATGGCAAATCACTAGCCCTGCCTGATTCGCCGGGCTGCTGTGAGCATCTCAATGAGCTATAATGGAGCCCCTTTAAGGAGCACCCACTCTGTGCTGTCTCCCACACCCACTCAGGGCTCACCACACCTACAGGGACATCCCTGTCCATGGTGCCCATTTCATAGATGGCAACACTGAGCCTCAGGATGCTTTCTGGGCCTCAAGTGTGGTGTGCAGACAGGCATTATCACTACTGCTCCCAAGCTACTTTTCCAGAGTCTTCTGGGAGGGAACAGTGACAGCGCCAGCCTTGTTGAGCTTCTGCCCATGGGGAAGGGCCCTTGTGGGGTGCTAGCTGGTCCAAGCTTCCTGTGCCACACCCCCAAGCTCCACGCAGTTGATCTGCTAGAGGAGCAAGACCACCCTGGAGCCGAGAACAATGAACTAAAGCGAGGGCCCGGCCTGCTGACAAAAAGCCAGAGAGGCACCCCTCCCACCAGCCACCCTGGGGGACCCAGCAGTTCTCTCCAGCTGAATTCCCCTGGGCTCTCAGCTTCTGGGCCTGGCTCCTCAGCCTCTCACTCATCCTCCTCTCTTCCTGCTCAGGGCGTGTACCGAGGGCTGCCCTCACCAGGCCCTGCCGGGACCCAGACCCCGGAGACTCCATGTTCCTGGGGCATCTTCTCAGCCTGGATCAAATCATGATGAAGGACAGGAGGGGCCTCTCAAACATCTGGGCCCTGCCTCCCATTGTTCAGGTGGGAACTGAGCCCAGAGAAGGGATGTGACATGCTCAAGGTCACACACGGAGGGGCCAGCAAAAGCAAGGGCTCCTCGCCCATGGCAGATGGCTTTACCCCCTGCCCGCCCCCCGGAAATGGAGGCAGGGAAGCAAGGGAAGGGAGAAGAAAAGCGGGCTCCATCTGAAAAAGGCCCAACTCTGAGGAAACCCTTCTTGTCTTTTTCCCCCACCAGCCCAGCTCCTGTCCCGGCCGCCCGCTTGCAGGGCTCCCGCCACCACCACCCCAGGGGCTGTGCAGCCACCTGTCACAGCGAGCTGGGGGAGGGAGGTGGCTGAACACCGAAGTCAGCTGCAGAGAACAGGGTGACGGTTCCTCCGAAAATGAAACCTAGAATTGCCCCGAGACCCAGCAGTTCCACTCCTGGGCATAAACCCCAAAGAACAGAAAGCAGGGGTTTGAAGAGGTATTTGCACACCCATGCTCCCAGCGGCATTAGTCCCAGCAGCCGAAAGGTGGAAACACCCAAGTGTCCAGCGGCAGATGAATGGATACGCACGCGCACTGGAATATTACTCAGCCTTCAAAAGGCAGGAGATCCTCACACCTGTTGCACGTGGAGGAACCTGGAAGACGTCATGCTAAGTGACTTATATAAGCCAGACACCAAAGAACGAATGTTGTAAGCTTTCCCTTCCATGAGGTCCCTAGAGTCGTCGGATTCACAGAGACGGAGAGGAGAGGGGTGGGTGCCGCGTGCAGGGAGGGGGATGCAGAGGCGGCATTTCAAGGGTGCAGAGTTTTATTCTGGGGAGATGAGAAAGTTCTGGAGCCGGATGGTAGCGGTGGTGGCACAACAGTGTGAGTGTGCTTCATGCCCCTGAACTGTGCGCTTAAAAATGGTGCAAGTGGTGGGCGCCTGGGTGGCTCAGTCAGTGAAGCGTCTGCCTTCGGCTCAGGTCGTGATCCCGGGGTCCTGGGATCGAGTCCTGCATCGGGCTCCCTGCTCAGCAGGGAGTCTGCTTCTCCTTCTGCCCCTTTCCCCTGCTCGTGCTCTCTCTCCCCCTCTCTCAAAAATAAACAAAAACCTTTCAAATAAAAAATTTTTAAAAAAATGGTGCAAGTGGTAAACCTTCTGTTGGGCATATTTCACCACAATAAATGTTTTAGAACTTGAAGGCAAGTTCTGCCGGTTTCTAGAACTCGACGGTCCCTTTAGATCCTCCACTCAGACACTCGGCCCTTCCCACCCATCACTGGCAAGGGGAAGGGGCGGGTCCCCACCCCAAAGCAGACTCACCCTTGGCTTCCTGGCCCCCCAGTAGCAGATGTGGCTGAGGGGGCAGCTCCGTGAAGGGAGCCCAAACCTCCCCCACACCCCCAGGGGCTCCAGCCACCCTGGCTCAGCCTGTGCCCCCAGCTTCCGAGCACCCAGCTGCCCTGACTCTCTGGGAAGTGGACCACTTTCCTGAGGTCCCCGAAACAGGTACCAGCCCTGCAAAGGCGGGACCCCTCCCCCAGGGGCTGGGGGGCCTCTCCGCCTGGCTCCAGGGGCTTTGTTTATTTTCCCAGTGTGTCCGCATCCCTGTTTCCGCCCTGCCCACAGGAGGGAACGCTTTAAAGAAAATCTCAGTTATTAATGTGGTTTCTTTTGTTGTAAGTCATTGCAAAGGCAGCAAACGAGGGTTTATTTTCCTAACGTGCTTGGCATAGCTCAGCGCCCGGCGCAGACTTCAGCGCTTGATTTGGGAGGAACGCGAGACCCTGGTTTGCTCTGAGTCACCAGCGAAGCCACAGCCTTCCTGGCCAGTTCCGGGGGCGCCTGCTCTGGGAAAATCCTTGGCAAGAATAGGCTACATCTACTGGTGGCTTTGTGAAAACAAAAGAGAAAAAATATTTTTAAAAATGTGAGCCTTGTTACCTTAGCAGATTTGAAAATGTATTAATTTTCTAACCCATGAGTTTCCCCATTAGCCCCATTAGCCCTTCATTTAAAAAAAAAAAAAATTATTTATTTATTTGACAGAGAGAGACACAGCGAGAGGAGGAACACAAGCAGGGGGAGTGGGAGAGGGAGAAGCAGGCTTCCCGTCGAGCAGGGAGCCCGATGCGGGGCTCCATCCCAGGACCCTGGGATCATGACCCGAGCCGAAGGCAGACACCCAATGACTGAGCCACCCAGGCACCCCTAGCCCTTCATTTTTAACAGGCCCCCCCTTCTCTCTTGGTGTCAGTTGCTTTCTTTGGGCCCAGAAACAGCTCCAGAAGCCACATGAAAACCCACTTCTGAGCATGTCCCAATCTCCAGGGAGGCGCCAGTGTTCCCAGCAGGCCCAGGACTAGGGGGTGGAAGTCCCAGCCCAGGGCCCATGCCTGCTGGCGTGGGGTCCAGAGTCCCGGCACCCTGAGGCTTAGTTGCCCACTTAGGAAAGGGGTTCAGTGATGCAGGCCGGGCTCACCAAGTTGCCGGGAGGAAAGGTTCCTTCTCCCCCACTTTGGAGACCTCAAGACTTGGGAATCCACGGTGAGTGTTAGTGGGAGGGGGCACCTGCCGGAGAGGGAAGGCTACGGAAGGAGAGCAGGGCAGTTGGCCTGTGCCCTCCCTCTGCAGGCCCAGAGCCAGACAGCGGGCCAAGGGGTTCCCACAGGCCAGGGGCAGCTACACAGCACCCCCACCTGCCTCCTGGGGGGGACTCTGCCTGGCAGCGGGCACCCCTGGAATGCGCCCAGTTGGCCTTGGGGAGATGCCTGACTCTATATAAAACATTTGGATTTCATGGACTAGTGATTTGCTTTCAATCTAAGGAATGAGTATAGGGTTACCTCCTTTTAATTTTGCCAAGTAAGGACATTAAAATAAAACAATCTCCAGTTATTATCTCTAGTTTGTAAAAGAAAGGGCGTTCGAACACCAAAAGTGAGGAGGAAAGACATAATAATCCCAAACACAGAGAATCCTTTACACTGAAAGGTGTAGCTTCCTGAAGAACTCTCCATATTGTCCTGTTTGCTTCAATTTCCAAAGGCCTGGAGAAAATCTCCCCGTGGGCCAGAAGCACTGGGCTGGACCGCCCTTCCCCACACAGTGCTGGGCGGGGGTTCCAAGGCAGGAGGCAGCCGTGAGCCCCTCACTGAGCCTGCAGCCCTTCGTCGCGCACAGATGAGGGGAAGGAGATGCCCACCTCTGGGGGCAGACGGATGCCGCTCCTGCCCCGTCCCACCTGCCCCCACAGCCAGGGCCTTCTCTGTTCCCAGTACTTGCGTACCCCTGGGATGCGGAAGCCCCACCCGGGGAAAGGCCACGCAGGCCTCCAGGGCTCTCATTGAGGGTGGTGGGCCCCAAGGGGCTGCCGGGGAGACCCACTACCCACCAAGCTGCCAGGAGGGCTGCCAGCGACCCCCCGTCCAGGCACTTATGTCCCCAGTTGGCACGAGCTATTCTGGAACTCCCCAGAAAAACCCTGAATTTGGAAACCTTCTACGCTGTGCCCAAGAGAAGCAGTGCCTTCCACTGTCTTTCGGCAAGGCTGGGGGCCAGGGTGGAGACAGGCACCGAGCCGCTGGCCAGGGCTTGAGTACAGAAAGCCTGTGCCTCCTCCCTCCTCCCCCCATCACTCCTGCACCCCTCTCTTCTCTCCTTTCCTTCCTTTTCTCCCTTCATTCTTGGCTTCACCTTCAGTTTGCTCCTCCTTCTCGCCCCACTCCCAAGGGGGTCCCCCACTCATCAGGGTGAAATCAGAGCCCTCTCCTCTCCCCTTAGGGGAAGCTGGCTCCGAGGCAACTGCTCCTCCCAGGAGACCTGAGGTCCTGCAACAAACTCAGGCGGACAGAGCCCCTCTCCTCTTGCACCAGAAGGCACCCCACTTTACCCCTTGTCCAAACAAGACACCTTCCTTCCACTTGTCCCTCAGGAAAACCCCAGCTCCTGGGGGTGGGTCTGCCTGCTTCAGGCAGGGTGCAGAGCGATGTCCGTCCGCTGTGGCTGGTGGGCAGTGGCCCCTGGGAGGGAGCCGGTACCAGCTGGGTTCTCTCCGAGGCGCCGCTCTGTGTCGGGCCTCCCTCAGGGATGCACGTGCTCCTGGACGAGGTTTCAGACGAGGCTGAAGTCACCTCGGTTTTCCCTGCACCTCCTCTCATCTGAAAAGCAGGGCACGCAGCCAGCCGGGGCTCTCAGCCGAGACCTGGAGGCTGGTGCAGGAAGTGGGGGTGCCCAGGAGCCGGCGGGAAGGCTGCTGGAGTCAACTGGGTGACCTTTTAGGGGCCCAGAGCCTCCAGCAGGCCAGGCTGCTCCCCAGAGCTAGGGGACGGGGCTGTGGTCTCAGCCATCCTACCTCCTCCACAGGGTGTGGTGAGCTGTGGGGACTCAGGCCCTTCCTCTGCCCCCATGAAACCATCCAGGGCCAGGGACCTCAGCTTTATCTTCATCTTCTCTTGCTCTATCTCCCCCACCCCTCCCCCTTCTCACCAAGGGCTCAGGCCCTTGTGATCCAGTGTGACTTTCTAGGGGAAAAAAAAAAGCCACTTGGGTGGGTTGTTTGTTTTTAAAGCCCTTTCCTGATGACCTTTAACCTCGGCAGAGGAGAGAGGCCTAGCTGGCTCCTTCGGCTTGGGCCATTCCACCGAAGAAGCTGCTGGTGGGGCAAACTGGAGGTGGGGGGCCGGCATCCCTGTCCTAGCCAAGGAGCCCATCCGAAGACCTAGCAGCAGCTGGGGTGGGATCGGAGGCACGGGCGCAGAGTTCGGAACCCAGTTGTGTGACTCGGTGACTCGGATGCCCTGCCCCTCGCAAGCCTGGTTTCCCTAACTGTGCCATGGCCATAATCACACCCACTTCCCAGGGGATTCGATTCGGCAGCGCGGCCGCGAGGGCTGCCCCCGGGGCCCGGCACAAAGGCGGCCCACTTCCCCGGCGTTCCCACGACTCGCGGCGGCGGCTCTGGCCAAAAGGCGGCCGGGCCCCTCGCGGGGTCGAGAGCCCCGGTGCCCGCAGCCCACCCGCTCACAGCCAGCCAGCCTCCCACCACCCACCGGCGCGGCGGGGCCAGCCCCGCAGCCTCACCCCCGGCGGGTCCCCCGCGGCGGCCGCGCCAGCGCCCCGACTCTCTCCGCCCACCCCCCCCCCACCGCCCCCGCCCGGACCCCGGACCCCGGACCCCGCGCTTCCGTTCCCACGCCCCCGGGCCCCGGCCCCCGGCGCGGCCCTGCCCGGCGCCCGCACTCACCGTCCTGCGGCGCCGCCTCGCTGCCGCTGCTGCCCCCGGACGGCTCCCGCGCCGCGCCCTCCCGCGCCTCGGCCCTGGCCGCGGGGCGCGCCGCCAGCCGCCCGGCCGCCGCCACCTCCTCCAGGTCCAGGAGGTGGCTCACCGTGAAGTTCTTGCGCGCCTGGGCGCAGTCGCCGGGCCCCAGCGCGGGCGGCGGCGGCGGCGGCCCCGGGCCCAGCGGCGGCTTGTCCAGGGCGAAGGCGGCGGCGGCCGCGCTGTCCATGCCCGCGAGGGCCCCGGGGGGTCGCCGGCGCGGGTGGCAGGCGCGGGTCGGAGCGAGCGCGCCCCGGCCGCCCCGCGCTCGGCCCCGCTGCCCGCCGCCTCCTCGCCCCCCGGCCGCCGCGGCCCGCCCGGCGCTGACGTCGGGGAAGCAAACTTTCTCCCTCCCCTCGGCCGCCTCGCTCGCTCCAAGTTGCTAAAACGCGAGCTCCGCGGGCCACACGCCCCTTCTTGAAGCAGCCTCGCCCCTGCCTCTCCTCCTCCCTCCGCCGCGCCTCGCCCGCCCCCACCCTGCGGCTGCGGGGTGGGAGGGGGTCCCGCGCCGAGTCCGGCGGGAGGCTGGGGGCGGGGAGACGGACGAAGGAGGGGTGTCCTCCCTTCACCCTCCCCACCCACATCGTAACGAGTGGGAAAGTTCAGCGTTTGGGGGTTTGTTAAATCCCCCAACAAGTGTCCGCGGGAGGCGACAGTGGAGGGATCAGCAGCAACCCCCCCACCGCCCCTTCCATTCACAAATTCCTCCTCAGGGGTGAAGGGGAGCGACTCTGAGACAGCTGACAGCGAAGAGCAGAACTCCCAACTCCACCCTCATTCCCCCACGCACCCCAGCTCTTTCTTAATCTGCCGGAAAGGAGCAGAAGCCGAGGTCCACCTTGGTCACTCGACCTGGCCCCTCGGCCAGAAAGCAGCTCATTCTCAAGCTTCTGGGGTGTAGGCATCTGACGGCCCCCCAACACACACCCCTAGTAGCCCATCTCCGGGATGCTCCAGGCCCTCCCCAAGGAAAATCAAGCCAGTAGGAGAGTTTCCCTCCAGAATTCCTAGTTTAGATACAGAGAGGATAGACAGCCAGATGACAGCCAGACTGACAGATGGGGGACAAGGTAAGAGAGAGGCAGGCTTGGGTCTCTGCTCTTGTTTTTGTTTTTCAAGGAAAGCGCGGAAAAGATGGCTCTGGTGGCGGAGCTGAGGTTGAAAGCCGTCCGGATGCCACAGGCCTTTCCCCGGGCAGCTGCAGTGGGACCGGGCCCTGTGCTCCTGCTGTCCCTGCACAGCCATCATGCCAAGTCACAGAAACAAGCCCACCAGGAGAAGGCCTTCAGAGTGTCCTTTCTGGGCTCCTGTGCACAAAACCCGCCCAGTGTGCACCCCTGGGGGCCTGCAGCCCAGCAGACTGCGTTCTGCACGAGTCACTTTCTTCCCCCAGAGACAATGGACAAACCCCTAAAATGAGGCTGAGTGTCCCCCAAGTGGAGTTGACAGGGTCAGTCCATGGAGGTGCACACTTGGGTAGATTGAGGGTTCGGAACTAATAGGGTTCTTCTTCTTTGGAAAGCTGCCCCCAAGGAGTGCCCAGTGAGAAAAGCGGGCAAAAGGGGAGCAGTGCACACAGCGTGTGTGGCTGAAGGATCTTCTGAGGGACCGAGTAGAGTGGGGCTGCTACTGGGCTCTGGGAACTCGCCCTGCTGGAGCGCCCACCAAGTCCAAGAGTAGGGGCTCATCCCAGGAAAAGGGCAGCTCAGCATTCTGAACAGCTTTGGTGTCAGAGACCAGGTTCCAGGCCCAGCTCTGCTGTGCACCCCTGTGTGGCCTCCAGTGGGTCACCTTCCTTTTCTGAGCCCCAGCTTCTCCCCCTTAGGATGGGCCGAATGAAGTGTCAGTCTCCCAGGCACTACGGGTATTCCGCAGTTGAAATCTTGGGCCCGGGGCCTAGAATACAGGGAGGGTACTGTCAGTATGGGCCTGTGGAGCTGGGAAGGGCCTGAGGGGCCATATACGTCCTGTTTCCTTGGGTGGGGAAACTGAGGCAGCAAAGGCAGAGGCTCTTTCCAGAGCTGGGAGAACCATGGAAACTGTTCGGTCCAAGCCCTTCCATTGAACAGGTAGGTAAACTGAGGCCCAGGGCTGAGAAGTACGGTGGTTGGGTCTCCGTCACAGTGACTTCCTCCATCAGCTCAATCATTCGTTCATTCATCCTACACGCACAGAGAGGTAATGTCCTGTATCTGTGTACAATGATGGTGCTCTGGCCCCAGCCTTCTGGGTTCAAATCCAGACCTTGAACTTCCTAGCTGTGGACCTTAGAAGTCTCTTTAGACTGTTTTCTCTCAGTTATCTCATCTGTAAAATGGGCTGTTAGGAGAATTAAGTAAGTTGATATAGATATAGGTTGATTGATCAATCAATCGATCTATCTATATATTGTGAAGCACCTTGCATGGGTAGCTCAGTCGGTTAAGCGGCTGCCTTCAGCTCAGGTCATGATCTCAGGGTCCGGGGATCAAGTCCCGCATCGGGCTCCCTGCTCAGGGAGCTTCTCCCTCTGCCTGCCGCTCCCCCTGCTTGTGCTCTCTCTCTCTTTCTTTCTGACAAATAAACAAAATCTTAAAAAACAGAATAAAACAAAATAAAAACCACATTTATTCCAAGAAGCAGTGCAGGGCAGTGATAACGAAGTCAGACTCTGGAGCTGGGGGGACATGGGTTTGAATCTTTTCCCTGCCACTTACGAGCTGTGTGGCCTTGGAGAGGTCACTCACTAGTTCCCTCTGAGGCTGATCCATCATCTGCACCTAGGGATAATAAAGGGACCAACCCAAAAGAATTCTCACGAATGTGGCATTATTATTATTGTTGTTGTTGTTGTTGTTGTTACTACCCTTGCCAGTCCTGGCACTGGGGGCCGGGGTGGTACGGGGATGGCAGAGTGAGGCAGCAGACATAGGCTGCTATATATACCAAAGCTGAGCCCTTGAGCAAGAGCTCCAGGTCTGTTGCAGCCTGGAAATGCACCCAAGGAAACTCCAGTTAACCCCAAGAGGACAGAACTCATTACCCCAAAGGGATACAGCTAGAAAAGAAATAATTTCCACGGTGATTTAGATCGATGCTGTGATGTTAACCCAGAGTGGGGAATGAACAGTAAACAGGATCCCAGTTGGGAACCTCAGTTCAACAAGGCCTTACAGAACCAGGCCCTGCTCCAGGCAGCGGGGATGGGGAGAAATAGAGGAGAGCAGAGACGATCCCTGCTCTCCAGAGAAGATTCCATGGAGAAGGAGCTGATCCTTAATTGGTGGCTCTATTGGAGGTTGGCTCCTAGGTCTCTCCATGAGTTGAAGTGCATATTTACCCAAGTCTCAAAAGCTCCTGTGCTAAAAAAAAAAAAAAAAAAAAAAAAAAGTTGATTTTCTTATCACAGAAATAAGATGCTTAATGTGGAGATTTTATTTTTTATTTTTATTGATTTATTTATTTTTAAGATTTTATTTATGTATTTGACAGAGAGAGAGTTAGTGAGAGCAGGAACACAAGCAGGGGGAGTGGGAGAGGGAGAAGCAGGCTTCCCGTCGAGCAGGGAGCCCGATGCGGGGCTCCATCCCAGGACCCTGGGATCATGACCCGAGCCGAAGGCAGACACCCAACGACTGAGCCACCCAGGCGCCCCTAATGTGGAGATTTTAGAAGACATAAGTAAAATTAAGAAAATAAAAATCACGTATATCCCACTGTAAGAGCTCTCTGACACACAACAGATATTCAGTACGTTTTTTAAAAGTTGGTTTAATGAAAGAGATTGAAGATAATCACTATATTTATTCAATATTGAAGGCCAAGGAAAAGGAGTGAGCTAAAAATAACTTTAGAGTATATCTTTCTAGCTTATATCTGTATCCTAGACAGACAAAGATCATCACGCATGTTATAAAAGTCAAGCTACAATGTAACAACTTTTTATAACTTGCTTACTGTATCTCCTCCACCACTATTTTTAATGAAAGCCCAGTGGTGCATCATTCCCTACTCTGCTATACCTCCATACTTCTTTTCTTGATAATAAATACCTAGGATATCTGGCTGTGGTGGGCTGATATTAGCCTCCCAAAGATGTCCCAGTCATAGTCCCCGGAATTTGTGGATTTGGTAGCAGATGGAATTAAGGTATCAGATGGAGTTAAGCTTGTCTATCAGGTGACCTTAAGATAAGGAGATCCTTTTAGATTACGGTGTAAACCCATGGGTCCTTTAAAGTGGAAGAGGGAGGTAGGAGAGCCTGGATGTGAGAAAAACTCAGCAGGCCAGCACTGCCTTTGAAGAAGGAGGAGAGCAGCCACAAACTCACAGGGGCGGCTTCTAGAAGCTGGAAAAGGCAAGGAAACAGAGTCTTCCCCAGAGCCTGCAGAAGGAAATGCAGCCCTGCCCAGCCTGGCCTTGATTTCAGCCCAGGACTATCTGATCTCTAGAACGGAAAGTTAAAATACATTTATATCGGTTTAAAAGACAAGGCTTGTGATCATTTGTTACAGCAGCAAATAGAAAACTCACACACTGGGTCAAAGATTCTGCAAAAGATTTAAGACTTTTGATCATATTGCCATATAGCCTCCAGAAAGGTTGCATCAGTGTCTACTGCTACGTCTCTGCGTCCCGGTTAGCATGAGCTATTTTATTTGTTTGTTTACGGCAATGTCTTTCCGGTTTTATCTAACACAAATAAAACATGCACGTGAGCTATCTATTCCTGTTCTTCCCCGTGCAGCTTGGTGTTGCGGCTGGTGACTGACGGTCAGCTAGCAGGCTGCTCTTTCCAGAACAGCTTTGCAGTTCTTGGGCAAAACCTTTTGAGGACCCCCATACAGTAAGCTCTGTTGCATACCAGCATCATTGTTACTTTCAGCTCCTCGATGTTGTGGACCAGAAACTTCTGGAAGCCACTGGATGGCAGGTACTCTGTTTTCTTGTTGCTCTTCTAACCCCCGTTGGGCCTCAAGAACCGGCCCCCGAACCTTCCCTGAATCCCATGGCCAACGCCGGTTACATTTCATTGTGACCTATCAGTCTCACTGGTACCAGATGAACTTCTTGGTTCTCTTTGTGATGATCTGGGACTTCACCAGGGGTCCGAGGGCAGCATGATGCCAGCCGGGGTGGCGATGGCTGCCCCCTCTGCCGGCAGGGCTGAGCCAGAGTGGTAATCATAATTTATTTTAAATTTTGTAAGCATTTCCTGTTTCAACCTGCATACATTGAATTATTGATGAATATTTTTGGTATATAATGACCTTTTGCATCTCTCATTTGTAAGACGTCTGTTTATGGTCACTACTCATTTTTCTACTGCAATGCTTCTCTATTTCTTCCGGAGTTATATCAATGTCATTCTTTGGTCATGACAACCTTGGCAAGACACTTGGCCGTCAAACACTCAAGGACCAGGTCCATTTCACAGATGGGTAAGCAGAGACCAAGGATGACATGGAATCCTGAGGCTCTTCTGGGTCACCTGATCCGCTCCAGGAGCCACATACCCAGGAGCCTTTTCCAAAGGAGACGGTATCACAGGGACGGCACACAGGCTAAACCATGTTCACTCTTGTGCGTCTGGGGAATCGTAAACACCGCAGGCTGATGTGACTCAGACGTGACCAGGCATGACCGTGACAGATCGTAGGGTTCTGTAAATATTGTGTCAGGCTGCGATCACAGCAGGGCTCCCCGTGTATCCCGGACCCAGGTCCACCCTGTGGGAAGTAATGCCAAGCCCAACGGGGCAGGACATTTGGCTCTCCCCCTCAGCTCTCTGCCCAGACTTTTCCCAAGCCTCAGTTTCCTCCCTGGGGATCTCCCTACTGGGATATCCTGCTGAAGTGACTGGTTCTCAGCTCTTGGCAAGGGTTGAAATATTATGCCCCTTTGAAAAATGTTTCTGCCTCACCTGCAAATCCAAAGATAGAGATGGGCTCCATAAGAGAGGGGCTCACATTTCACGAGCATTACTGTGAGCCAGGCGTACTGTCTTGCAGCATCCTCACAACTACCATGTCAGGAGGGGAAACTGAGGCTCAGAAAGCATACGCTCTGTGTCCTGCTAAGTTTGTGAGGCTCCTAACCATCATGCCAAGTTGTTCCACGAGAATGTAGGACTAGGAAGTTCTGTATTTCTCTTGAAGAATTATGGTCTCTTCCTAAAAAACAAAACAACAAAAAAACAAAACAAAACAACAACAACAAAAAACCCCCGAAATAATGAGACCTGGCCAATCATTGCATTTCCCTTTTTGCCTTGCCAACCAGGAGCCCCGGAGCTAATGTGAAGACAATCACAGTAACTTTATCTGTCCGGATGACAAGTCAGTGTATTAGCTTCTCTTTTCTTCTCCTTCCACGTGGCAATTTTTTTCTTTTTTTTAGGTTAGCCAAATGCAGTCATGAGAAGAGGGGAAACAGTAGGACAAGGAGCTCCATCTGCAACTGACTGAAATTCAGATAACCCGCTACCTCCGGACCAGCCTCCACGTGGCCTTTTTGTTTTTCCATTTCGGTTTTAGATTTTGGGGGATGCAATGGCCTCGTGTTGGACACTTTCCAGCCGGGGGAGTGGGTCCCTTCACCTCTCTGGACTTCGGTTCCCTGGCCTGTCAGCCGGAGGTCACAACAGGGCCTACCTCACGGATGGAGTGGGCCTGGCGCGTGGGACATAGTGGACGAGCCTCACGTGCGGGTATGAAGAAAAGGCTTTGAACGGTGGGACTCTGACGAGGTGTTGTCCAGACTAGACTTGGATGCGCCGGCCATTCTGTTACAACAAACGCTTCTTCCAAGCCGTGGGCTCTGGGCTGCTGGGACCCATGTGACAACCAGGAGGACCCCTGTTGGAGAACTCCCTCTTGTTACAGATAGAGAAACTGAGGCTCAAAGGGGAAAGGACCAATCCCAAACTGGGGACCCACCTCACGCTGCAGCTGGCGTCTGGAAGACTGCCCCTAGCACTCCAGCCTTGCCTTCTCTGAGAGTCGGGGGAAGGACGCCGGGGGCCAGGGGCACAGGCTGAGGCCCAGGGAGCCCTGAGCTTGCTTCACAAAGGTCTCTGGAGCCCTCAGGCCCTGCCCTGGCTCCCTCCCGGGCCCTGCACCATCTTGCTGTGATTACTTTGCGGTGAGTGGGGTGGAGCGTATGGGGCTCCTCATTGCACACAGCATGGGGGGGGCATGTGCCACGAAGGGGGGGCAGTGGCTGAGGACAAGGCGGGGATGGAAGGGGGGGAACGAGGCTTTCAGCTCACCAGCTTAATTGGGGATATAATGGTTATTATTATTTATAACTTGTTCTTGAACCCACGCCAGGAGAGTGTGTTCACAGCCTACACGATCCAGGCAGGCGTTAAATAATTAAACCAAGGGCCTAATCGGCGGCGAAACTCCCCATGGGCTTCTACTTCCTTCGTTCGCTGATTGCTGATATTTTGGGGGTGAAATATGACCATTTTTACCATCAAAGAGATCAGAGTTCCAAAGGCAAGAAACGGAAAAAAAGGTGGGCGGGTCGCTCTGCCAGTTTTCTTTTCCTCTGACTTAGTGGTCTGGTAAAGTTTCTTTAGACATGCAAAGATTTACACACCTTTCTGCAGGGAGCCTTAAATTACTCCCCGATCCCTCACACATTTCCCCGAGCGCGGGAACAGTAAGTCATTGAAGAATGAACAGGCCTCCCCATAACGGCTCTGGCGGCCTTTGAGAAGGAGAATGTCTAATGACTTTTTTTGAAGTGGAGGTCAAGGTTTTTTAAATAAAACAATCTGTATTAATGCAATTTCCTTTTTAGCTGTAGCATTGGATTTTCCCCCCTCCTTTTTTTGGGGGGGAGGTGGGAGGGGAGGCAGGGGTGGGGAAGGGCATCATTTTTCTCCTGCCAGACAATATGTCCCTAATGAGATACACTTATTTAAAACTCTGTATATCATCACCCTGTCAGGGCCTGCAAGAGGGACCCTGCGTCTCCCTCTGTGTTTGTTTCAGATTAGCCGGGCTGCTGATGGCCTGCAGGCCACTGGTCTCCTGCTCCCTCCCTTCATGGAGCCTTGACCATTGCATTTTGTGCCCCTGCCCTACCACCCCACCCCCATTGAGTCACCCAGATCTTAGTACAGCCCTTCGGCCTCGGGGCCTTTCCCTTCCCCAACACCCACCTGCCTCTCGTGGCTCAGAGCTGCTCCCCCTGACTCCTGAAGGCCTTCCTGCCTCCACCAGGAGGAAATATGGAGTTCCAGTCCCAGCTCAGCCCTTCAACCCCACGACTGTGGGCCAGCAACTCAGTTTCCCCAAACCTTCACTTCTTTATCTGCCAAATGGGGTTAACAAGAGCGACCCGCTCTCCCTCCCCGGGGGGGACCGTGAGGCTGTAAGAAGGTTCTGCTGGGCCTCCCTAGCTTCTGCCTGGTCCCCAGCTCACAGGACACGGTCACCACCACTGTTACTGCTTCCCCAGACCTAGAGCAGAACCTGCAGGCAGGACTGGCCTGTTTCCCCCCCCTGCCCCGCAGCTCATAAGCCAGATGCACCTGAATACAGGGCTCAGTACCTCTATGACAGGTTTTCCACTGAGTGCCGTCTGGTGCTGGGGCCAGGCTGGGGCATGGGGACAGAGTGGTGACCCAGATAGCCCAGAGAGAAGATAAAGAAGCAGCAAGATCTGGGGATCATGGGATCATGTGGGGGGTGGGGTGGGGAGGGCTTCCCTGAGGAAAGGGCATTGAGTGGACTCCTGAGGCAGAGCAGGATTCAGCATGAGAAAGAAGCTAGGATCTCGGATGTCCAAGTGGGGGACCCAGCGTGTGCAGAGGACCCACAGAGCCTCTCACCTGACCTTTTCCAAGGGGCCTGGGCCCTGCTACAACATCCTTTTTGGTCTCACTGTGACTCACTTTCCCCTCCCTGCCAAGCTCTTGAGCTTGAATTTCATGATTAACTGCTCTGCACGCACCAAGGTCATGGGACACCCATTCCACAAATGTGTGCCTCGCTCCTTCCTGTGCCCACTCTTGGGCCTGGGCCTGGGACTACGCTGGGAACAGGCCGGTTCCCACCCTCAGGGCTCGCAACCTGCAGAGGGAGAGGGAAGTGGATGTTGGATATAAGTAGGACTTCAGGGTCCTGGGGTGGGGTGTGGTCAAGGGAGCCCCCCCCCCAAACCGGACTATGCGAGCTACAGGGAAGGAGCTGGGTTTGTGGGGAGGAAGGGAATTACCCCAGAGTTTGCCTGCCCGGAGTGGGGACCATGTTCTCCCCCTACAGCCCTGGCTGGCAGGAGCCTCTGGCAGCCTTGTTTGGGCCTGAGGGCTCTGGGACCTGGGGGCGGGGGTAGGCTTGGAGACCAGGAACAGGATCGTTAATAAGCTAAAGTGGCTGAAAGAGGGGACTAGGCCCTTGTCGATGGCTCAGCCATGGGGTGAGGGCTGGGAAGCTGTCCACTCATCCCCACACCTATAAGTACCCGCTCTGGCCCAGCTCAGGGCAGGGGCCTGGGGCCTGGAGGGTCCTGCTCCACAGGGGGCAACAGAGGGACCCCAATGCCTCTGCCCGCACCTCCCCTCTCTCGGCTGACTCATTGCCCAGGCATAGGACTCACGTTAACTGCTGCTGACTGCCCAGGCGAGGTCCTCTTGTCCTGGCCCCTGCCAGCACCCAGCACTGAGCTTCCTGCCTGCCTTCCTCGCGGCTGCCTCCCCAGAGTCCAGCCCGGTGCCAAGCACCGGCAAGCATGAAATAAATAGCCACCTAGTGAAGTAATAACAATCAGAGTGACCCGCATAGCCTGTCTAGACAGTATCCAGATAGGCCTGACATCAACGCCCCCAACACACACTGCCATTCACGTGCTCTGTGACCTTAGGCCAGTCACTTCCCTCCCATCTGTAAATGGAGGATCTACGCCTCAGGGTGTGGGGACGATTCACCCCACAATGGGTGTTTCAAGCAGGCCAGGGGCTTCATAAATGCTGGCTACCTGAGGGACCCTTGGCTCGGTGTGTTGATTTCTGGAATCCTCTGGAATTACTCTCTTGGTCCTTTACCTCTTATCACTGCTGACACCTCCACAGCCAAGTCTCAAGGCACAGCCTGGCCCCACACCCCTTCTTCGCCGGCCCTCCCACCCCATCTCCGTCTCAGACTTCATCTCTGTTCTCTCCCCTCAGTCTGTGTCCCCGCCTGTGGTTTCTCTCCGCCTCTGCCAGGAATCCGATCCCAGAGGAACCAGTACTCCAGGGCTCAACTGTGTTCCTTTTACGCAGTGACATGGGAAGGGGGAAGGAGGGAAGGAGAGAGAGGGAGAGAGAGAGAGGAGGAAAAAATCAAAGCCCACATATTGGTTCCAGATGTGGTCTTCTCTCATAGCTTTCTCCAGCAATTTAATTAAATTCCCCCAGACAGCCAGGAGGGTTTCTTAATGATCAAATTTCCCGGCTCCCCTCCTCGAACGGGCCCACTCTGTCTCCCTGACGGATGGCCGACCAGATTCTTCCTGCGTCCGCTCTGCCAAGCAGGGCCAGTGGGGGTGGAGCGGAGGGCTTTCTGGGGAGCACAAAGGACCCTGTGCCCACCTCTGCCCTCCCTCCTTCCCCAAGGGATCTGAGCCCTCGCTTGGCAGAGTCTGACCGCGCCTGGCTACAGCGGCTGGAGGGGGCCCAGTGGTCCCTTCCTTTGAGCTCTCTGCCTCTGGGCTGGCCTGCCAAGAACTGATGCCAACTGGGCACCAGCCGGCCTCAGATGGGAGAGTCTCTGGAATCAGGACTCTGGGCTCATGGACCAGCCAGAGATGGGGCAGGCTCCGACCTCCTGGGGACCCTCCCCACACCCATTTGGCTCAGAGAGGGCAAGGCCTGGGCCAAGACCACACAGACCTGCTTGCCAAGGACAGGAGAGGCGGAGGCAGGCTGACCAGCATTGACGAGGTGAGGATATGCCAGGGAGAGGCCTGGGCGCTATTTCCTGGGATGGTTACCCCATGTGAAGCTAAAGGTCACTCTCAGTAGGCCTCCTGATTTCTGGAGCAGGAAGGCACGGAGGCAAGTCCCGAAACCACCATCCTCTCGTGTAGCTGGGGCAGGGAGGCTGAGAAAGGGAAGCCCTCCTGTCTTGGGGCGAGGGGCCTGAGGGGCTCTGTATGGACTGAACATTCGTGCCCTCTGAGTTCATATGTTGAAGCCCTAACCTCCAAGGTGATGGTATTAGGAGGTGGGGCCATTGGAAGGTCATTAGGTTAGATGAGGTCACGAGGGTGGAGCCCCCAGAATGGGATCCGTGCCCCTCCAAGAAGAGGAAGAGCCGTCTGCATGCATTCTCTGCACACGCCCGCAAGGAAGAGGGGAGCGCGTAGCAAGACAGTGGCCATGTACCAGCTAAGAGGTGAGGCCTCAGGATGAAACCTACCTTGCTGGCACCTTGATCTTGGACTCCCCAGCCTCCAGAACTCTGAGGAATAAATGGCTGTTGTTTAAGCGCCCCCCCCCCCCACCTCCGTCTATGGTATTTTGTCATGGCGGCTCGAGCAGCTAAGACAGGCTCCAAGCACCTTTTCAGCCTGTCCGCCTGGGCTTCACCTCATCTGGAAGAGCAGGGCACCAGGATTGCCTGGCAGTGTTTGTATGGAGCGCGAACCATGTCAGGGAGGAGGCTGCTCTTGGAGCAGGGGGCTCTGGCCAGCAGGGGTGGGGTTCCTGGGTGTCAGGGTCCCCAAAATGCTCCTCGGTGCTTCTTAGGAGAGCAGATGGAAGGAAGGAGGGGACAGGAGAGTCTTCCCCGGCCCAGCCAAGGTCCTACCACCCACTCCTCCTCCCGGCCTCCTGGTCCCTCAGTTTCCCCCCCTGAGCCCACAGAGGGTTAGGCCTCTGAGAGCAGAGAATCGGGGCCTTGTCCTTCCACACAGGGCCGAGCAGGCTCAGGTCATGAGGGTCAGGGGTCAGGGTGGGGTCAGGGTGTGGGGGAGGGGGAAGGAGAGGAAGGGAGGGGGGGCCAGCAGAGAAGTGCAGACAGGAGGAAGCCCCGGGGGCACCGGTCCCTGTGACTGCAGTCCCGTTCCCTTCACAAATATGCCCAGCCCTCCATCTCTGAGCCTCGGTGCCCCTGGGACGTGCCAGGGGCTGAAGCTGGAGGCTGTCCACCAAGTAGAGAAAGCAGTATTCCTTGTGGCGGATTGCCACGTTGTCCAAATATCTCACTTTATGGAAACTCAGCCAAATCAAAAGAGGAGAAATAAAACGGGGGCCTTTCACCCCACTTCCCCCTCAAGGGCCTTATAAGGGACAGACCTGGCTGGTGACAGGGGTCTGGGGAGGGTGAAGGTCCTGGGAATGGAGCAGGACCAGTCCCCCCCCAACCCCGGGGCCGCCCTCCTGCGTGTGAGCTTGTGTATGTGCGTGAGAGAGACAGAGAGGGTGTGAGTGTGTACGATGGTGTGTCTGAGGAAGTATGCGTTTGCGTGAGAGAGGGTGTGTGTGTGAGAATATGTTGGCGAGAGTGTGATAGGGTGTGAGAACGTCTTGTGTGACCAACACACATGTGTGAGCGTTCAGGACAACGTGTGAGAGTCTGTCGCCTGAGTACATGCGTGAGCGTGTGCGAGCGTGTGAGCAAGAGCGTGTGAGCGTGCGAGGGCCGGGGCTGGGCCGGTGGCAGGCGTCCTGAGCAGGGGCTCCGAGGAGAGGTTAAGAGCCAGGCTCTGGGTGTGAATCCAGACTGGGCCCCTCGGGAGGTCCCTAGCCATCAGTCGGCCAGTGGTCTCTCTGAGCCCCAGACTATGATGTGGGAATCCTGCTCCTGCGTCCTTCCTGGGGGTTATGACTAGTCAATGAGATCACGAACACTGAGCTTCTAATCCAGCTAATGGGACACGGGATGACCTCGACCACAGGCTGTCATTGTTCTCAATGTATCACTCACAGTCAGGCTGGGCCCTGTGGCGCCCCAGAGGACCGGGGAAGAAAATGAATGATGTGCTAATCCAGGCTGGGAGGGCCCGGAAGAAGGGGATTGGGGGTGGCCTCCAGGGCAGGTGCCCTGGGTGCTGGGAAGGACGGCGCTGGGAGGAGGATTTTGTGGACAGAGCAGGGCCAGGTCCTGGTGCTCACGGCCTTCCCTCCAACCCTAGGTACAGGAGGGGTGTGTGGGGCCTGATTCCCTGCCTGTGGCTGATTTAGTGTCTTGAGTCTCAGGCAAGACACTCACTGGTAAAAAGGTAGGAAATACACAGAAACACAAAGAAGATCCATGTGCCCCAGATCCCAGCACCCAGAAAGAGCTGCCACTAACACCTTAGTATGCGGCTGTCCTGCTTACGGGCCCGTGCATACACGGGTACACATACACATACCACGTTTCCCTAAGTGGGAATCATACAGTACCCGCTATTCTTGGACTCGCTTTGTTGAACTGCTATAGGACAGTCTCGTGTGGGGTACGGCAGCTATTATCACTGTCGGTGTTGGACGGCTGGAGAGGCTAGACTTCTCTCCTCGTGTTTGTTAACAGTTTTTCATCCTTTGGGACTCACCTGTGCATGTCCTTTGCCCATTTTTTTGTTAGTGTTTTTGCCTTCTTCTTGTTGATTTTTAACAGTTCTTTATATATTAAGGTTATCCCTCTCTGTACATCGGACAGTCAGAGGGACTCCCAAACTCCCTGGGGCAGGGGCAGACCCAGCCAGAGTCTGGGCTCTGGGTGCTTGGCTCCAGGACCCCCAGCCTGCCTAGGAATCCTGGAATTCGGCGGCAGGAAGTGGCTAGGCTGGTAGGGCAGTGAGAAGCAGTGGCAAGGAAAGAAGAGAGAAGGTTCAGAACTTAAATCAGAGGCTCTGAGTGACAGAGCCTTAATGGGAGACAGATGGAGGAAATAAGGTTGCCCTTGCTGACAGGAGGGAGGTCAGGGGTCAAGGAGTTTTCTAAAGACAGGAGCCTGGGCGACAGGCAGGCGGCAGGGCCTGGCTCCACAGTGTGGTGCCCAGGGGCTGTGACAGAGAGGGGTCAGCTCCTTACTCCTGCTTGTGCAGACCCTCTCAGGCCCACACCCAGAGCTGCTGCAGGACATCCCACCCCTGAAGGCCAGATGTAAGGAAGAGCACCCCCACCTCCAGACCTGGGTTGGAGTCTCAACCTAGCTGTGCAACGTTGGGTAAGCCTCCAAACCTCTCTGAGCCTGTTTCCTTGTTTGAAAATAGTATAATACCATCATTTACTTAATGGGATTTATTGAGATTAACACAGTGCTTGGCGCATCAGAAAGGCTCAGTAAATAAAAGCTAACTCAGGGCGCCTGGGTGGCTCAGTTGGTTAAGCGACTGCCTTCGGCTCAGGTCATGATCCTGGAGTCCCGCATTGGGCTCCCTGCTCGGCAGGGAGCCTGCTTCTCCCTCTGACCCTCCCCCCCTCATGTGCTCTCTCTCTCTCTCTCTCATTCTCTCTGTCTCAAATAAATAAATAAAATCTTTAAAAAAATTAAAAAAATAAAAGCTAACTCATTACCGTTCCTTTACTGGTCACAAGACAATTAGAATTTTCGTGGTTTTTTGTTTTTGTTTTTTATAAAGATTTTATTTATTTATTTGAGACAGAGAGAATGAGAGAAAGAGAGCACATGAGAGGGGGGAGGGTCAGAGGGAGAAGCAGGCTCCCTGCCGAGCAGGGAGCCCGATGCGGGACTCGATCCAGGGACTCCAGGATCATGACCTGAGCCGAAGGCAGTCGCTTAACCAACTGAGCCACCCAGGCGCCCGACAATTAGAACTTTCTTGTTGGCAGACCCCACCAGCAACATCAAGGACCTCTTCACTGGCTCCAAGACTGTCAGAGCTGAAGGGCCTTCGGGTTACAGGTGAGGAAACTGAGACCCAAAGACCAGAAGGGCCATGACAGGGGTCATCCATCAGAGTGGTCTTAACTGTGTCCTCCAAAGAGACATGTTCAAGTCCTAGCCTCTGGTACTTTTGACTGCGATCTTATTTGGAAATAGGGGGTTTGGTTTTTGTTTTTTTGTGGGTTTTTTGTTTTTTTGCAGATATAATCAAGTTAAAATGAATTCCTACCAGATTAGGGTGGGTCCAAAATCCAATGACTGATGTCAGTTAGAAAGGACAAGGAGATTTGGACAGAGACACAGACACAGGGAGGAAGGCCATGTGAACACAGAAGTGTGCAGAAATGGGAGTGGAGCTGCCACGAGCCAAGGAAAGCCTGGGGCCACCAGAAGCTGGCAGAGGCAAGAAAGGAACTTTCCCTGAGTCTTTGGATGGAGCTACGTCCCTGCCTGCCGACGCTTTGATTTCAGACTTCCCGCTCCCAGAACTGGGAGAGAATACATTTCTGTTGTTCCCAGCCGCCCAGTCTGTGATGCTTTGTTATGACAGCCTTAGGAAAAGAGTGGAGCCAGGCAGAAGCAGGCCTCAGCCCAGGTGGTCCCCCCAGGTCTGTCCTCGACCCCATTCTAAACAGGCCTCCTCCAGTTACTCACCACGTGCCCAAGTGTGCCCCAGTCCCCCGACACGTGCCACAGAGCAAGTGACCCTGAATCCAATGGGAAGGGCTGAGAAGCCTCTGGGTTGCCTGTTGGCTGCTACATCACTCAGGACCTTGGGGCCAAGAAGCAGGGAGTGGACCCTTAAAATAGGGGTAGACATTCCCAACCTCCCCCCCAGGGTAACACCTGGGGAGACTGAGGCACACTTGAGCAAGTGCCCCATTCAGATGCTCATTGTTGCCAGATGGGAGTTTGGGCCCAAGTACCCAATCATCTGATTTTATAAGATAAGATGGAAAGCTTCATATCAGTGTGAGCAGCATTTCCCAACGTCACTCAAGAAGACACTTCTTGGGGCATCTGGCTGGCTCAGTCAGTTAAGCATCTGCCTTCGGCTCAGGTCATGATCTCAGGGTCCTGGGATCGAGTCCTGCATCAGGCTCCTTGCTCAGTGGGGAGTCTGCTTCTCCCTCTCCCTCTGCTGCTCCCCCTGCTTGTGTTTCCTCTCTCTCTCTCTCTCTCTCAAATAAATAAAGAAAATCTGAAGAAGTAGAAGAAGAAGGAGGAGGAAGAGGAGAAGGAGGAGAAGAAGAAGGAGAAGGAAAAGGAGAAGAGGAGGGGAGTAGGAGGAAGAAGACACTTTTCTCCTGGAGTGAGAACCCAGGCAGTCATGTACTGGGAGCCATGGACCCGGTGGTCTGCAGTCCCTTCTGCCAAGCCCAAGCTGCCCACCCCCACCCCTCCTTCTGGGCCTTCTAGGCAATAGAGGCAGAGACAAAAAGGTGTTTTGAGTGCCCAGTGGGGATTTTGATAGCTGGTCATTTGATCAGCGCAACAACCTTGTAAACTTAACAACAATAACAGCCAGTAATTAATTACGCAGCCCCTGCTGCATACTAGACCCTGCTGGGTCCCCATAGCCAGGCCTGGGGGGAGTGCTTTGGATTGGGTTTCCTTGGTACATCTGTTCTGCTCTTGGTGGGGGAGCCGAACATACACATCGGATTGTCTTCAAATGCCTCTCTAGACCTTTTCTCCTTCACTCAACAACTCTCGCCTCTGGCAGGTGCCAGATGGGAGAGACCTCCAAGGGCGCATGGGGTTGGGGGCAGGGGGGCGGGGTGGGGAGGCCAAGGTGCGATGCGAACGCTGGGACCCTCACGCCTCTTCAGAAAGGACTTTCCAGAATCATGAAGACATCAGGGCTCCGATGTGGGACTCGAGGTGGTCGAGGTTCACGTGGATGGCCTAAGGGAAGATGCCTAAGCCCCAGAAAGTGGCCCCAGGCTTGGGTTCCTTCCTGCTAGACTCCAAGTCCCTGACACTCACAGAGCTCTTGATCCAAGATCTTGGATGGGTGCGATTACCCCCGTTTTACGGGTGAATAAACTAAAGTTCACTGAGTCCATCAGAGCAGAAAGTCAAGGAGTTAGCAGCCTGCAGGGCCAGGAGCTCCGGGGGACGGGGACCGAGAGTAAGGAATTGTCCCCGCCGCCCGGCGGGGTGGGTGGGCGTCCACTCAGCGTGGGGGGAGGCGAGAGCCCGGCCAAGCCGGAAGAAGCCCGGGTAGGATCCGAGTCCAGGGCGGCTCGGAGGCGCCCGGGGTTCCAGTCACCTCCAGAGCCCGGGGAACTCGGGCAGCGGCCGGCCGGGCCGCGCAATGGGCGGAGCTCGGACGGCGCCCAGCGGCCGCGGGCGGGATCGCAGGGCGGAGCAGGGCCACGCCGGGCCGGGGCTGGCAGAGGCGGACCTGCCTTGAGCCGGGATCAGGTTTGCGGCGGGGGGCCGCGCCCTCCACTCCACCCGCGCCCGCCCCGGCGATACCCTCCAGCTCACTCTCCGGGTCGCGCCGCGGTCCTCCGAGCCCATAGGAGGCGCTGTCGCCACCGGTCCCTTTCCTGGCCGGCGCGGGCCGGAAGTGCGATCTGCGAGGGTCACTTCCGGCGCGGAGCAGCGGGGTGGGCGGCGGGGCGCGGGGGCTGGACCAGCAGAAGCCAGGTCAAGCCCGCGGCCGCCCGAACGCGCCCAGTCGGCCTCTCGGCCTCGCCCGAAGGTGCGGCCGCCCTGCCGCGCCCGAGGCCGGCGCGATGCCGTTCCTGCACGGCTTCCGGAGGATCATCTTCGAGTACCAGCCGCTGGTGGATGCGATTCTGGGCTCCCTGGGGATCCAGGACCCCGAGCGGCAAGAGCCCTTGGACGGGTAACTAGTTTCCTTGCCGCCGGCGGGCCGACCCGGCGCTGCTTCCCTTGGATTGTCACCACAAGCGCGGTGGGGGTGGCTGTGTCCCCACCGTACGGGTGAAGAGGCAGGCGGAGGCCGGAGTTGTGTTGCTTCGAGCGGGAGCCCCTGCACCCGGCCCAAATCTTGCCCTTTGCAGGGCGGAGGGTGCTCGAGGCCCGCGCACGGAGGCCGGGAGGGTGGAGTGCGGGCAGGGCCTCCGCCTCGGTGCCCCACCCAGTGCCCAGCCCGCCTGCTGCCGGTTGCGAGGGAGCAGGGTGGAGTCTGTGAGGGCCCCGGGTTTTACCCCAGAGCAGTGCGAAGATGAGCTCTGTGGCTGAGCTTGCCTTGCACGTAGACAAGAGCAGGTGTATCCGCGAACCCGCGGGAAGGGTGTTCAGGGATGCAGCCGTGAGCTAAACAAAACCCCCGGCGTCGGTGATGCTTACGCTTCGGAGGAGGGAGACACGAGCATGAGTCAGGTGTCTGTACATTCGGTGTAATGGAGACAAGAGCAGAGGAAAGCGGAAGCAGGGCTGTGTTTCTGGGATCCGTTGGAATTTCAAACACCGTCTGTCCAGGGACTTCGGTGGAAACAGGCTTGCTTCATCACTGCTCTGTTCACTTGGAGGCTTGTTCTGAAAACACAGTGTAAGGTGTTTCCTTAACTCGGAGGCTGTCCTGTGGGTGAGGGCAGGGCAGCAAAGCGGGTGCTGCGTGGCCTTTTGTAGTCCCAGAATTTTTGCTTGGCACGGGTGGTGCACTGGGCACCCTCCCGGGCTGGGGAAACAGACGGAATCCCGCCCAAGCAGTAAGGATGGCACCTTGATCCTGATCATTGAAGGGCTGCAGAGGGATGAGGCTAAGGGGAGTGGGAGCGTTGGTGAGGAAGGAAGCCTCACCCGGAGGAGGTGGCGGCCTGTGAAGGAGCTGCGTACCGGTTCACAGAGCTGTCCGTGGGCCTGAGCTTTTGGGGAAAGCCGCAGAAGTCTTGGAGGTCAGGGCTGGCGGGCAGGTAGGGTGGGGGCTGGGGCGTGAAGGGCCGTGTGCGCGCAGCCTTCTGGGGACCGGGAGGGGAAGCGTCTCCGAGTGTGAGCGCGGCAGGAGGGCCTGGCCGGCCCCCGCTGCGGGGGTTGCCTGGTCTGGCCTGGCCGCCTCGGCAGCTCAGGGATGGTCAGTGTCAGGGGAAGGCTGTCAGTGTCCGCTTCTTGCTCCTGGCTCTGCGAAGGCTCCCTTCAGGCCCAGCAGCACAGCTGTGTGAGGCTTTGTACCCGAGCCAGGGACCAGATTGTCTGGGCAACTGGGGAGGAGGCTGGAGTCAGCCCCAGTTCTTCCTCAGCAAACCCGAGGAGTCAGCTTGAATTAAGAGATCCAGCTTGCTCTCTTGCTACCACAGGCCTTTTCCAGAGACTTTCTGCCCCACAGAACCAGGGCCCTACCTTGGAGGGAGGGGGGGTGATGACAGCAGAAAACCACCCACCCACAGGGTGCCCAGGCTAGCTGGTCTCACAGCTGGCCCCCCCCCAACTGGTCCACCCCTCTGCTGCCCCAGGCCCAGTTATGTCGCCAGCGAGGAGAGCCGAATCCTTGTTCTCACTGAGCTGCTGGAGAGAAAAGCCCACTCTCCGTTTTACCAGGAAGGTGTGAGCAATGCCCTGCTGAAGATGGCCGAGCTGGGGCTGACCCGGGCGGCCGACGTTCTCCTGCGCCACGGGGCCAACCTCAACTTTGAAGGTCAGCTGGAGCCCAGAGGGGCTGGGGACGGATAGGTGGCTTAAGGGTGGCTCTGCCTTTCTGGTTCTCTTGGGAGCCGCTTCCCTTATTTCTTCCGTGGGTGGGTGGCGACTGAGGAATCCCATCCCCCTGTGGGCTTTCAAGTGGCTCTGACCCCCTCTGGTCCGAGAGTGAGTTTGTAGCTGCCTCCGCCATGTGCTTGATCAGCAGACTTTCCCAGCTAAATCCCCGCTTCTATTAACATGAAAATGCGGCTGCTGGCACTGTGCCCAGAGCTCAGGGAGAGCAATTTTCTGCCACTTATTCTGAGCCATCTCGCATTTTTGCCCATGCCACAAGGAGAGGGGAAAACACAGAAGCGACGCTGGGTGTAAATCACGGCAGGGCCCGGTTAGCTTCTAGCCTGGAGGTGCCAGGGGATGGAGATGGAGCCATTTTCCTTTCCTCTGTGGCTTTCTCACCGGGGAGGGCAGGGTCAGCCAGGAGACATGCAGGGCTGACTTGTGACCAATGCAGGTCTTTGAGCTGCCACAGTATGTGGCCGGGCACGCCTCCCCTCCCCATGTGAGGACAGGCGCGGAGGGCGCAAGGCTCCGGGAGGGCCAAGGAGCCCAGGGTGCAGGCTGTTACGAAGTCAGTCACTTGGAGACTGGCTTCGAGAACGTGGCTGTTACTGTGAGGCTTCACGAGCCGTCCTTTGAGGTGCCTCTCCCCAGCAGCCTGAGAAGAGGCGCCTTGTCTTATAGTTCCATTTTACGGAAGAGACTAAAGCCCAGACTGAGGGGCTGCCTGCCCCCGGGACCCTGCCCGAGGTCTGACTCCAGCGCCTGCGCTCTGGCCTCTGCTGGGGATGGCTCTGTCCGGACCCCTCACGGTGCCAGAAGCCCGGGCCTCCTCCGATGGGAGGGCTGGGGCGAGCCAGAGGCCGGGTGCGGACAGCAGGACTGACACGGGCCGTGTCCGTGCTTTCAGACCCTGTCACTTACTACACGGCCCTGCACATCGCCGTCCTGCGAAACCAGCCAGACATGGTGGAGCTGCTGGTGCGCCACGGGGCGGACGTTAACCGGCGGGACCGGGTAAGAGCCGGGTCCGGCCCGCTCGGAAGCAGGGATGGGGCGGGGGGCCGCGAGCAGCCTCCCAGGCCCCTGGGCCCACTCAGCTGTGCTTTCTTGGCTCAGATCCACGAGAGCAGCCCCTTGGACCTGGCCAGTGAGGAGCCTGAGCGCCTGCCCTGCCTGCAGCGTCTCCTGGACCTCGGAGCGGACGTCAACGCAGCTGACAAGCATGGTGGGTGCCTCCCCGGGGAGAGCGGGGTGCCTTGTGAGGGAAACCCAGAGCACCCCGGGGCAGTGGCTCGGCATACAGGCTGGACGCGGCCTGTCTGATGACACAGCGCAGCCAGGCTCACAGTGGATTTTGTTGACCTGCAGAGGCTTTCGGGAAGTGGTGCAGCCAGCAGCCCACACCAGCCCCGAGGTCTGCCTGTAGGAGGAAGCGGGGCGGGCGCGCAGTCAGATGCTGGGGCGGGGCTGGGGGGAGCCACGACTTCTTCTTGGCAAAGACTCAGCCCAGGGCTCAGGTGGCATCTGAGTGTCCTGAAAAATCCCAGCTCTTCTGTCCACTCTGCTCGTGGTTTTGTGTGGGTGGAAAGAGAATGACCAGAAACCGGTCATCCTCAGCCTTGGCTGAGAGGTCGATCGTTTTTAAAGGGGCACCTGGCTGGCTCCAGTTGGTAGAGCACACGACTTGATCTCAGTGTTACGAGGTCAAGCCCCACGTTGGGTGTAGAGGTTACTTTAAAATCCTTGGGGCGCCTGGGTGGCTCAGTGGGTTAAGCAGCTGCCTTCGGCTCAGGTCGTGATCCCAGGGTCCTAGGATCGAGCCCCGCATTGGGCTCCCTGCTCCGCGGGAAGCCTGCTTCTCCCTCTCCCACTCCCCCTGCTTGTGTTCCCTCTCTCGCTGTGTCTCTGTCAAATAAATAAATAAAATCTTTAAAATAAATACATAAATAAAAGCCTTGAAAACAAACAAAAAAAAGTTCACTTTCTCATCCTGCATGGTTTCCCTTGCACCTCAGGGGTTGCCCTGACCTCAGCTTCCTGGTCCCCACTCCTCCTCATTCTCTTCCTCCTGTAGGAAAGACTGCTCTGCTCCACGCCTTGGCCAGTAGCGACGGGGTGCAGATTTATAACACCGAGAACATCCGGCTCCTACTGGAAGGAGGTGAGGCTCGTCTGCAGGCTGTTCCCAGGCCTTGCCCTTCCCTCCCACCATTACACACGAAGCACTACTTTGCAGGGGTTTAAGACCTCCCATCTTCTCTTTTCCTGACTGGCTCTTATAGGCGCAGATGTCAAGGCCACCACCAAAGATGGGGACACCGTGTTCACCTGCATCATCTTCCTGCTTGGTGAGACCGTGGGAGGGGACAAAGAGGAGGCCCAGATGATCAGCCGCTTCTGCTTCCAAGTCACGCAGTTGCTGCTCGCGCACGGGGCCGACCCCAGCGAGTGCCCAGCGCACGAGTCCCTCACACACATCTGCCTCAAGAGCTTCAAACTGCACTTCCCTCTCCTGCGCTTCCTGCTGGAGTCCGGAGCAGCCTATAACTGTTCCCTCCATGGTGCGTCCTGCTGGTCTGGCTTCCACATCATCTTTGAGAGGCTCTGTTCCCACACGGGCTGTGCTGAAGATGAGAGCCACGCGGACCTCCTGCGCAAAGCCGAGACCGTCCTGGATCTCATGGTGACTAATTCCCAGAAACTTCAGCTGCCTGAGAACTTCGATATCCATCCTGTGGGCAGCCTGGCAGAAAAGATCCAGGCCCTTCACTGCTCCTTGAGGCAGCTGGAGAGCTATCCTCCGTCCCTCAAGCACCTGTGTCGCGTTTACATCCGGCTCTATCTCCAGCCCTGGCCTGTGGATGTGAAGGTCAAAGCCCTACCTCTGCCCGACCGGCTGAAGTGGTACCTCCTCAGTGAGCACAGCGGTACTGTTGAAGAGGACATCTGACCGCTCCCAAGCCGAAGGGAACAGGGTCTGGGCAGCTCAGTCTCCTGGGGGATTTTGGTACCTGCGGCAGCCTTAGGGGAGACCCTTCTGGCCTTCTGTCAGAAGGTAGAGGTTGGGAGACGAGACTTGATCCTCACTGCGTACCAAGAAAACCAGGTGGAGCCCAGCAGCTGCAGTCATTCCAGTGGGAAAAGGCTTCGTCTTCCAGGGGGACTGCCCCCCTTCTGTTTGGCAGAACTCCCAGTCTCAACCACATTGGGAAAAAGGACCGGGTTTAGATTTGGGACGAGTGTACACCCTGTTCATCTGTGGGGAGCATCGGGCAGGGTGGCTCTGAGTCTCGGTCCTGAGAACTGCAGGAGGCTGGTCTGTCTTGCATGGGGCCCAGCTGAAGCCAGGAGGAAGCGCGGTGGGCCTGTGGGGGCACGACCCCACTGAGGCCCTTCACTCCCACCTCTCCCCGTGCTAGATTATTAGGTCACTTACAAAAGTGCTTTCGGTGGGCCAGGGAGAAAGCTGAGCTGACCCCTGCCACCTTTGGCTGCTCTGGGGCCAGGTCATCCATGGCCCGGCCCACCAAGGCACGGGACTGGATTCCGGTGGCAGCTCAGTCTGTGCCAAACCTGGGATCTTGGGGGACCGTGCCTTCTGCTAAAAAGCAATCCTGCATGACCAGGGACAGTCCTTTCCAAAATGTGTTTTGTGAGGGGTTCATCTGATAACGAAAGCTACCAATACTGCAAGCTGACTGTACTGTGCACGCCGAGCCCTCACGAAGCCGCTTCCCGTCACGTGGGTCCTTGTGAATTGTGTGAATGCCCGGAGGCAAGCTGAGGCAACTAAAGGATACATTATAAAGTAAAATGTTTCTCTTGGCCTTCAAGGTCCTTGTATGGCATTTTGGCCCCCTCCGCGCCCTCCCCCAGCCTAGGACAAAGGCTCCCACCGCAGCCATTAAGAAGAGGTGAGAGGCACAAGGGGACGGCAGCATCTGGTGGGGACAGTTTCCAAGTAGCACCGCACTGCTGTCCCAGTAAAGAAGAGCACCACTCCAGACTGGCTAGGGCCTTCCCAGTACAGGATTTACCCTTTTATTTTTTGACTGAAAACGCTCACCGAGGAGGAGCTGCAGGGCACAGCCAGGAGTGAGGCTGCAGACTTCCCTTGCTGTAGCCCATTGTGACGATCACATTAGGGACGCCAGGGCTCCCATCACCAAACAGGCCTCAGAACATGAACATCCCCAGCAGCTGCAGGCTCCACGGCCTGGCTCCTCTCCTCCCCCCAAGGGAAAAAGTCCTCAACAACCGAGAGTTCTCTTCCTCTTAAGGCACCCAGGCCTGTGGCTGGAAGGCTGGGTGGTTGAAAGGGAGATCCAGAAAATCTCCCACTTGTGGAATCGCTGTATTCCCACGTGGGGAGCCCCAGGGGCCCTGGAGTCCCATGGTCTGCACTGCCCGGTCCCTGCCTCTCAGGGCCGCAGAGCCAGGCCCCAGCCTCACTGCTCTGTCCAGTGGCGCCCTCCCCACTGGGTCCCATTATGCCTTTTAAAAAGAGTCTAGTGACGGACGGCAGACAGGTATATTTAGCAGTCTCACTCAGCACTCCCGAACCATCATCATGGAGCCTCTGGGTCTCGCCCGGCTGCCAGCCCCCCACCCCACACTGGTCCCTTTCTCCTGCCATCCCCCGCTCATCTCAGGGCTAAGCTATAGACGTGGTAGATCTCATCGGGGAGGTTCTCCTGGCGCTCCTGGGCTAGGAGGCTGAGGCCTGCGCTGCGGACGATCCTGTGGACCACCTCGAGGTCCCGGCACACGCTGCTGTCCACATCGTCCAGGATCACGCCCTCCTGGGCCATGTTGTCTTTGATGACAATGATGCCATTGGGGCGCAGGCCCTGCTTGCAGCGCCGCAGGAACTCCGCCAGGTGCTGATCGGTCAGGTGGCCTGGGGACAGCAGAGGCCAAAGTCACGAGGGAGGGAGTGGTGCCAAGCGCGTACATACCACTGGCCGAGTCTCTCAGCCTCCGCTCAGACTTACCGAGCTCTGTCTAAACGTGCTCAGCAGTCCAGAGAGGCTTACCAAATCCCGTTCTATGTAAGAGGAAGCTGGCTCAGAAGCCACTCACCCAAGAGCTGTCACAAAGTACACAGCTGGGATTGCACCCTGACTTGGTGACTTCTGGGCCCTGCCCAACACCTACACTCCAGGCCACCCCCCCCGCCCCGAGGCCTGGATTAGGGAGTGCATACCAGACCATTCCTTCCCTAATTAGAATTCCAGACGGGCTGTTAGGAACCACAAAATACAGGGCCAGACCCAGTGTGTCCCCAGCAGGGCTGTGGTGTCTGCTGGGGAGTGGGCGGCCAACTGCTGGTACAGCGGCCTGCCGGCCAGGTCAACAGCCCAGGGAGAGCACCCTGGGCGTGCTGTGGGGCTAAGTGGGTGCAGGAGGGACGGCAAAGCAAGGCTCACTTGCTGTGAACAGCAGGGGCAGCCAAGGCTTCAATTTTTCCTCTTATTAAAAAACATTTACTTATAAAAACTCATTTCCACGTTATTTGAATGCAGTTAAGTTATTGGTCATTTATATTTTTTCAACCAAAAACTGCACCCAAGTGGGTCATAACAGGTACTGACAAAGCATGGAAGGTGAGCCCAGGGAGGACTGGAGAAAGCCCTGTCCTCCTGCCCGCTGCAGGAGCACTGGGGCCGCCCTCCAAGGTGGCGGGGGGGGGGGGGGGGGGGGACATGGACCCGCCCCTACAGCGGGAGGTGCGTGGAAGGTGCGTGGAGGGTGGAGAGGGCCGCGAAAAGCTCACCTATCACCCACTGGATCCAGATGACATCGTAGGAGCTGGGCTCGGGGCTGAAGTCCTGGAGGCCGCAGCAGAAGTAGTTCCTCACCCTCTTGCCCTCGTCCCCCAGGTACGTCCTGGCTTTGACCAGGAAGTCTTCCGTCACGTCCACCATGTCCACCACCGCGAAGAGTGGCAGCAGCAGTCGCTTGGTGATCCTGCCTATGCCGGCCCCGCAGTCCAGGGCACAGGAAGTCCCCGTCTTGTTTGGGCCTTCCTGAGAAGCAGGGAAGGCACAGACTCCGTAAGGAAGGCTCAGAGAGTCCGAGGGACCCTGTCCCCGAGAAGGGGCTGTTCCTCCCAAGCTCCCAGGTACTCAAATCAGGACTGGGCACAGGCCGGGGGCTGGCATGGGGGGTCGCCAGTGGGTAGGACCACAGCACATTCTTGCCTGGGACACACATTCCTAAAACGCAAGCCAACTGCCACTTAAAGGTGATTAACTTGGACAGGTGCATTTATCTCCTCTCACTCCCGACACCCCAGTAAAACCACAGGATGAAAAGAATTTAAGCCGTGAAAGAATGGAAGGCAGTCGGTGATTTTCACAGATCAGGGAAGGTGGGAAGTGGGAGGGGAGACCCCACGTAGTATGGGGAGCAAGCACCAGCCTCTGATGCTTGCCAGGGGAGGCTGCAGCCAGGGACACGCCAGCCTGGCCCAGGGAGGACAGAGCAGGTGAGGAACCAGGAGCCTGCCTTCAGCAGAACAGCCCGCACCCCCAGCCCAACAGGCGGCAAACACGGCAAGAGCGCGAAGGGTTCGCCCCTGACAAAACCGAACAGTTAAAGGAAGACTCCATTCTGGTGCCCAGGAGCCCCCGCACAGCGGCCAGCTCCCATGTGGCAACCTTGAGGCAGAGGCCCCAGTCCACACGTCACCCCCGCACCACCCTTCGAGGCCTGGGTGGTTGACGCCAACCAATAACCAAAGGCCCCGCGGTGGTTCGTGTAAAAGGTGGCGCCCCGTGCAGACCAGGCCGGGCCACCAGGGCCACATCCTCTGCTCCTAGGCGGCACGCCAGACCTGCCTACCCTCAAAAACCTCTGCAGGAACTTCCGGGAGCTGCTGATGTCGATGCTGGAGATGTGGCCATACCCCCCGAGCATGCCGTCCACTGTGGGCGGGACTTCCTTCCAGTACGTCTTGGCCTTCGAATAGAACTGTTTCTCGTCTTCTATCACCTCACTTGTCATGCTGTCACCAACCGAGTCAGCTCAGGCACCAAACTCAGCAACAGTGCCTCCTGAACAACAAAAAAGAGCCAATCAGCTAGGTTGAGGGCCTCAGTCTCACCCCATGCTTCACGAGGTCACACAGCCCTGCCCGATGTAGAGAAATGTCCAGTGTCCCCAAAACCGCTTCTATCCCTTGGATGACAGTACCTTCTGTCTCTTGTATTCAAGTCATTTTGCAAAATTACCTTTGTATCAGAGGAGAAGACCCAGAGTCCTGGGCTTCTAGTCCTTTCCTTACTAGACGTGACACCTGACCTGATGGCTTCTAACCCTAGGGCATAGAGAACTCCCAATCTACACTTGAGGAAAGTGAAGCAAGGAGCCCCAGCCTTCTACCGTGGGTGTTCTGGCTGATCCTGGGAGGGGCCTGGGGAGTCCGCACGCCTCCCTCTCACTCGCGAGCACAGAATGAAGCTCGCTGTGGGGTCCGGTCTGTGGTTAACCACGTGCTGGGACAGTGTACCAGGCGCTGTGCCGGGAAGTGGGCAGACAGCTCCATGCACACACTGGCAACTGCAGGGCCGCGGACAAGTACAAGATGCGGGCACAGCACACCCGAGAGGAAGTGCTTCCCTGGGGAGTCGAGGAAGGCATCCCGCAGAGAACCACCATCAGCTGAAACAGTAAGGAAGAGCTCACTAAGCCAGCGGGGCAAGCCCGCCCCAGGAAGACAGGTGTGAAAGGCACACAGAGAGTGCCTGCAACTGGAAACACAGGGTCGGGGTGGGGGCACATTCGTCGATTGGACTCCCCGCTGAAGAGCAGGGAGGTCGAACTGCTCTAGGGTAAGCAGGGAGTAACAGGGGATGTGTGTTTCCGGAAGACCGTGTCAGCAGCTGGGTGGGCTTCGGGGGCGACAGTGAAAACAGACACAACAAGGGAGTGTTACCATGACAGGTGGAGGGGTAACGACAAAGCAAGAGCCAGGGCCTGGGGGAGGGGGAGGGGGAGGGCTCGGCAGCTGCACACCTGGCCAGCCCAGCCACTCATGCCGGGAGGGACAGAAGGGGCACGTCTCTATCCTGAGGCACCGGCCCCCACAACCCGTTCGCCATGTGCAGGTGCTGTTCTAGTTGCTCTGCAGCTTTGGCTGAGACACCGTCCGACCCTCAGGGGGCTTCCCGTCCAGCGGGAGACAGAATCAAGTGGAACCAACCAAAACACAATGCAGAAACGGTGAGACGCTCACTGAGCCAAAAGTCCTGCGGAAACTCAACGAATGGAGGACTCCCTTCCGACTGGCAGATGGAGCAGCAGCCCAGAGAAGGCAACCTCGCTAGGCCCCGAAAGACAGGGGATGATGGCGGGGGGGGGGGGGGGGGGGGGGGGAGGGGGGCGGCTCGAACAGGGACAGAGGGGGCGGCGCCTGTGTGCCACCCGGAAGACGGTTCTGGGGACGGCCTGGGCTGGTTGGAATGCAGACAGAGGGATAGGGTATTATGGGAGACGAGCTTAGACAGGCAGACTGGGCCTGGATTACGGGAGGCCCCAACGGTAATGGAAAACCAACCAGCTGAGAGTTTCCGAAGGGCCCTAGGTGTGCCGGGCTGTCAGCGGCGGCGGGCCCAACGGGCAGAGTGGGGGCCGAGTGGGAGCGGCAGGAACCACTGGCAGTGGGGACACGCAGCAGCGTCGTGGGAAGACAGCTCTCAGCTTAGGGGTCACATCCTCAGAGGCCCTCCCTGACCGGCCCCGCTAAGGTGGCTTCCTCCAACACCCCAATCCAATGCCCACGTTTTCCTGCCTTCAGAACGTGTACTTCTATCTGAAATTACACTGTTTACTTGCTGTCTAGCCTCCACTGGGATGGAAGCTCCAGAGGCGCAACCTTGCCTTTTCGCCACTGTGTCCCCAGCACCAAGCCCACAGGAGTCCCTCGGTGCAGGGCTGGAAGCCCGCCCCCCCCCAATCCACCAGGAACACTGCACGACTATGCTCCTGAGGCTTCACTCCCTCCACCTTTACACCACTCCACTGGGTGGTAGTTAAGTCACTGAGTCCTGGAAAGCTTCATGTGGGACCCCGGGAGAGTGCTCAAAACAAGTGAAAAACCTCTAGGATGGAGGAATGCCTTAAGGGCTTCAAGAGAAGTCATCCGATGGGAAAGAGAAAAGTGCCTTGAGGACAAGCATATTATAGCCCTCGATACATAATTTAGAGACTGACTATAAGGAGAGAAGGAAAGGGAACAAAACACGAGAAGAGGTGAAGAATTTTCACTGGCCATGTTTGTCACTAATCCCCAGTGCACAACTGTACTCTGAACTTGTCCTAGAAGACAAGGAACCTTCCAGAAGCAGCAGGCCCACCTCAGCCCAACAACTCAGGAATGCTCTTCACTGATGCAATCCTGCTTCCACCACGGTCAGCCCTTTCCAGGGAGCCCAGCTAGCCAGCGGAGACACCGGGGGAGGGCCCTCCTCCCCATCTCCTGGCTCCTTCCTGGATTCGGACATTCCTCACGGACAAGGCCACACTGGTCCTCTGAGGAACCAGAAGAGAAGCGACAGCATCCACGTGCCCTAACAGGTCCAGTTCTTAGACCTGTGACTGTCACTGTGTCTGCCCTCTAGAGCCCTTCTGCTGTGTGGAGAGAGTCCTCCAATCCCCTTCAGATTCTTGAATCAGCTCTCAGGCTGATGCTCCAGCTTCCCTGTTCAGGTTACAAGGGTCTGGGACCACAGTGAAGGCAAGTTTCAACTACTGTGTCAATTGAAGGGCCCTTTGGGGTAACAGGCTGGGGGGGCTGGTTCTAAATACAGCATCCCCTCACCCTGGCTCCCCGCCATGTCCCACACCAGTGTGGGAAAGAGAAAGTGGCACACTGCTCAACAAGAATGACAGCCCTGAGTCACAGGGTAAAGCAAAAGAACGCAGAAATCTGCTGATAGCCAGGAATGCGATCATTCCTATATCACATACAGTGATGTCCCTGAGAGCTGACAGGAAAGAGGGCCACCGGCCTGAATGTCACCACAGAGCTCAGTCTGGGGGCTACCCAGCCCCCACCAACAGGCCCCACAGTCACCATGTCACAGCCTCTCCATTACCCAGGAAGGACAGCATCAAAGCCGGCTCTTCCACTCAGCACTCAGACGGGAGCTCGGCAACACCGACCCTGTCCCCATCACTGCCCACCAATCTTGGCAAACTGCTGGTTTTGTCTTCTTATCTATCTCCCCACGGGCCTGGGAGCTCCTTGGAGAACGGTGGCAACACCCTGAGATGTATCACTGCATTTCTCTTGCGTCCCATATAGCATTCAACAAAAAGTTCACTCCCCACGAAATGAACGGAATAAATGTGGGGCCACTCCCCTGCCTGTACTCTCTCTGCCTGCCTGCCTTCCCTCCCAAGGAGGTCAACTTCCTGGGGACAGGGACATGACCTCATTCCCGATTAGCCCAGCACCGGACACAAAGCGGGGGGATGCTAATTGGTTGCTGAATGAACCAAAGAATGAGCTTTGTGGGGCTACATTTTCCACTTTTGAGAAAAATCCAACAAAAATCCAACCATTCAAAACTGGTAACACTGAAGGCCATTACCGACAATGTAATTTTTGTGCTTTACCAAAAGCCTTACAACATGATTTCTTTAAATGTCAAGGTCCTCTGAATAATCTAATTTACAAGAACTCCACTTACAGGCAGATTCTAGGAACAAGCCAGGGGAGGAACATCCAGGCCAGGAAATGCCAAGTCTAATTTTGACATTTGTTCCAACAGCTGATTCATTAGTAAACGTGACTCCCTGGGGCCCTGTCTACACCTTGCCTCCCGGTGTCCAGATTGGAGTGGGCAGGAGGTCCCTAGGGGTCACAGGAACAGTGGGGTTGTCAGTCAAATAGCAGAAGCCCTCATAGACTCTGGCCAGGCTGTGGTGAGGAGCTACATGGCTGCAGGGGTGGGAAAGGGCCTGGGCACAATCTGGCTTTGTGTGCACTCTCGACTAGCTTGGACGGGAGAAGCCCTTTGCTCATAGTGGACTCTGCTCCACAGACAGAATGTGTTGTGCACCATTCACAGTCACCTGGCCACCTCCTCTTCCCCTACGAGGTGTTTAGGGGGACAGGTGGGTAGCCGCCCCAGCTACTTCTCCCAGGATCCATGGAAAAGAACGGTGTTTAAACTGTCACTGTCAGTTCTCTGGGGAGGCCTCGCATCCTCCTCATTTACCAGTCTCTAAGAAAAAGCCTGGAATTAACAGGAGACAAGAGCCTGCCTGAAGTTACCTCCTCCCTCTTGCAGCCTGCCGAACAGGGCCTGTTCTCCCTGGATCTGAGGCAGCAGCTGGACATATGGGAATGGCAAGGTGCTCTATGAAAAAGAAAGGGAAGGAGGAAGTAAAGACGACTAAAAAAGGCTGGGAGCGGAAGGGAGATGGAGTGTTTAAAAACAAACTAACGCTCCGGTGGAGTCAAATGAACCACGTCTGAATCCTGGCTTTGCTTCTCTCCGACTGTGTAAGCTCAGGTAAGACACTTAACCTCAGTTAGGAGGTAAGTTTCTTTACCTATAAATGGGAACAGCGATGCTGACTTTACAAGAACGCTGTGACGATTAAAGGTGGGTGTGAAAGCAGCACGTGATCGGCACAGTGGCAGGCACGTATTATCGCAAGTTTAGAAATCTCTGTCAAATGAGATTTTCACCAATTCTGTGCCAATTGTAGAGTCAAAAGGGAAAAATGCAGTGAAATGCCCTAGAAACTGTAGTGTTGGACACACCTAAGGGATTATTACTGTGATGCTGGGGGCCAACCCAGCAGACAAAGAGCTCTGCAAACGCGCAGGAGGGGAGTGAGCGTCCCATCCCTGCAAGCACAGAAACACTGCAGAGACTCTGGGGCCGCTATCTCTGTGACTCTATGGCTTCTGGTCCCCACCAAAGCATTCCACATGTACTCTCTCTGTACACAGCCTGGGCAGAGTCTATGAGGACTTCTGCTATTTGACTGACAACCCCACTGTTCCCTGTGACCCCTAGGGACCTCCTGCCCACTCCAATCTGGACACCAGAGGCAAAGTGTAGACAGGGCCCCAGGGAGTCACGTTTACTAATGAATCAGCTGTTGGCCCTCCCCCAAAACCCAGTTGAGGGATAGAAAACCATTCCACTAAACGAGTGATGTGCCTTAACACAAATACACACAGGAAACCAGGAACAGCATAAGGAGGGAATCCAGACTTCTTAACACAGCCAAGGCCCTAGTCCTCCAGGGGCTCATCCCCTCTCTCTGGGCAATGCTTCTATATATCCAGACCATCTGCAAGACTACCCCACCCCACCCCACCGTCAGGGCCTCTGACACCAGCGGTTTCTATCCCAGAGAGATCCCGCCGTTGATGGGCAGCAGAGCCTGGGCCTTTCGTTCGATAGGACAGCCCCTCCGCAAACTGGCTGACCTTGGCTCCAGGGCTCTCGGCGGCGAGCTGTGTTCTGAGCGGCACCAGTGTCGAGCCGTATCTGGGGTTGGGTCCAAGGCGAAATATGATAGCAACTCCCATGCAACGGGCACTACGCTGTGCCCGGCTCTGACCTGAGCGTTTTACTGCGTCCTGACACCTACCCTCCGAGTGCGTGCCCTCCTTAATCCCCGTTTCTCACAGGGGAAACTGAGGCTCAGAGAGGGAAGGGTCTAGCTACGGCCCCGGGACGGCGCGGGGGAGTGCCCCGTCCAGGGTCCGGGCGCCTCGGGCCTTCCTCCTCCACCCGCCGCCACCGGTGGCCCAGGTCCGACCACCCCGGAGCGCGCACGTGGGGGCCCGGGCAGCTCGCGCCGGGTCACGTGACGAGCCGGGGCCTCAGGGCGCCGAGGCAGTTGGGGGCCGGGACCTCCCTTCCCCCGCCGGCCACCGCTCCCCGCTCCGCCTCGCGCTACTCACCCCGGGCGGGGGCTCCCGGGACCCGGGAGAAGAGGACGGGAAAGAGGAAGGGAAGGCGGCCGGAGGCGGCAGCGAAGAACCCACAAGCCCACCACCAGCTCCGCCAGACCACCGACAGACACTACACCCCGCGGCGCGCGCTGCCTTTGTCCGCACACGTCACTTCCGGGCGCCGGCGTGCGGGGCCGCGGCTAGCTCCGCCCCGGACCGGTTCGCCCCGCCCCGTGGGCGGCTGACCTCAGTTGACTTCTGGGTCCCCGGAGGGCCTCTCGGACTTCAAAGAGCCTCAGCGCCGCCGAGCCTCTCCTGCCTCCAGCACGGGCACCAGTCCGGTTAGAGGCCGAAGGCTGGGCTTCTTAAAAAACGACCGTTCTGTGGGTTTTCCACTCTGTATAAAGGGGCGGGGGTGGGGGGAGGGCAGGGAGCCGTATTCCTCAAATCGTACCCATAACAATTTGCATCTTAAAATAATATACAGATCCGCAAAGAAAGAAAGAAATACCTTTGACAGTGCCAAGGGGTTGTTACCCCAAATAAACAGAACAAGTACTTGAGGTTTGCATTCCAAAAAGCCTGCCCTCCCATAGGCTGCTCCCATGTATAGAAATTTTGGAGGGGTCCCCGAAACAACCTTGATGGACTGTGAGTTTGCAGGTGGGTAGGGCTTGTGAACCTCCCCAAGCCTCAGTCTCCTCTTCCGCCAGTGTTAAATGCGTAGGATAGGGGCGCCTGGGTGGCTCAGCCGGTTAAGCGTCTGCCTTCGGCTCAGGTCATGATCCCAGGGTCCTGGGATTGAGCCCCCCAACGGGCTCCCTGCTCAGCGGGGAGTCTGCTTCTCCCTCTGCCTGCAGCTCCCCCTGCTTGTGTTCCCTCTCTCTATCAAATAAATTAAAAAAAAAAAAAATGTGTAGGATATTGCAGGTCAAGCCTTCACCCCAGTGCCTGCAGTGGGCTCTCAGTAAACAGACAATATTTATGATAAACTCATTTTTCCTAAACCGATGCCCTGGTCTTAGATTTAGAGTGCCCTCCTCTGGGAGGAGGAGATTTGCACACAGGAGATTCTTAAAAGTGTGTTTGCCGGAGTGCCTCAGTTAAGCTTCTGCCTTCGGCTCCAGTCGTGGGCCCAGGGTCCTGGAATCGAGCCCCGCATCGGGCTCCCTGCTCAGCGAGGAGCCTGCTTCTCCCTCTCCCTCTGCCTGCAGCTCCCCCGGCTTGTGCTCTCTCTCTGTCAAATAAATAAATAAATAAAATCTTAAAAAAAAAAAAGTGTGTTTGCTCTGACAAAGTGAAAGCTATGGGGTGGGGGCAGAGTGCTGACTGCTGTTGAGTCCCCCAAATCTGTTTGTGTATATATTATATGGCATCCTCTCCACAGTACTCCAGGTCAGACTTGGTTCCCCTGGCCTGGGCCCTTCTCCCAAGCTTCATTGTCCATGTCTCTAAGGGAAGGGGATAAATCCTGAAAAATCTCAATTGCTGGGTGTGTCTATAATCTTCTTTTGGGGGCAGCTCTGAGCCCAGCTCTTTTAGGGGTGCCTAAAATCCACCCCTACCTTTTTTTTCCTATCAATGGAAGAGAAAGTCCCTTCCCTACACCTGGACTCTGAGGCCTTTCCAGATCTGGACAGCCCCGACCTCAAAGCCTCTTGCATCTCTGAATTCCCAAGCCTTGCACACAGTAGTTGGTCAAGAAACATTTGCAGCGGGGCGCCTGGGTGGCTCAGTCATTAAGTGTCTGCCTTCGGCTCAGGTCATAATCCCAGGGTCCTGGGATCGAGCCCCGCATCGGGCTCCCTGCTCGGCGGGAAGCCTGCTTCTCCCTCTCCCACTCCCCCTGCTTGTGTTCCCTCTCTCACTGTGTCTCTGTCAAATAAATAAATAAATAAATAAATCTAAAAAAAAAAAAAAAGAAACATTTGCAGCATGCAAGAGCTGGAGGGCTCCTTAGAAATCATCTTGTTAGTCAGGTGTTCCTCATCCATTTTTTTAAAAAACCCACATGCTCTTAGAATAAATATAAAAAATGTTCACCTTTCCCACTCGATAGTCTAACTTCCTGAGGAGGTATATGCCCTTCCATCCCTCGTTGAGGAGTATTTGCAGAGAATGGAAATGCATCAGCTATGATGCCTCCTCCAGGCAGACTCATAAAACTGTAACATGATACCATGCCAGCGAAATTACTGGTCCAAACAATCCTTCTCCCCCACTCAAGTTTCACAGCACAGGCTCCTCCCAGCCAAGAGTCCCAGACGGAGCCCTGAGAACGGACAAACTCATCCAGCATTGCATAGCAAACAGAAGCAGAGCCTGGATTTGAAATCAGTTCCCTTCCAGGCCCACTGCATTCTTACTGTTGTACTTCCAGAGCTGCCCAGCCCAAACTTGACCCACCTGGGCCTCCCAGACCCAGAGAGGGGAGTGGAACCCTGGGCCCTCCACCCCTGGCTTGGGCCTGGTTGCCCTTGTCAGGGGTTCCACCACCCCCTTGTGAGTGCAGCCTTGACTTCCTGAGCACAAAGCCCCACCTTCTGTCTCCAGGCCTGAGAGCTGTTCCTCCCATGGCCTTGGGTGAGGGGCGGATCACAATGACCCTGAAGAGGCCCAGGAGGCAGCAGGGAGGGTCCAGCAGAGGGATCAGGCTGGGAAGATGGGCTCTCCCAAGGACCAGCCCACCGGTTAGGGGGCTCTAAACTCAAGGGACCTTCTCTGGACCCACCCAGAAGCCCCCTGCGGTGAGTGTGACACCAGGAGCCAGCTCAGAGCTGACAACAATCTGGGAGTGGGGTGCGATAGGGAGGAAGCAGGTTCCAAGACCCCCCAGTGTCAGTAGCGGGGGCAAGTGTGGGGCTCTGTCTCCCAAAGGGCAAGTTTGTTAAAAATATGTGTCTTGGGGCTCTTGGCTGAGTAGCTCTGGTAGAGCTTGCCACTCTTGATCTCGGGGTTGTGAGTTCGAGCCCCACGTTGGGGGTAGAGATTACTTAAAAATAAAATCTTAAAAAAGAAAATATATGTCTTGGCCCCACCCCAGACCTACTGAGTCAGAATCTGGGGCATCTGTATTTTCAACAAGCTCTCCACCCAAGGGGCCCTGAGGCCCCAGCAGGACTGGGCAACTGCTGGGCAGGTCTCTCCTTTGGAGCTGGTTCCAGGTTTCCTAATTCCCAGGGGAGTGCTAATAGCATAATAGGACTTGAACACTCCAATGGGCTAAGTCACAAAGGAGCAGGTGCTCTGTTATCCCCATTCTACAGATAAGGGCACTGAGAGAAGTTAACCAACTGGCTTGTCCAAGGTTGCAAAGCTAATAAGTAGTGGGACTCAGACTAAATCCTAAATAATAATAATTTTAAAATAATAATAACAATAGTAATAGCAGCTAGCCTTTCGTTGAGCACGTACAGCGTGCCTGGCACTATTCTATGCCATTTACATGCGCTCGGTCACCTAAACGTCCCAGCAACGCAGAAAGGTGTGTACGCTTACGTGACCATTTTGCAGGTGAGGAAACAGAGGCTGAGCGAGCTCTGGCCTGAAGCCACTTGCTGCCTGACGAGGCAGTGGTGTTACCCCCAAACCACAAGGACCCCCCCTCCGGGCACTATGGCCTGGGGGCTGGCCTATGCCCTCCTCTTCACTTCGCACGGCACCCACCCCGCCCCACTGGCGTGAGGATGCCCTGAGCTGAGCGCAGGGCCAGACATGCCCCGGCGTCCCCCCAACCCCGGGACCCAGCAGGTGGCGCCCAAGGGGCTCCCCGGCGACGGCGCTCGCCGAAGGAGAGACCCGCGACTGCCCAGGCTGCCCCTGCCCCAGCTCCGCGGGTCCCCCGGCGGCTTGAGGGCCTCGGAGGGCGGCGGCGCGTGGTGGCCGGGCGGCTCCTCGCACCCAGAGCTGGGGCTGGGCGTCAGGGGCCCCTCGCCGCGCCTGCCCGCCCTGCCCACCCTGGCCCAGCGGGCGGCGCAGAACCGGACAAGGCTGAGGTCGCTCCTGCTCCTGGCCGGTGCGCCCCGGGAACTCGCGCCCGGGCGCCCGGGGCCTGGAGAGCGCGAGGATCCCTGCCGGGGTGCGGCCACCCTGCCCGCCCTCCTAGGAGAGTTCCTCCCCAGCAGGTTCCGAGAGCTCCTGCACCAGCTGGGCGCTGAGCGCGCGGAACCCCCGCAGCCGAGTGAGGCCCCGCCCGGGACCCCAGGGGGCGGGGCAAGGGCGGGGCGGAGTCATTTCCGGGATGATCTCAGCTACTGTTAGTGGAGTAGGCCCGGCAGAGTCCTGGCAACTACCCCTCGAGGGCGGGTCTACCATTGCCCCTCTTGTACAGATAAGGAAACTGAGGCCCAAGGCCCTATAACTAGGAAGAGCCTAGTAAGGACTGTCCCCAAGCGAAGGCTCATATAGCTATTTCCACCTCCTCCTGGCTCCCAGCACCCTCAGCATCACAACCAAAAAGGAGTGTGTCAGAGCACTGCCACCATTCGCCCCGGTGTCCCCACTGTTCCTTCCTTCCAGAGCTGCGGTAAGTGTCAAGTTACCCGCTGATGGGGACAGGGTTGCCAACAGTGCTCCGAGGATGGGGGACCCCGACCACTCATGCCAGGTGTGGCTTGTTTGTCTTCAAGGGGCCAGTCATCGTACTTCCAGAATAGTCTTAAGAAGATTTTGCTCCATCAGATACCTGCCCTGGGGACCCTGAGGAGAGATCACTCACAGTTCACCCTCAAGAAGGCCAACCAGTGAGTTACAGGAGACTGGCGGTAGGGGGATGGGGAGAAAGAGCATTTCTTCTTTTCTTTCCTCTTGTCTCTCATCCATGAATTTATCCATCTGTCCAGCTGTACATCCGTCTATGTGTCCATCCGTGAATCAGGTCTTCTGACAAACCATTCATAATCCATCCATGAATCCACCCATCCATCTATCCATCTATCCATCCATCCATCCACCCATCTATCCACTTATCTATCAATACATAGATGTATCCCAGAGCAGGTCTCCTCCCAACCTATCCAAGGATTATCCATCAACATCTATGAATCCATCCACCCATTCATCAGGTCTTCTGCCAACATATTCATAATCCATCCATGAATCCATTCAGATATTCCTGCTCCCATTCACCTATCCATCCTTGCATACATCTTCTCTGTGAACCAGGTCTTCTACAACCCATCCATGAATCTCTCGAGACATCCATCCATTCATCCATCCATTCATCCATCTAGCCAGTCATCTTTCTAACCAGAAACTCTGATGATTCTATCCACCCATCCATGAATCCAATGATCAGTCATCTACAAATCCTTCCATGCACTTGTAAATCCAGGGTACTGTCCATCTATAACTTGTCATGAAGCCATCTACGAGTCCACATACTCACCATATACAGAGTCATCCATCCACCATCCATACATCTACCCATCCTCCTAACATCCAGTCCTTCTATTCAGACCTTTTCATTAACTCATTCATGAGTCCATCTATCCATCCACCCACCCACCCAATCTTCCATCCTTTCACCCATCCCACCATTCATTCGTCCATTTCTTCCTCTTTTATTAAGTTTTACTATATGTCAGATATTGGGAGAAATGAGATAAGGGATGGAGATATAGGAGAAGAGCCTGGGCGTTAGAGCTTACCTGGACCTCGATGCCATAGCTCTAATGAAGGGGAAAAAGAATGCAGAAAAAAACTCCTTCAGCATAAACAGGCTTAAACCGAGGTGAAAGGTGAAGAGCATTGCCCATGAGTTTTTAAGACCAAAGAGAGTAAATACACAACATACATGCCATTCCTTCTCCTTCTGGACCCACGGCTGACAGTACTATTTGATCCCGGCATTTTTCCCCCACTGGGCCTCGAACCCTTCCGGACACAGTGCTCCCAGCAGACACCACCGATGGCTCAGAGAAGGTGCCAGAAGTGAAACACATTTGCCAAGCCAGGAACTTTAAATCAATCAAATAAACACACTACGTCTCACAAGATATAATAAATAAAAGTATGGAACTCATTATCTCAAATACGACAAACAGCAGGGGTGGACACAGTCACGGTGTTTCACATTTAAGAGCTAATACTTGAGCACCTCGTGGTGTGTGAGATTCCCTGGTAGGCCCTGCAGGGGACACCAGGGTGCATGGGAATGGGCTCCAGCAGCCTCTGATAGGAGAAGCTGAGATCTCAGTCCCCTGGGCCCTGAGGCCAGCACGGACCAGGGGTTGATAAGCAGACAACTGTTGGATCACTAGGTCTGGGACATCTCCCGGCCGCCTGGCTCTTTCGTGGGCTGATGAAAGTATCCCTTACGTGTCCACACAGACATAAAGATGTAGTCAGATAAATGGATGCAGATACATCAATACGTGTGTCCTTAAGGTTGAACGTGGCATTTCTGAATAACAGAGCCATGGATGAATCAAGCAGGCCCTCCCGCAGCCTTGCCCTTGAGGCTGAAATTAATAAATATAACAATAACAGAATGCCCTTTACTGAGCGCGGGCCCCACGCCAGGCCTTGTACTAGATGCCTCCCATAAGTTATTTGATACTTACCAAACTCTTATAAGGATGCTATTATCATGCTTACACTATATAATACATAATTGAGAGGGGAAAACTGCAAAACGGAGGACTCGAGTGTGGTCTGCCCAAACTCACATGCGTGGGTAGAGGTGTAGCTGAGACTGATGATTATAAGAACAGTTTGAAGTCACAGATGTTTACTCTGGGCACCACACACCCTGGGTGGAGTGCTTTGGCACCCGTTTCATCTTGCCACCCCGTGTGGTGGGCACAAGGATGATCCCCATTTTACAGATAGAGAAACTGAGGCTTAAAAGAGTTAGGGTTGAAACCCAGGCCTTCTTGACGCTCAAGTTCATATCCTTCTTCTCTCTGCTGAATTGCTTGATATATAGGATTGCCAGCTCTGGAACTAAGATTCAAATCTTGGCTCAAGAAAGAAAAAAAAAAAATCTTGGCTCTACCCGTTACGAGCTGTGTGACCTTGGGCAAGTTGCAAAACATCTCTGTGCTGTGGTTTGCTCATCTGTAAAATGAGAATAATGATCATGTTTCCCCGGCTGTGCGGGTGTGACGGGCTGATGCATGCTGCATGCATGATCCACTGCCTGGCAGGCAGGAAGTACTCCCAGAAAAGGCGAGCTACTGCGGGTGTCAGGATACCCAGCGAGGGCTGGTCCAGTGGACGTGTGTTGTTGGGGTGGAATGTGGGGCTGGGGGCTCAGGCCTTGACCTTCCCCTGCCCCTCTCGTCTCTCTCAGCAGGCCCCACGGTGCACAGGCCCCCAAGCCCAGGGCTGTGCTCACCCACAGCTCCTCGGGGGAAAGCTCGGGACAGCGCCGACGGTTTTGCCCCTTCCGAGTGCGATTCGCCGATGAGACCCTGCGGGACACAGCCCTCCGCTACTGGGAGCGCAGCTGTGCAGGTAAGCAGACAGGGCGGGGAGCCCCAGGACTCCAGAAAGTTCCAGCCTGGAGCCCAGTCAGCAGAGACTGTGGCCCTGGGTCCTGGGAGTAAGGGCCAGCCTGCAGAGGCTAGGAATCCACTGCCTCTGCTGAGAAGGGGCCCGAACTGGCTTCTCCAGACAGTGTCAGGAGGGCCTCGAAGACCAAGTAGAGGGTCCGAGGTCCTGCAGAGGTGTCCCAACATGAGTGGCACCGGGGAGCAGTCACAGTGGAGGAAACAATGGCTGCCCAGGCCTGGCCACCGCTGAAGGCTTTCTTGCTGCCCCGGATTCCCACGTGCCACATCCGCCCACCTCGGAACAGGCACCCACAGCCTCCTGACTCCCACGTCTGGCCCCCTCCGTGGCCTACAGGGGCTGAAGAAGGTGGCAAGGCACCTAAAGCATCTTCTTCCCATATCCATGAAGGCCTGCCTGGCTGAGGAGTTGCCCAGAAAGGTCCAGAATATCAAACCTTCTCTCTGGGGAAGTCTGGCACTGGCTGGTCCAGCAAAGAAGCTAGGAACCACCAGGCCCAGGTTCTGCGATGGAAGTTTGCCCTCGGCTCCTTGGGGATGGATGGGGTGCTGTCTGCTTTGGCACAGTTTCCAGTGTTTTCTGAAGTGGGTGTCAAGAAGCAGGCGGGAAGAATGCGTGTCCTTGCTCTGGTATAACCTTTTACCAATCCCCCCGCCCCTCTCTCCATCAGCCCAGCCTCTTCACTTCTCAGGAGCTAGCAGCCCCAGGGCCTCCAAGAGCTTGCATCTATTTATTGACCAACTACTGTGTGCAGTTTCAGGAAACGTGGCTGTTCCAAAGCCTAGCTGTGGGTAAAGCCCTAAAATCCAGGATCTTTGCTGATTCAGGAGGGACCCTACCCAGTCCCCTTAGGGTCATAGGAAGTTGGAAATAGAAGCTGCAGTGTTGTCCAGCTTCTTGTTGTTTGACGGGGAAGCCAAAGCTTCCGAGAGCAGGTGACACAGCAGCCGAGAAGAGAGGCCGGGGTGCCCCCAGGGAGAAACCGTTTCATGGGAATGGCAGCTAGCGAGCTCAGGAGAAGCCTCCTTGGGGGCCAATGGCCACAGGAGCTGTGGTCACATCCCAGGGCACCAGAGTGGGGCTCTCTCGGCTGACTGCTTCCCAGCCCTTTCCATCCTGAGGCAGCCGTTGGGGAACTTGGGGCCCCTGACCAGCCGGAAGGGCAGCTATCGGGCAGGAAAGACTCCTAGCCCCTCCATCCCTGCAGGAGTCTCACCATTGTCTCTGGATTTCCACGGTGGTGTGACTGGCCTTCCCATTATGGGAAAGAAGGCCCATTTGGGGCTGCAGTAGGAGTGGGTATGTGGGGGAGGGCACAGTTTGGGTAATAAAGGCAGAAACAGTCACGCAAGATAGTTTTAAAACCTGAGCCTTCTCTGGAGGCAGCCATAAGGCACTGGGGAGCCTTGGGTTGCCATGGAGACGGGGCTGTGCCCAGCCTTGCCTGCCAGAGAGGGAGGAGGGGAGAGTGGGGGTGTTGGTACACCCCCCCGCCCCGGGTAGAGATCTCACTGGAGCTCTCTCTCCTCCAGTCCAGCAGGGTGCCATCGAGAATGGGATAGCTCCCCGGTCAACGACATCAGAAGGGGTGTTCGGGAGTGTCGGGAGATGGCTGGAGAGTTTGTCCAAAGCCCTGTGCCCCAGGGCCAAGGAGGAGGCCATGGCCAATATCTCGTTCGGCTGGGACTGCCCTGGCCTGTGAGGCTTTGGGGAAGGGGACAGGATTCATAGGCATTGCCAGGCACCCCCTCCTCACCCTGTAGACGACCCCACCCAGCAGCGGGCAGCCTAAGGGTCGTGGCCTTGAGGGCCCTGCCAGCCATGGGTGGACGTGGGATTCAGGGCCCATGCAGCTCACGGGCTCCTGTCCCCCTCAGGCCCATCCAGGAGCCACCGGGTCACCTCTCTGAGGATGCCTCCGTGAAGAGCAGCCTGCCCTGCATCCCCAGGGCCACCACACAGAGGCCACGAGGTGACCCCCAAACCTTGCCGGACACTGACAACATCCTGGGGCAGGTGGGCAAATCGCCCTGCTCCTGGAGCCGGAAGCTGGTGAGTGCCTGCTGACAGCCAGCCACCCGGAGAACCCCTGCCCAGTGGGGTGGCTGGGGTACTGGGTGAAGCCTCCCTGCATGTGGCTAAGAGCTGGGCTCTCGCACTGAGCTGGGTTCGGATTCCCAGCCCCATACTTGCAAGCGCTGGGGTCTTTTTGCATTTGCATTCCCTCATCTGTACAATGGGGCTGACCCCCATGCCTGCCCCCTTGGGCTGGGATATAGAATCCCCCTGGGCCCAGGGAGCCACGTCTCCGGCCCAGAGGGACCCCACAGCCTCCAGCTGGTCCTCCTGGTCTCTGTAGGAATCCTTCCTGCCCAGCTTGGTGCTGCACACAGTCCTGAAGCGAGGATGCCCTAAAGGCTACCAGCCCCTCCTGCCTTCCACGACACCACAGGAGGCTCCCAAGGGAATGGCTACTGGAGCCCAAGCCCGCGCATGGTCGCGGGCAGAGGGTGAGGAGAGGCCTTTCTCACCCCACAAATAAACATGCATTCCAGATGGCTGGGACCTGCTACCATGTCTCACCCCACAAGCCTCTCTAGGTGCCAGGGGTCCTGGACCAAGGAGAGGGAGAGGACAAAGTCATGGCTGGGATGAAGCTGAGGGGTGGGGGCAAGCCATTGTCAGGGGCCAGGACTTGTTCCAGGTGATCCCCTCTTCTGGAAGTGGGGAGGCCCTGCCACACACTTCAAACCTGGGACCAAGCTTCTGTCAACCTAGATCAACCCACACCTGAAACAGGCACCTGCCCTGAGCCCCGGCCCCAGCTTCCATCTTTGACTGGAACCAAAGGCTACTTGCTGACCTCCACCAGGCAGTGAGGGTGTCCAGACTCCAGCGGGGTGGACAAACGTTTGTCTTCTGCATTCCCCAGGTCCCTGGAGGGCAAGCATCCAGGGTGGGTGGGGACCAGATGTTTCTCTCCTAGTGGTGGAGGGAGGAGGAGTGGGCAGTGTTTAAAATCACATCAGGGGGTGGCAAAAGACCAGATGGCGTTGGTCTGACCGCTGCACTGACTCAGCATCGCCAGCCCCATACTCCCGGCGGCCAGGTTTGGCCCTGCCGCACCTGGGTTCCAATCTCCTGGGCAAAGTTTAAAGCCCCCTCCCCTCTGTCCAGGCAGCGCTTTGGCCCCAACCCCTCGCCAAGCCGAGGATTCAGGTCTTTATCGCCACCTCCTGGCCAGTGAGGAAACAGCCACGGAATCCCCACTCAGGCACCCTGCAGAATAGGAAAGGATGGGATGGGGAGTGCTGGGCGGGGACAGGCGGTGGGGATCTTAGGACCAGGAGGGTCGTGGATGGGGAGGATTTGCTTTGCAGGGGTGCTCTGCCTCCAGAAGAAAGGCCACAGATGTAGGCAGTTTGGAGAAACCCTGTGGGGGATGGGGTGGGCGCAACGCTACAAACTCCCCTTCCCTGGGGACTGAATGGGGTTTCGATCCCAGGGATGACTCCCCTCCATCCCCTTTCCTGCGCTTTCACGACACCCCCACCCCGCCCTATTTCCATTTCCTGGGGAGCCTGATTCTACCGCGCCGCCACCCCCGTGACCTTGCGCCGCCCGCCTCGCCCTCTCTGAGCCTCAGTTTCTCCCCAAGCCTCAGTTTCTCGCCCGCTGCAGCGCCGCGCCGCGCCCACGCGGGGGCAGTGTTGGCCTGGCTTTGGCGCCGCCCGGCGCGGCCGAAACTTCTCAGCCTCCAGCTCCGGGGTCGGAAACTTTTCCCCTCGCGCTGCGCTCGCGGCTCCCGCCCGCGCCCTCCTCCCGCCGCGGGCCCGCGCCGCCTCCTTCCACCTGCCCCGGGGTCGCGGCGGGGCCTGGGGGGGACGCCCCGTTCCCCACCCCACCCCCCAACTTCTCCTTGCTGCCTTTGGTTGCCATTAAGCCAAAAACTGCTAAGCTGGCCGCGCACGAGCCTGGAAAGCGAGGCCCGCGTGGAGCGCACGGGGGATGGGGACGGGGGCGGGGGGCGGCCGGGACCAGGCCCCCCGCGGCGTCTGGGCGGGGCGAGGGGCGCCCCGCTGCGAGCTGCTACCCGCCCCGCCCCCCCCCGGGGCCCGCCCCTCCCCGCGCGGGGCTCCACTCTTCCTCTCGGGCGGGCCTGCTCTCCTGCCCTCTCTCCGCCCTCCCTCTCCTCCCCGACAACGTGGATTCTGTGTCCAGAGGACCTTGAGCGTGGGCCCTGAGCCTCACACCTGCCACTCAGCACAGACACGCACACAGGGACACCCGCCCACAGGCCCACTGGACGCAGGGCGCACGGGCCACCACACACACACACACACACACACACACACCCCACGGAGATGCACAGCGCACAGAGACCACACGCGCGCACACACACACACACACCAAACACACACCGCAGAGAAACACCGGAGACACCCAAACATCAGACACAGTATAGAGACACCAGAGAAACGCGGCACAGAGACGCCGGGCACACGAAGACCCAGAGCACACACAGCTAGAAGCACACTCACTCACGCATAGCCTCCCAGCGACCCCCGGCCCCCAAATTCCCGGTTGTCTTCCCCACTGCTGTGGGTCAGCCATGCCCCTGAGTGTACTTGAACCTGGGGTGAGCAGCCAGGAGGGCGGGGAGGAGGGAGGGAGTGCTGGGTGGGGCTGGACCCCTTTCCAGCGGCCCCCAGGTTCTCAGTCTCTCACTCCTCCCTGACAGCACCCAGGGTCCTCTCCATAGGGGTCCCAATAAGGCCCTTTTTACTGGGACATTTCCACTCAGGGCTGGCAGATGGCCAGCCCCTCCTGGGCTCCAGGCAGCAGCATGTCGGGAAGGCCAGGAAAGTGGCCCTGGTGGCTTCTCCTTCCCCATAACCCTGCCCCCCCAACGCCCTCCCCATGGGGGGGCAGGGCAGGTGTACTCCCCCCCCCCAGCTCATCCCAGCTCTTCCCGTTCCTGTCTGCCATCTCACCCTGAGCAATCATATCCCCAGATCCCACTCCATCCCCGCACCGCTGACCCTGCCCTGGGCCCTGTGCAGACCTGTGCCGGCTGGGTCTAGCTGGTGGGTGGCAGAGAGGAAGGAATGATTCCCTATCCAGGGCAAAAGGAAGTGATGCAGAGGCAGGAAAATCACTGCTCCTTTCCCCTGAGTGCTCCCTCCCTCCCTCCTTGGACCTCTCCACCCAGAGAGAGCATCTCCTGAGCCCCGCTTGCTGATAAGGACTCCAAGGCCCAGAGAGGTTAGCGGGATTTGCGGAGGCTGGCACAGCTGTGGGAGATGGGACTAGGTCTGCATGTGTCCTGCCCCAGCGCCCAGCCTCCAGCTCTTCTCTCATAAGCTACTCTTCTTTTTTTTTTTTTAAAGATTTTATTTATTTCTTTATTTCACAGAGAGACACAGCTAGAGAGGGAACACAAGCAGGGGGAGTGGGAGAGGGAGAAGCAGGCCCTCTGCCGAGCAGGGAGCCTGATGTGGGGCTCGATCCCAGGACTCCGGGATCGTGACCTGAGCTGAAGGCAGACATTTAACGACTGAGCCACGCAGGCGCCCCATAAGCTACTCTTAGTATAAGTATTCGTTGTCGGGGGAAACCAAAGCCCAGAGAGGTTAAGCTCTTTCTCAAGGTCACACAGATTAAGTGTTGAAGTCAAGAGACTGACCCCAACATACAACTGTGCCTCTTAGCAGGAGCCCATGTCTCCTGCCGAAAGCCCCACAGTGTGGGCTCCCTCTCCCCCCCGGGGCAAAATGGGGTGATCTGGAGGACCGTTCCTTCCTGGATCCATTCTCCAGCATAAGGGGCACTGGGGCCACCCAGGGCAAGGTCAGGGAGAGAGAGGTTTCTCTGGAGCGGGGTGGGGGTGGGGGGTGAAGCCAGCCCCCAGTGGAGCTCTGGGGACAGGAGCTTCCCCACGGACACATCCACTGTCATTGTGCAGACAGTTTGTTGAGCACCTACTGGGTGCCGTGCACATGCTGGGCCCTGGGCACCTAGCAGGCACCAGACTGACCAACTCCGCTCTCAGGAGGCCACAGTCTGGTGGGAGACGTGGACTCAACGGACATTTCCAGGACAGAGTGTCAAGTGCTTTGGTAGGAGGCCCGGGGCTTTGGAAGCACAGAGCACAAGCCACCGCCCAGGGCATGGGGGGGACACCTGGGCTCTCCAGGGCCCAGAGGTGGGGGTGCATGGTGAGACCTGGACAGAGGAACAGGAAGCCGGGTGGGGGGGGGGTGACTGACACAGTCTTTGCAGTCGGGCTGGTGCCACAATTCTAAACCCCGGCTGGGGGATTTGGGACAAGGGGCTCGGGAGGGCTGTTGACTAGAAAGAGGGAAAGGCTGGTATCCCCCAGCCAAGAGGGGCTGCCCCCTGCTCCTTCCAGCCCCTCTGCCTTTGTCTGCCATTATCTAAATCCCGCCGCCTGTGTCCTCCCCCTCCCCAACATTTCTGCCTCTTTGGGTCCCTTTGTCATTCTCTTCTAAATATGTCCTAAGTGACAGATGGTCTGCACCTTCCAGGGGCTCCTGTGGAAGGACATCAGAGCCCTCCACGGAGATAGTGCATGCTGCCACCTCCAAGCAGCCCCGTGTAAGCCTCAACATCCCCTATAAACAGCCTCAGGAAGCGGGGGCGACGCTGGTGGTGGTCATTGTACTTCTGGGACCCACTGGAACCAGTGTTGGGTGCTGGGCAGAGGCCAACCCAGAAGCCAGGATTGAACCCACCAGGTTGGGCTGAATGGTGGCACTGAGACCCCAAGAGCAGTAGCCAAGAGCAGCTTGCCTGCTCTCCCCCATCATGGGGCATTGGGGACCACTAATGACTCACCCACCAGGGTTTCCCTGGTTTATTGTCTGCACCTGGCAGCTCTGGGGACGGCAGTGACACCCCCAAGCTCCCAGGGAGCCCCCCACTGGGCTCTGGGCAGACTTCCAGCTCTCCTGGCTGCAGAGCCCAGCAAATCCCCGAAGAATCTCCCTATGGGAACCTGTTGGCCCAGGCACTTTCCAGGCACCTTGAGGACCCAGACTGTGTTCTCCAGGGGAAGATGCCTCCCCGGGTCAGCTCACGGGTGACTTCTAACAGCCACGGCCATTCTGTGGGCGAGCAGGAATCCACAAGAGCTGAGAGTGCAGCCAGGAATCACAGAGGAATAATGACAGGCATTACTGAGCTGGTACCACGTGCAGATGGGGTCTAAAGTCTGCCATCTTTACAGCTTACTTATCCAGGAAGGAGGGCAACACTCTGTGACGAAGGAGGCCCTTAGCCCAATATTACAGAGAAAGAACCCAGGGCACAGAGAGGGTACGTCACTTTCCTGGGGTCACACAGCTACGCTCCAGAGAAGAAACCAGTGTGGTAAGTGCTGTGATGGGGGAAAGCACAGGCAGGTGGCCCAGGAGCACACAGGGCAGCTGCCTCCTCCAAGGCTGAGTCTTCCTCCTCCTGGAAGCCGGCTCAGATTTCCTCCAGCCCAGAGGGCAGGGCTGTACCCCGCATACACAGCTGGCTGTGGCTGGCAAACTCTACCACTCCTCGGTTCCCCTGCTTCCCATTCATTCATTCATTCATTCACAGAACACAGTAACTGAGCATCTACTGCATACCAGGCTCTGTCCTGGGCTCTATGAACAAGAGAGACGGTGTTTCTACTTACGGGAGCCCCCATCGTGGTGAGGGAGATACGGATGGGGCTGGCTTCCCAGATGTGTGACCCCTGCAGGAGAAGCACTCTGCATCCCGTTTAATGGTCTTCTGGTGTCATCTTGACATTGTCAATTTTAAACAAGGGGCCTTGCGTTTTCATGTTGCCCTGGGCCCTGGCAAGTTGTGTGGCTGGTCCTGGACACAGACATTAAACTGTGCACATGGTGCACGGGGGCCACCCAGACTGCCCAGCAAGAGGGAGTTAGAACCACCCGCAGGTGCACTGGCCTGAAGGCAGGACACCCCCCCACACACACACGGGTTAGCAGGCTTGTGGGGAGTTCCAGATGGCCGGGCAGAGAGACTAGGAGGCCAGAGTGAGGCTGGGGAGAGGAGCAGATCCTGGGAGATGACACCAAGGAGTGGGCTTTGTCCTGACCCCAAATCCCTGTCACGGGTCTCTGGATCCCTCAGGGCAGCTCCCTGGGAGCTGGGTCAGCGTCAGGCAGGAGGTCTGGACCAGCAAACCTCCAAAAGGACTTTAAAAAACAAAAACCAAAACCTAGGAGCACCTGGGTGGCTCAGTGGGTTAAGCGCCTGCCTTTGGCTCAGGTCATGGTCCCAGGGTCCTGGGATCCAGTCCCTCATCCGGCTCCCTGCTCAGCGGAGAGCCTGCTTCTCCCTCTCCCTCTGCCCCTCCCCCCTGCTCATGCTCTCTCTCTCTCTCTCTCAAATAAATAAAATCTTAAAAAAAAAACACCCTTGTGTCTGTACTGGCTAGATAATGCAGGCGTGGGACACAGCACGACAGGCAGAAGCCCCAAACTGCTCCCAGCCACCCCCACCCGGCCGTGGTCCTCCTACTCGGTAACCCCATTTCCTGGGCACCTCCCAGAGATATTCTGTGCACATACAAGGAAATACAGACATGCCTGTATTTTTAAAGATTTATTTATTTATTTGAGAGATTTATTTATTTATTTGAGAGAGAGAGAGAGCACAAGTGGGTGTAGGGAGGGGCAGAGGGAGAGAGAGTCCCAAGCCGACACCGCGTTGAGGACAGAGCCCCGACGCGGGGCTCAATCTCACAACCCCGAGATCACAACCTGAGCCGAAACCAAGAGTCAGACGCCCAACAGACTGCGCCATCCAGGCGCCCCAACATGCCTCTATTTTTATTTTGTAATGTCAATTTTACCTACGTTCTGTATTGTACACACTACTGTGCACTTAGGGTTCTCACCTCACAATCTGAGATGTCATGGAAAGCTCTTTCAAGGTCATTTAATTTTGTAGATGGAGAAGTGGGGACTGAGTGTCGCACAGGAAGTATGGGTGTTCTGGTCACCCACGCACAGTGCCTGGCCTTGGCCATACACCCAGGCCTCCCCCACGGCCCCTCTCCGGTCCTCATTGCAAGGATTGCTGAGAAGGGGGAACTGCGTGATTCCCATTTCTACAAGGCTCAGAGAGGTCACATAGCCCGACCCAGATCGGAAGCCTCAAAGCCACGCTGCCTCCTAGGAGCAGGTTCACCCTCCCCGGGGCGGCACTGCCCCCTTCCCAGATACTCACAACTTCCCCGATGCCAGACGGGGAAGCCCCTCACTTCAGCAGGTAAGAATTGGGCAAAGGACCTTCTTGCCTGACAGCCGCCGGAATGGAGCCGGTGGGAGTCCCAGCAAGGCCAGGAGGGTCTCGCAAGAGGATGCCTGGCCCCCCAAGGCCCCAGCCCTAAGGCCTGTGCCTGTCAGGGAGGGTTGGCATCAGCTGGCTTAATGTGCCTGGGGCTGTGATTCAGCATTTGGGTTCCAAGAGTTATTTTTATTGTGTTTTGTTGATTCAAAGCTTGCCTTTGAAGTCTGTTTTCGAGCCTCCCCATCCTGGAGAAAGGAGCTGGTTTGGATACAACTGTGCAGTGTTGTCTCAGCCTGAAAAATAATTCCCCTTGAGTTAGGGGCTCACTGTCCCTGCGCACACATGGCCCCCCATGCGTGGGTGCCCATGGGGGTCTGCAGGACAGCCTACCACCCACATGCAGGCAAGTAACAGGCAGCCCCTCAAAAGTTGTATGAAGAGGGACCCTCCAGGCACAGGGGAGGCTGTCAATGCTGGATCAAGGGTGCTCAACTTTTGGGGGGTCATGAGACTTTGTGATGAAAGCTAAGGACCTTCTCAGTTCAGAAAAACATACCTACACACAAAGCTTTGCAGTCAATTCCAGGAGCTTCTTGGACCTTCTGAGAACCCCCTCCCTTTAGTTTAGAGCCCCTTCCTAAAGGAATCTTATTGTCAGCCTTTTAGTAGCTAAAATTGAGCACTTGCTCTGTTTCAGGGGCTATGCTATGGGGTTTCTCAGATTAACTCATGAATTCCTCATAACTGAGGCACAGAGAGGTTGGGTCACTCACACAAGGTCACACAGCTCACAAGTGTCTAAGCTAGGATCTAGGCCCAGCCTATCTGGCCCAGTCAGCACTCCTAACCTAACATCTGCAGATGCATGCTCACACACACACACACACACACACACACACACACCTACACACAGAGTGCCAGGCATCTGAGTAAACCTGTGGATTAGGCCCAGAGAGAGAGAGGAGTACAGAGCCCCAGGTTAAGCGCCCAGGCTTGGGGTCTGGCTGAGCAGGGTGACTGGGGTCCAGAACTTTGTGAGGGTCAGCTGAGACCCACCTGGAGATTCCCCTGGCCTGGGGCCAGCACAGGGACACCCCTGTCAGCAGACTTGATGTTCCCATCAGGGAAGGAACAGACAGTGGGGGTCACATGGGCACACACCTCGTTGCAATGATTGCTACCCAGCATGGACTTCTTCCCTTCCCTCTCTCCCTCCTCTCTGCCCCTCTTCCTCCCTCTCCCTTCTTCCTCCTCCCCCATCCATGGCCAAGGATAAGACTTGCCCACCCCCATAAGCGGTTGGGCATCCTGTGGTCGAAATAGCCCAACCCTCTCTACAGCACACTTCCGAGAAGCCCAAACCAAGTCTGGGGAGCCCCGTGTTCTCCCTGGGAGGCCTCCCCTTTGCCCACATTAGCTGAGCCCACAGGCCAGGCCGGGTTGCCCAATCTGGGGCCTCTTGCTGCCCCATCCTCCTTCCCCGATGTAGGGAGGACAGGGAATGGCCTTCATCGGCCTTCCAGGCTGGGATTTCCAACATTTGTGGAGTTAAGACCCTAATACTATTTTTCAACAGCTTTTGGTGCTTTAATAGAATTGAGGGTAAATCTAACTTGCAAATTTTCCCTTTTGATCTCCCTTTTTCTTTCAGGAGCTCAACAGAGCAGGGTTTAAAACAGGACTGGAGACAGCTCCCTCCTCTCTCCTGCTCCCAGCCAGGGTTCTCCTGAGGTTGGAAGTCCTGGGGTAGTCACTGTGGGCTAGATTCCTAGTCGCCAGCTTTGACTCCCACTGCTTGCCTCCTTTCCCCCCATCCAACACTGACTTGGCCTAGGCAGGCTCCTCCAAGCCCCCAGGTCCTGCCCCCTCTGCCTCCTCCCTGGCTTCTCCCTCCATGCGCCCCGCCTCCCCACTCCCCACTCTTGCAGCAGGCTTCTGGCTTCTTTACTCTCCTGAGCCAAACTCCTTCATGCCCCAGGGCCTTTGCACATGTTTCCCCCTCTGCCTGAAATGTTCTTCTCACCAGCTTCACTGACTCCTACTTAAGATCAGGTTTCCGCTTAGATGTCTCCTCCTCAGGTGAGCCCCCCAGGATCAGAATTGAATAATGGTAACATGAACAGCACCGACAAACCATTCTCAGCAGACACTTGAGCTCAGGGAGGCGTAGGCACTGAACAGGCCCCAACCCACAGCCGGCCACACAGGAGGCCCTCAATAGACGCCGGGGAAGGGGAGGGGACTCTTCCTGCTGGGACCTGTGCCTCAGTTTCCCTGCCTATAAAGCGAGGGGGTTGGGTCACAGGCCCACACTTGCCATGTGATGATTTTCTGATGCTCCCTCTGGGTTTCTGGCAAGGATCACACTCATTTCACGGTATGTGACTTCCTTGATTATCTGATTTTCCAGGGAGGAATTTTAAATCTCTGGGTTGGGGTGGCATCTGCCTAATACCCAGGCACCCGTCCCATCCCACCAGCCTGAGTGCACCTGGCATCCTGGGGAGGCCCATTAAAAGTGCCCCCTCTTGGCAGATAAGGGGGGCAGAGAAGCCCTTCAAGGGCTCTGTCTGCATGGATTGGCCCACGGGGGTGGGGGAAGGGTGGCGGTGGCAGTCCCCGTCTCTGCCACCACAGCTGTCAAGGCGGGCCAGACAGGCCATGTGCAAGGTCTGACTCTGTCATTTCCTGGCCACTGTGGCCCATCCTTCACTTCTCTGTGCCTTGGTGCCTCTGCTGAATAGCCCGCATAGAACAACACCCCCCAGCTGAGGTTCATGTGCTGACTCAGCAGGTTCCTGGCCTGGGGCAGACACACAGTAAGGGCTCTGGGGGTCAAGGGCTCTCTCTGACTTTCTCACCCACCCCCCTACCGCAGTGGCTAAGCCCCAAGTCCCTGGAGCTAAAAAACTAGGTCAGTACCCAGCCCTGCTACTTGACCTCCTGGTGTCTCAGTTTTCCCATCTGTAAAATGGGGGTGATAGATACACCTTCCTCTCAGGGTGCTGCCTGCTGCCAATGCCAAATCAGCGTCTGCTCTCATTATTCCCAGTCTGGCCTCCCCCTGCTCCGCTCCTGTGTGGTGATCAAGGCAGGGGCAGCGGGCATGAACAGCTGAGTGCAGACTCCACCAAGTGCATCCTGTCCACGGAGCCTGCGTCTCGCTGGTTTCCTGGCTATGTGATCTGGGGCAAAACGAGTCCCCTCTCTTGAGCCTCAGGCTGTTCACCTGGGAAAGGATGTCCTTAATCAGCCACACTGGAAGGCTTATGTGGGAGAGTGTGTGGCCATTGTCATTCTTACTGTTGTGACATCAGAAAGTAGAGCCATGGGGCACCTGGGTGTCTGCCTTCGGCTCAGGTCATGATCTCAGGGTCCTGGGATCGAGCCCCCCCCAAAATCAGGTTCCCTGCTCAGCGGGGAGTCTGCTTCTCCCTCTCCCTCTGCCTCTCCTCCCTGCTCGTGTGCTTGCTCTCTCTCTCTCAAATAAACAAAATCTTTTTTTTTTTTTTTTAAGATTTTGTTTATTTGACAGAGACACAGTGAGAGAGGGAACACAAGCAGGGGGAGTGGGAGAGGGAGAAGCAGGCTTCCCGCGGAGTAGGGAGCCCGATGCGGGGCTCGATCCCAGGACCCTGGGATCATGACCTGAGCCGAAGGCAGCCGCTTAACGACTGAGCCACCCAGGCGCCCTTAAATAAATAAAATCTTAAAAATAATAGTAATAAAGTAGAGCCATTTCGCAAGAAGGAATGTGTTCAGCCTCAACCGTGAAGAAGGACAAGCAATGTCGGCTCCCTCCGGCTTCTAGGAAGCTGAGGCCCGAGGGACCCCCCTCCCCCGCCAGCACAGCGGGGTTGGGGGGGGTGGGAACGCTGCAGGGGGTCCCTGAGACCGCCCTCCCGCGGGCCGAGTGGGAGCCAGGCGCAGGTGCGTCTCCGCCAGCCCGATCTCGGGGATCCAAACTTCCCGAGTCTCCCCCGAACGCCCCTCCCGAGAAGGCCCCGCGCCGAGGCCTCCCGGCCAGGGAGGAAGGTGCCCGAGGCACGGAGAAGGGCAGGGACCGACCCGAAGCCACACAGCCCCGCCCGGCCTGGCGGCGCCGCTCGCGGCCCTGCGCGCACTTGCCCAGCAGGGACGTGCGGGGCCTCCCCGAGGTCCGCGCCCGCCGAGCCACGGGATGAAAGGGGAATCCGCCGAAACCTGCCTCCCTCCCCGGCTCGCCCGCCCCTTCCGCAACCGGATCTGGCTGGGGGCGCCGGGCTTTGATGTCGGCGCAGAGGCCCCCCCACCCCCGCCCGGCCGGCTCGGGAGCCTCCGGGAGGCCGACTTGAAAGGGCAGCCGCGGCCGTCCACAGCCTTCCCCGGGCCCGCCTGAAGGAGGCGGGGAGGGGGCCGCGGGTGGCGGCAAGCCCGGTCCAAGGAGCGAGAGGGCGGGCCGTCCTCGGCGTTCAAGGCCCTGCTTCCGCCACCCGTTGCCACGCTTCCACTCGGCCCCCGGGTTTGTACAGAATGACCGTGGTTCCCAGGTATTGCCCCATCTCGGGCCCTAGCACTCAATGTTCCAACTGCCAGAAACACCCTTCCTGTCTTTGACTCCCGGCCTTGGGGTCAGCTCCTCTCTCTGGGCTTCAACTCTTGATGTGGGCTTTCCCAGAAACCGCTCCCCCATCTCCTTCCCAGGTCCACCGCCTCAGCGACCCCCAGAGCGGCAGACTCCAGTAATCCTCCACCTGCAGACCCCTAGCTGGGAGCTCCAGGAGGGCACCCTTGCGGCCAGCCGCCTGCCCGGACCGGGGTGGGCGGGTGCTGGGGGAAAAGGGATAACCAGTCGTGATAATAATAAGCCCTTGGGGCGAGCCAGCGTGAGGGTGGCCGAAGACAGAACTCCCGGCTCCTCGAGTACATCACAGATTCCTTGGTTCCCCGTATCCTTGGAATACCAAGCCGGGTGGCCCTTCTCCCTACCTCCAGGTGGGGCCTTGCCCTCACTGCACAGCCCCCCTCCCCCCCCCCCCCCCGCTGCCTAGGCCCTTGGGATCAACCGCTGACAGCCCCCAGAAACCCCCAGCCCCTTGATTCCCTGCCCCAGAGTCCCCTGATGCTCTGCAGCTGCCTTCTGAACCCTCTGCCCGGTCCGCTGATTTCTGTGGCCTCTCCCACCGTGGCACTAGGGCTCAGGAAAGAGCCCCTCCTTTCCTCACCCCAGGCTAGATTCCATCCCAGGACTCTGTTCAGCCAAGGGGGAGGGGGCGCTGGGAGGGGGAGCTGACCCAGGCACCATCCTCGGGGGGCGGGGGGCGCCCTTCAGTACGTTAGGCGCAGGAGCAAATGGGCCAGGAACCTCAGTTTGGTTCCAATGTCTCAGGAACTGAGGTTTTCACACACAGAGCCGGCGAAACTGTCTGTCTGTGCACACAGACCCAAGGGCAGCCGTGAAAGGGGCCCTCTAGTATCTCCCCAGGAGGAGGAGTGGGGGAGGGGGGGCTCCGCAGGGGTGGAGGGGGGTGGCGGTGATGCAGGGATGAATGTGCTGCCCGCAGGAGCTGCTGCCTGGGTGGGCAAAGCCAGATGTGAGCTTCAGCCTCCCCTCCCCGCCAGCTCCAGCTCTTCTAGAGACCTCAGAGCTCAGCCCTCCCGTCCCCGGGGGGATTCGGTCTGCATCTCCCTACCACCACTCCTGCTGCCCCCACCCCACCCCACTCCGCCGTCTGCTGGGTTCAGCAGGCAGAGGGGAGAGAGGAGGGGGGACAGAGGGCTCCCCTTGGGGGCGGCAGGCTGAGAGCTGACCCCCACCCCCACCCCCATCAACCCTGTTTTCTCTTGCTTCCTGAAGGGCTGGACTAACCTTCCTTCCTTCCTATCTTTAACGAATGTGTACTGCACACCTACTATGTGCCGTTGTGTGCAAGGATGGAGTCCTCATCCAGTGGGAGAAACAGACACAAATAAAACAGACCCATAAATACGGGCTATGATGACAGAGCTACAGGCAGCTCAGAGAAAAGGCTCTAACCGGGCCACAGACATCAGGGAGGCTTCCTGGAGAAAGTGGCAAGGTTACCTTGAAAAGCAAAGGCTAGGGTGGGAGAGTGAGTGGTGGGAGGGGCAGAAGGCTCAGTGAGTGGGCTGCATTGTGTGAGCGGGAGAGAGAGGAAGGACCTGTGTGTGGGGCAGGGGGAAGGCAGGTCGGTGTGGCACAGGCAAGGGGCCACGCGGGGTCTGGGCAGGTGGAGCAGGACCTTGCAGGACCTTTCAGGACCTGGGAAGCCACAGAATCCAGCCCAGGATGCCCCCACTCTCCCGGGGAAGGGGACTCACTGGGCGGGACCCACAGAAGCAGGAGGGATTAAGTTGGGGCAGAAGAAAATCCCAGCCTGGATTTCAGACCCCACCTGGAACGGACTGGCCTGGCCAGAGGTGGGATTGGAAAAACTGGAAGCTAGGCTCTCAGGAGGTATGCTGGCTGGGGCTGGCCCCAAAGTGGACGGGAAGTAGAAGGGCCTGACCCACTCGCCTCGAACACCGTTTCTTCTGACTACCTCTTCTAAAAGAGGAGCAAAGAGCCCTAGCAGCGTGCGGTGACCCAGTCCCTACCTCCTGGCTTACAACAATAGAGGTAATAATGGTCATCAGAAGCATCATCACAGCAGATGTGTATTTAGTGTTGTCCTTTGAAGTCATTCACTTAATCCTCACAATAACTCAAGGTGGGGAAACTGAGGGGTCAAATCAGCTGCCCCTGGCCACCCAGCTGATAAGTAGCGGACCTGGGATTTGAACCTAAGGCCTTCTGGCTCCAGAGCTGACATTTCTCTACCTCTCTGCAGTGCTGGCTTGCACAGATTTGCTGTAGAATGAACAAGGGACCCGATTGAATTTGCTCTTGTCTCCATGTGCCCCCTAAATGGACTAGGTGCCCCCTCCATATGGATTCCTTCCCCTGTCCCTGCCTCAGGACCTGGGCTGTGGCCTCCACGACTGAGCCTGGCCTGATCCAAGAGGACACAGGGAGGCCACCTCCTGGAACTTTTGAAGTCACCCACCTGCCAGGCTCCCGCCAGATTCCCCGCAGGCTCCCAACCCAGCTTCTTGCCCACGTATTCAAGGTCCCAAGAGAGACAGGAAGGTCAGAGTCAGAGAAATTGGAGGAGGCTTTGCTGCTGGCTTTGAAGAAGGAGGAAGGAGCCACAAGCCTAGGACTGTGGGCAGCCTCGAGAAGCTAGAAAAAGCAAGGAAACAGATTCTCTTCTAGAGTGAAAGGAACACAGCCTCTCGACACCTTGACTCTGGGACTTCTGACCTCCAGACTGTAAGAGAATAAATTTGTGTTGTTTAAACCACTGCATCTGTGGTCCTTTGTTACAACAGCAACGGGAACCTGATATAGAGGGGCCTGACCAGATCTTCTCCAGCTTAGCCAGGTCTTAGCCAGCTCTGATGTTCCAGAAAGAAAAGAAATAATATGAGTGACCCTGCTCTGTAAAGGGTTACAGGGCCAAGGGGCAGGAGTGGGAGCTTCATGAACCACCTGGTCATCCTAGGGTCCTTGTCTGGGACGTTCCATCTCTAGTTTCCCCAGAAAACAAACCCAGCCTGTTTGGCGGGCTGGGCCTCCCGGTGGAGCCTGCAAGGTGAGCAGGAGGAACTCCAGCCGGTCCTTCCAAAGCTGAACTGAGGCTTCTCCGGGTTGCTGTCTGCCGGCTGCCTCTCTTCACCAAGGGGCCACTGGAGCCTGGGGGTCACGAGCACAGGCTGGAAACAGGTTGCCCAGGCGTGGAGTCTCTGCTTTGCTGAGCCAACATGTGTTTCTCTGGGCAAATTTCTCCAGCTCTCCAAGCCTCGGTGTCCTCCGTTAAATGCAGAGACTGGGCAGAATCTCCCTGCAGGGCCAGCCTGGGTGTTCATGAAGAGCTCCGCGCGGGGCCGGGCACACAGGTGTGTCCCTGTGTGTGTCTGGCTGTGCGGGGACTTGGGAACAGGGACACACACACAGGCATGCTTGTACGGGAACGCGCGTGCAGGTGTATACACAGCCTGGATACGCATTCTGAAATTCACGTTTTACCCGTCACTCCCCTGCTCACTGCCTTCACTGCCCAGGGGAGAAGTTCATATCTTCCCCATGGCCTACAAGACCCAGCCCAGTGTCACTCTGGCAGCCCCTCAGCCTTACCCCAACGCTCCAGCGTGCGCCCCAAGATCCAACCCTGCCTGCCTCCTATCCATTCCTCAAGGCGGCATGTTCCCAAGGGAGTCCAGACCTCCCGTCACGCTGTTCCTTCTGTCTGTTTCCCATTTCCCTTCTCCTCCTCATTGACTAGCTCCTGTTCAGTCTTTGGGTCTTGGAAAGCTATCGCCTCCTCCAAGTAGCCTTCCCTGACTGCCAGCCGCGCTGGGGTGATTGTCTCTCCCATTTCACTACATGGTCCCTCCCTCCTGTGTGCTCCCCTGGTCTCAGCACTACTTTGTACAATAATGGCTCATGAGCATCTTTCTTCCTTCTGAGGCCATGTGTGCCCCATGGCAGGAAGCCAGAATGCTGCGTCCTCCCCTGTTGCCAGCACCCAGCACAGGGTCCAGCCCAGAGCAGGTGCTTAGAACACTTTATTGAATGAATGAATGAGTACGCATGTCTGGATGCGTGAGCAAGGAGCTGCAATCACATATGCCTTCCTGCAGTTAGTGATGGGGGGGGCGGGCAGTGATTTGGCTCAGACTTGCCTTGGGGGGAGCTGGAGCAGGGCTGGGGCCAGAGTGTGCGGCTCCCCACCCCAGTCCCCTCTCCCCTGCGCTGAGTGGACTTACTGAGGTTGCTTTGTTGTTGGAGGGGGAGGGTAGAGCAGAGTGAGCGGGAAGGGGAGGCCTGCAGCCCACAGCTTCTCCTTCCTTCCTCCCTGACCTCCCTTTGACCTGCAGCCAGTCTCCACTGAATGGGGGAAGGGGCAGAAACCTCCAGTGTCCCCCTGGGGAAGGCACTTCTGGATCCCCCTCTGTGTGCCCCCAGGCCTCCCCCCACCCCAACCTCAGGTCTGGGGCCTGGGGAGGAGCTGGTCAGGCCCAGAGCAGGCTCCTCGGGAAGGTGGGTTGAGGGCCTGGCCTGGTCCTCCCTGGGGACGTGAGGTAGGTCACTCCACATCTCTGACCCTTAATCCTGTCATCTGTGCAATGGCCCAACAGCACTTGCTTGCCGCCACGTGGCAATTAATGAGATCATGTTTACGGAAGGCTCGACACAATGTCTGGCAATGGAAAACGCTCAGTAAGTGTATTTTTGTCATCATCATTATCATTTCCCCATCTCTCCCTCCCCGTCTCCCTCCCTCCTCCTCTCCCTCCCTCCCAGCCCTCAGGACCATGCAGTTTGGCTGGTGCACCCTGGGATAGTAGGACAGCCCCGTCTTGTTCACCTCTGTACTCTCCCCAGCCTCTAGCACACTGTCTGGCACCTAGTAGGTGCTCAGCTCAGTAACTGTCCAATGAATGAACCAGCAGAGTCACGGGGTTGGGGGCGGGGGGGGGGCGGCAAGACAGCTCCTCTCTCTGGGCCTCTGCGTGTCCACAAACTGGGAAACTCCGAGGTCCCTCCCCCTTTGAAATCCAGACTGGATGTTTGTGTCGCCACTGTGCTGAGTCTTGTGGGTCTCTCTCTCTCTCTCTCTCTTTTTTTTTTTTTGAATATTCATGCCCGCTGTCACTTCCCCAAGCCCTCTCTCACCTGGACACAAGCCAGCCTCTCTCGCTTTTCTGCCTGCTTCTGTGCTCTGACCCTATTCTCCATCACACAGAGCTGGGGCAGGGGTTTTCAAAACACAAATCTCTGCTGAATAACGACAAGAGCCTTTAATGTGGCTCATGGGGCCCTGCACAGCCCAGCCCTGAGGAGCCCTTTCAGCCTCTTCCAGAAACTTCCACCAGCTCTAGGGCACAGGCCTCCTTTTCTCTGACCCTCCCTGTACAGGCCCTTGGCACATGCTGTTCCCTCCCTCTTCATCTGGGTAACTGCTGCTCATTCTCCAGATCTGCCACTCCTATTATTGACTGCCTTCGTCCCTCCCAGCATCTGTTGAGTCAGAAAGTTATATATAGGGGTGCCTGGGTGGCTCAGTCGTTAAATGTCTGCCTTCGGCTCGGGTCATGATCCCAGGGTCCTGGGATCGAGCCCCGCATCGGGCTCCCTGCTCGGCTGGAAGCCTGCTTCTCCCTCTCCCACTCCCCCTGCTTGTGTTCCCTCTCTCTCTATGTATCTCTCTGTCAAATAAACAAATAAAATCTTAAAAAAATAGTTATATATATATTTTTATTTTATTATTTATTATTTTATTTATTATTATTATATTTTATTATTCTATATTATTATATTTATTATTTTATTATTTATTTTTATTATTTTATTTTTATATATAAAGTTATACATTTTTTTTATTTGAGAGAGAGAGCATGAGCAGGGGGAGGGGCAGAGGGGGAGTGAGACTCCCCACCGAGCACGGAGTCTGATGTGGGGCTCGATCCTAGAACCCTGAGATCATGACCTGAGCCCAAGGCAGATGCTTAACGGACTGACCCACCCAGGTGCCCCGAATCAGAAAGTTATAGCTGCTAGTGGGATAATTGGGTGTGTTTTCTCCACTAGACCAAGTGCTCTGGGGTGGGGGGGTCAGGCCTGGCTTGGCTCCCCTTTCCATTGCTGTAACACAACAGAGCTTGGCACGGAGCAGGTGTTCACAAAAGGCTGGTCATGGCCAATAGCCCTGCCCCTGGAGTGGGAGGCTTTCAGGGTCTCCGCAGAGCACCCTTTTGCCTGAGGGGCAGTTGGCCACAGAGGAATGAGTGCGGACTGGGTGAAGGTTCATACTTGTCCCTCGGGGAATGGAGCTCCAGAGGGGCAGGTGGCCGGGGAGGAGGTGACCTCTGGCTGCACTGCTCAGCCCTGCCCTCTGCCGCAAACTGCAGCCTGCTCTCAGGGGAGGTCCTGTGTTAGCCATGATATTTTGGAATAAATTCCATTCTCTGAGTTTGGCCAGGATGAATCCCAGCCCTACCACTCACTGCTGTGTATCCTTAGGCAGAGCCCTGCCCTTCTCTGGGCCTCAGGTCCACTTCCCGGCACGGTGCTCAGCACAGCATGCTGCTCAGGCAGGAGGGGGCTCAAGAGTGCCAGGGGCACAGGGAGGGACAGGGTGTGGTCTTCGGTGGGGGGCACCCCCAAAGCCACTCTGCAGCTAGTCTGCAGAAGGCATTAGGAAAGGTGGTAGAGAGAGCCTCCGAGTGGCTGCCAAAGGGAGGTGAGCACTGAGTGTGTGTGTGTGTGTGCTGTGAGCGAGCTAGCTGGTGAGGAAGAGCCTTCAGAGGAGGGGAGGAAGGGAATGAGCTGGAAAAGCTCAGCACTGCACCAGCAGTGAAACCAGAAGTCCAGGGGCAGGGAGCTCGAGGGGACTCCACAAGGGCAATGCAATCAAAGCATGTGTGTCTGGGAGTGGGGGGGCCTAGATGGAGGGAGGGGCTTCTCAAACTCTGGAGAGGAGGGGAGGATTTCGGGGCCAGAGGGTCTCACTTGGTTCCCTAGCATCCCTGGTGTCAAGGGCTTGCCCTCTGCCGCCCAGGACCCCTGTTTGAATTTGGGCTCTTCCACTTGCTAGCCATGTGACCCTGGGTGAGTCCTTTGCCTTTTGAAGCCTCAGTTTCTTTGGCTGTAAAACTGGGATGATGACAGAACATACCTGTGTATCAGTTTGCCAGGGCGGCTGGGGGTACCCCACACTGGGGGGCTTAAACAACAGAAATGTATTTCTCACGGTTCTGGAGGCTGGAAGTGCAAGATCAAGATGTGGGCCGGTTTGGTTTCTTCTGAAGCCTCTCTCCTTGGCGGGTAGACAGACACCTTCTCCCAGTGTCTTCACATAGTCCTTCCTCTGTGCGTGTCTGTGTCCTAATTTCCTCTTCTTAAAGGACACCAGGCATATTGGACTGGGGCCCACCCTTATGACCTCACTGAACCTGAATTTCCTCTTTAAAGACTGCATGTCCAAAGAGAGTCACATTCTGAGCTACTGGGGGTTAAGACCTCACCGTATGGATTTGGGGGGACACAATGCAGTCCATAATGCCTGTTTTGGTCTGAGTTCCCCTGAAAGCAGGCTAAAGGAAGGGCCTGGGGGTTTGGAGGCGAGTATATTCCCAGGAGCGAGTGAGGGATGGGGAGGCGGGGAGTGAAACAGGAAAGAGCAGATACAAACATACATTATTGAGCTCACCATTATGGAAGTCTGGGTGGCCAGTCCCCTGGGATTGTCTGAGATTCTTTATGAAGTACGTCTCAGGCCCATCAGCCTGAAGAAGAAAGGGGGAGGCTTTTACCCCATGGCTCCGTTTCCCCTGGATCAAGGGTTGCCCTGTAGGGTGCTGCAGCTGGCCATGTGTGACCGCTGAGTGGGTTCCTGGGGCGGGGAGGGGTGCCCACACGGGGCATCCAAAAAGCCCCAGGGTGGGAAGCGATTCGTAGGCTGAAGCATCCTCATCCTCATCCTCATCATCATCGGGCTGTGGCTGCCTGGAGCTGGCCAAAGCCGGCAAGGGCTGTCCACCGCCCTGGCTGGATTAAGAGGTTTGAAGTCCTGCGTAAGAGATGTTCTCTACCCCTCGCGGCACTCAGCTCTGTCCCTGTCCTCCAAGTTGCTGGCTATCTGCAGACCCTGCAAGACGTTATGCAGACAGTTTGCTGCATCTGGGTCTGTTACCCATGCCTGAACAGGTACTCACCACTCTGAGTTCCATGAGAACCACACTGTTCGAGGCTTCCTGGTTTCCCCTCCCCCCTCTCCCTCCTCCAGCCCAGGTAACCAGGACCTCTGACCTAACAAACCTAAAGCTGCAGGGAAGAGAAGCACAATTCCAATGGGGGAGGGGGAGCGGTGGAAGGGACCCAGGGGGCAATCCTGTGTCCGCAGCTTGTTCCTGGACTGTGTGTACCAGCTAATGGGGACCCGGCACCATTGACCTGCTGTGAGTTCTGTGCCCAGCGGGCCAGAACACGAAGGTGCAGAGAGCCCAAGGAGCCTGCCTTGGCCACCAGGGGGGCCCGAGTCCAGCCTTGACTCCCAATTCAGTGCTCCTAGGACCACACTCCAAGAGAAAATGTGGGGGTCATGGGGAGAGGGAGAGGCTGGGACAGGTGGGGACCTTATGCCCACTCCCCTCCAGAGTGCTTCACATACAGTTGGTGCTTACTAAATATGTGCTAGATGCTGGGTGGGTGGGTGGATGGACCGACGGACAAACAGGTGGGCGGGGCCTAGCCCCGGATTCCCAGGCGGCCAGTCCGGCGCTCCCCTTCTTGGCTAGCCTTGTCTGCTTGCTAGCAATCTCCCTTTCAGTTCTGCGGAGTCACTGTTCTCGACCCCTTGTCAGCTCTGTGTGCCAGGAATTTGGAGGGAAGAAAGACCGACAGAACCTCAGAGCCTCAACACCACCTGACCTTACTCAAGATGAGAAAACCGAGGCAGGGGGAGAGTCCTGAGGTTTGCTCAGCCCTAGAATGCCCCACCCCCACTCCCCCAGCAGCCTTGGGCTCCTACCCCTGCCTGGCTCACCTACCACTATGGGGAAGAAGCCTTAGGACTTCTCTGTCCGATTTTGGTAACTAGTTTGCCTTTCCCCGGGCGGGGTGGGGCGGGGCCGGGGCGGGCCGTGGGGGCGGGGGGAAGGATCTGGTCTGCTGATGGGGTTCCCTGAGCCCCAACCAGTCATTCTGAATCCTTCCGAAGTTGTGCTAACACAACCCGTGAAGCTCCAAGGAAGCTCTGGCTGGCCTCCGAGAGGCATGGCAGGGCTCCCCAGCATCTCCTGGCCCAGTCTATGGGCTGCCCGCCCCCACACACCACTCCCTCCCTCCATGAGTCTCTCTTCCCTCCCCTCGTGGGCCTCTCACCCTTCTCCAGGGTCTGGAGACAAGACCCAGGAGCCCACTTCTGTCGCCCACCTATATATGGCACGGGGCCGAACCCTGCGCCTCTCTGAGCCTCAGCGGGGCAGGTCAGCGACCTGAGTTGAGTCCCTTCTGACCCAGACCCTCCAGGACTCCTTGGCCATCAGAACGCTATCTTCCCTTCTCCCTCTGTCTGCACCCCCTTTCTCTCTGGCCCCCCTCTTGCCTGCACTCTGGCCTCTCTCCGACCCCCCTCTAACTCCCCCGCTCCATATTCTGCCTTCTCCCTCCTCTTTCTCTCCCTCCTCCTGACCACCCTCCTCCGAGAATGCCAAGTCTGCAGGTTTCCCGCGACCTTGAGCAGCCAGCAGGTTGAGAGCAGAGCTGGTAGCTCAGAGCTTTGCAAAGGGGCCTCTCCCAATGGAGCCCTGCGCGTGCACTCCTCTCCCATCCCCTATCCCACTTGCCCTGCTCTATTTTCCCCCATAGCATTTCCTATCTTTTCACTGTTTACTTCACTTATACATTATATTTACTGGCCATCCCCTCACGAGAACGTCAGTTCCACAGGGGCAGGGATTTTTGTCCCCAACGCCTAGAACAGGCCCGGCGCACAGTAGGTGCTCAGTGGGTAACTGATGAAGATCTCCTCCCCTCTCGCTCGCTAATGAGAGCCACCATTTATGGAGCGCCTTCTGGGGCGCCACCTCATTGCCTCTGATCAACAGCTCTGTGTGCCCAGGACTCTGTCGGGCCCCTCTGGGAAGATGGGGAAAGGGAGGAAGGGCCCAAACGCAAGGACGAGTCCAAGGTCACCGTGGTAAGCATTGGAGCCGGGATTCGAACCCACACGTCCAGACCCCGGCGCCTGCGCGCTTGGTCCTTCCTCCGGGCAGCCCGAGGTGGCATCGCCCGCCCGGCCGCTCCGGAAAAACCGAAGGGGGCGGGGCCAGTCCTGCTCCGAGGCCTTCGGCCACGCCCCTACAAGTAGAGTGGAGAAACTGAGGCACCCCCACGCCCACCCCCGGCTTCCTCGGATTCCCTGGAAGCCTCCTTCCCAATCCCAAGTGGACCGGGAACCGGCCCGCGCCCCCCTCCCTGGACCCTCCCCTACTCCCCTCGCCCCGCCCCTCCCAGCCCCCGGCCCGAGGCGGAGCTTAGCCCGCGCCCACCGGGAGCCGGGGAGGGAGAGAAAAATGAGTTTTCCTGCCGCCCGGTGGCGGTGTCAATTGATCGGGCGCGGGCGGGGGCCGCACGCCGGGCTGGGGGCCTCGCTCGCAGCTGCCGGCGCACAATTATCGGGAAAAAACTGGGGCGGCTGCTGCGGTGAAATTAGTTATCGATCCCTCGGCGGGGCCGCGGGGCCGCGCTCGGCGCTGACGGCTGCACACCCGGGCCCGGCCCGCTGGGCGGGGGCGGGGGGCGGCCCTCTCCCTCCTCTCCTGCCCCCTCCCCCCGGCCACCCTCCCCCTCTCCCCTCCTCCCCCCGCCGCCCTGCTCTCCTCTCCCATTCATTCCGCCGCAGTATCGACCCACGCCGGCCCGCGTGGACAGGCGCCCCCTCCCACTGCCCGCGCCCCCCCATCACTCGACCACCCCGCCCACGGGCCCTGCTTCGGGGGAACCCGCGAGCTGGCCCCGAGGAAGGAAGGACGCCGGGGGTGGGGCAGGGTGGCTCCCGCGGAGACAGGGCGGCAGGTGCCGAGGGTGGGAGCCGGTCCTGCCCCTAGAAGACGGGCTTTGGGGCCCTGCTGCCTGGGGAGGTGTGACCTCTCTGAGCCTCATCTATAAACCAGGGTAGGTCCCACACCTTGCTTATCGAGAGGATACAATGAGAGGGTTCAAGTGAAGTGCTTGCGCTTGTCGCTCCCGGGGAGCGTGTTGGGGGTTTATTTCGCCCTTATACCGCCGATTCTCCCCAACGCCTCTAGAAGCTGTGTCATAGCCCCATTTTATAGATGAGAAAACTAAGCTCAGAGAGGGGAGACGCTTTATCTGTGGCCACACAGTGAGCTGGTGGCCCCAGGACTCTACAAAGCCAGCTCTCAGAGGGGAGACCCCAGGCGGGTCTTCTCAGTAGGCTGCTGACATATCCCAGCGCCTGGGCTGGGGGTGTGGTCAGGGAGGAAGGTCAGGTCTGGGACCCCCAGCCCTTTGTCTTAGGGCAGCTTGGCCCTGCAGCCTCTAGGGAGGAGGGAAAGAGGAGAGAGAGGGGGGAAGGGGAGTGAGGAGGGAAGGGCCTCCCATCTCAGAACTAGGCTGGGGGGTGCGGAGGTTCTGAGTTTTAATCCTGACCCTCTACTCACCAGCGTGTGACCTTATGCAAGTCCCTGCCCCTCCCCAGGTCTCCTGCAAAGAGGGGTTAGACCTTGTGCCCCCAAGGCTCCTTTGTGCTCACCCACCTTGCCTCTGCCGCCTCTCCCCTGCCTGCCTGCTGCAGCCTCATTCACCCCTCCAGCCCATCTCCATTGAGCACCTGCTGTGCAGCTGAAAGCAAGACAGTCCCTGTCCCTGCTCTCTTGGAGCAAGACGGGTATTGAGCAAATCACGAAAAAGCCGCATATGGATACCTGGAGTCCAAAAGGCACCTTGTGGTCAATCTGGGAAAGACAGGTGTGCTAGTGGGCAGGGAAAAGGGTGAGGTTGGCAAGGTCAGGCCATGGAGGTCTGGGGATCTATGAAGGAGCTTTGTCCCCAGTGAAGGGCTTTGAGCAGGGGAATGCCAGGGTCAAGTTCGGCCCCACAACTGAAAGCCTGAGGTTCAAAAATCCTGCATGGGAGTCCTGGTTCTGTTCTTGGTCTCTCCGATCCTCAGTTTCCTCATCTGTAAAATGGTAATGATCTGCACTGCTAAAGGAGCTATGGGGTTTGGAGTGGGTCGGCCCTGTGTTCGAGTCTTGCCTTCAAGCCGTGGGACCTTGGGCGGTATCAACAAGGGGCTCAATGGAAGGATTGGGGCAGTATAGAAATTCAAGGGCTCTGTGCTCCTTCCTTCCAGCTTTCCTGGCTTCCAAAACGGGGCTGCAGAGGTGTGCTCAAGATCTGGAACAAGGTCTCCCCTCTGACAGAGAAGGTGGTGGCCCCTCGGCTGGCCAGAGGAGCCCTGACCTGATGCAGAGGAGAGACAGGGCCAGAGGGTGGGGGCTGGCTAGCGGTTCCCGCCTCTTATCCATGTGGGCTGCTGGGACCCTGGCTGATGTGAAGAGGTGAGGGTGGGGTGGCCTGGGGCAAAGGGGTCCTGAGCCGAGTGTCCCCTTTGCTGGCTACAAGGGAAGACAAAGACAAAGCTACAGATGGACATTCTGGCCTGTGGGGACTGGGATTGCTTTAAATAAAAACCAACTCTCCCTGGCTTCTAGAGAGTGGAATATGTTCTGTTTCTTGATTTGGATGCGGTTATACAAGTGGGTTCCTTTGTAGATTCATACAGCACATCACCTAGGGTGTGCTTCCGTGAGCTCCCAGGAGAATCAAGTCCTCACCCTACGAGCTGCCTATGGGTCCAGAGGGAGCGCAGGTTTGTGCGTACGGGTGAGGACCCTACGCCAGCTTCCCTGAAGAGCCCACCCTGCAGCCTCTCAGATTCCCAGGACCACAGATTTGCTCATGCTAGAGGGACCACCGAGAGAGGACAAACAGTGATACCTAAGCATCAAAACCATCTCCCCCCTAGCCAGGTAAGAAAACACGCACAGAGGCACCTGGGTGACTCAGCTGGTTAAGCGTCTGCCTTCGACTCAGGTCATGATCCCAGGGTCCTGGGTTCGAGCCCCCTGTGGAGCTCCCTGCTCAGCTGGGTGCCTGCTTCTCCCTCTGCCTTTGCCCCTCCCTCCTGTTCAAGCACGCTTCCTCACTTACTCTCTCTCTCTGTCAAATAAATAAATAAAAGATTTTATTTATTTATTTGACAGAGAGAGACACAGCGAGAGAGGGAACACAAGCAGGGGGAGTGCGAGAGGGAGAAGCAGGCTTCCCGCCGAGCAGGGAGCCCGATGCGGGGCTCGATCCCAGGACCCTGGGATCATGACCTGAGCCGAAGGCAGACGCTTAACGACTGAGCCACCCAGGCGCCCCAAAATAAATAAAATCTTTTTAAAGAAAAAGAAAAAAAAAGAAAACTGAGGCACAGAAAAAGCCAGCAACCTGGCCAGGTCCCCCAGTACTAAGATAGAGCCAAGATTTGAAACAAGACCTGCCTACCCGGCCTCAAGGCCACGAGTTTTCTATGACCCCTTTCCCTCCTGCCCTACGTTTTGCCCCTCTGACAGTATCTGACTACACCTGCCATCAGTCCATGTGAGGGTGAGCAGGCGAGTGCAAGTGGGGAAGGAGGGGGAGCAAGGGAGGGGAGAGGAAGGTGAAGTCAAACAGTGACCTGGCCCAGCAGGCCCCTGGAAGCCTTGGCCGGTGTAGTGTGCAAATGTGCATCTGTGCCTATAGATCCGTGGGAATGTGTGAGAGTGCCTTCGGGAAGGCTTTCATAAGCGTGCGTGTCTGCAGGTACAGCCGTGTATGTGTGTAAGGATCTGGGCACTGTGTACGTGGGCATGACTGCGCCTGTGTGCATAGATTGCTGAGTCTGCGTGTGCATATGGGTAAGTGTGAGTAGCTCTGAATATGCACGAATAACTGTGTTCCAACCCCTACGCACGTATGCGCTTATGTGTGTGTGCATCTTCGAGCGTGCTCGCATGTGCGCCTTCCGTGTGCCTGGGGGTGTCTGTCTGTACTTGGGTTTCAGTGCACACCTGTGTGTGCGGGTGAACCTCCCTGTGAATGCTTGGAAGCACACAGAATGGAGGCCTCTGTGGGTGCCTGGAGTCGCCTGGGTGTGTATGAAATGGCTGTGTGTGCTGGTGCAGCCAATACACGTCTGCATGCTGGTCACCGCGTGTGCACGCTGGCACGCACGGGGGGCAGGTGCACGTGCTGTACGTACCCACCTCTGTGGTTCGTTCCCTCCGCGCTTGCATACGAACGTGTGTAATTCCTCTGCACACACACATGCCCAAGGAGCTGCTCCCCAGTACACGCACATTTCTGAGGCTGCTTACGTTTGCACCTGGGTCTGTGTCTGCCTCCTTGCACATGCGGAGCATACACGCGGGTCATCCCACACTCACTCGGTAGCACACCGCCGTGGGGAGGCGGGTGCTTTTTGATGCTTCAGCAGAGCGCGAGGGGACAGAGAGAGCAGGGCCGGGCTTGGCTTCTCCTTGCCTGGTACAGGGTGCTGGAGAGGGAGGCCGAAGCCGGCCAGGACCGCCTGGCTGCCCTCTGCACCCAGCTGGGATCCAGGGGAATGGCCTCCAGGGCTGGTGGGGGGCAGGAGACAGCAGGTGGCCTTGATGAGCAGGCTGAGGGCTACCCCCCCTCCCAAGGCCCCTTGCCAGGAGATGCTCTGGTGAGCCTCTGAGCTTACAGAGACCAGCTGCCGCCTGCTTGGGCCTCCTACACCTGCATCCCAGCCTCTGCTCAGGGCATGGGGCTCCAGGGGCCAGGCTGTGGGGCCTGGCTCCTCTCAACTTTCTCTCCACCCTGCAGCCCTGGCTTCAAGGCCCAGACTGGGGCTGGACTGGGGCTCTTCTCCTGCAAAGGCAAGATGCACAAATCACCTTCCTCAGGTTGGGTAGCAATAATGGAGCCTGAGTGCAGAAAATCAGGACGTGCCCTCTCCCTCCCTCCCTCTCCCTGCACCCCCACCCCACCCCTGTTCACCCTGATCCCTAACCTAAGTCTGTGATGCCCCTCCACCCAGCACAGCTTGCCTCTCTGTGCACACACACCCCCAGCCGGCCCCAGTTCACTCACCCTCTTTGTGGTTCCTGCACCTCTGTCCCTTGGGGTCACTACTCACCCCAGGTACAACTCTTCATCCTTAGAAGATGTTGGGGCCTCCCAGGGGCCTCCTTTCCCCGCTCAGGGTGTCCCTCCAGGGCACCATAAGGACCACTTGGCCAACATGCTGGCCTTTCCTTTCCCCTCTCCCATCTTTCCCAGGGACTGCCACTTGTCCCGGCACAGTGGTCCGCCCCGACATGGTCACTGCTTGCGTGGCTGCACCTCTGAAGTTGGAAACTCAGTCATCCCCACCTCCCGCCCAGCTAGCCCTCTCTCTCCTCTTCCAGACCCCTCTGTCCTACAGGTCCCACCCCTCCCTGGGACTCCCCATGTCTATCACTTCCTGTGCAATATCGTGGGACAGTCCTGCCCTCGGGCCAGCCCAGGACCTGCAGGAAGCCAAACCAGCCTCACCAGACTTCACCTGTGAGTGATGGCATTGCCACCTTAGGCCAATCTCTCATGGTGACCGCTTCACCCGGAAACTGCACCCCTTTGGTTTCCCTGTGCTCTCTCTGGTGTCCCGTCTGCCCAGCTGGCTCTCCTCGCTTTCCCTTTTGATGAACTGAGGGTGTGTCCTGGGCTCTGCCTCTGACCCCCAGCCCTCCCTGGCAGTGCCCCCCTCGGCCATGACCTCCTGGACTTCCAGCCCCACTTCTTTGCCTTTTCAACACCAGATCCATCATGTCTGCTGCCCCTCTGTCCCCACAGCCCACACAGGGCCTTCCCACCCAGGCAGGAAACTGGGACATCACCCTTGCCCGAGTCTTCCTCCTCACCCTCCACGTCCAGTCAGTCACCAAGTGCCTGTGCTTGGGGTTCACTGAGCTTCTTGGATACACATTTTATTAAGTTTGGAAAAATTTCAGCCATTATTTCTTCCCATATGTTTTCTGTTCTCTTTCTCCCTTCCTCTGGGACTCCAGTTACCCATATATCAGACTGTTTGGAAATGTCCTACAGCTCACTGATGCTCTTTCCATTAAAAATAATCTTTTTTTTCTGTTTCATTTTGGATAGTTTTTTACTGCTACGCCTTCAAGCTCACTAATCTTTTCTTCTGTCTTGTCTAATCTGCCACTAACCCCATTCCATGTATCTTTCATCTCAGACATTGTAAGTTTCAACTCATCAAGGTTCAATTTGGATCTTTTTTTAATGTCTTCATATCTCTCTCTACTTAACATTTTGAAAATATAGAATACAGTTATAAAAATTGTTTTAGAATTCTTCTCTGCTAATTCTAACATCGTGTCAGTTTTGGGTCAGTTTCAGTTGATTGATTTCTTTTCTTTAGCGGTCACGTTTTCCGGCTTCCTTTTATGTCTGGGGATTCTCCCTTTCCCTTCCTTTCTTTCTTCCTTTCTTTCTTCCTTTCTTTCTTTCTTTCTTTCTTTCTTTCTTTCTTTCTTTCTTTCTTTCTTTCTTTCTTTCTTCCTTCCTTCCTTCCTTCCTTCCTTAACAGGCCTTTAATTCCTTTTATTTTTCTTGTATAAAACATGTGGTGGCCACAGCTGGAGGCTGGGTCCTCCGCACAGAGACTCTGGCATGTGTCTTTACAGCCTCCCAGCTGTGGCCACCACATGTTTTATACAAGAAAAATAAAAGGAATTAAAGGAGAGAAGGAAGAAAGAAAGATCCCTGATAGGGAGACTTGGTGAACACAGTCTCTTTCCAGAGATTGGGGTGAGACAGCTGTAGGTCTTGGGAATGTCATCAAAAGTGGCCTTGGCGTAATTGCCCTGGGTGGCAGTGCAGTCCCTGGCTGAGGTGTAGTCATCAATACCAGCCACCATCAGTAGCTTCTTGGGCACAGGGGCTGAGACAATGCCAGTGCCCCTGCTGTTGGGGATGAGGCATACCAGCACAGAGCCGTAGCGGCTGGTCACCTTGCATGGGACAGTATGGGGCTTGCCGATCTTGTTCTCCCAGTATTCTTGCTGCACAGGATGGTGGAAAGCTTGGCCAGGATCATGGCCCCATGGATGGCAGTGGCTACCTCATTGGAGGACTTAATACCTCGACTGATGTGTTCATTGTAATCTCCAGTGGCAACAAATATCTTGAACCCAGTCTGCTGGCCAGCATGGGTCTGCTTCTGCACCAACATAGTCTTCAAAACCTCATCCTTAAAGGATGCCCCCAGGAAAAATCAATGATCTCAGATGCCCTGATGGGCAGGGAGAAGAGATAGATCTCCTCCAGAGACTTGATCTTTGTGACCTTGACCAGGTGGCCCAGCTTGGTGTTGGGGATCCACTCCTTGTCTTCAGTCTTGCCTCCCTGACCACAACCCCAACTCCAGCCCCAGATGCCACCGCTGAAGCCTCCATGGAAGCCACCAGCCTCCCATTCCGGGCGCCTGGCTCCTCCAGGCCCTCCTGGAGTACCAGCATCATCTGCCATATGGTGTTTTCTCGGAGAAGAAGAAGTCTGGTAATTTTCTATTGGATACTAGACATCGTGAATTTTGGATCTTTTGTATTCTTTTTTTTTCTTTTTTAAAGATTTTATTTATTCATTTGAGACACAGAGATACAGAGAGAGAGAGAGCATGAGCAAGGAGAGAGGCAGAGGGAGAGGGAGAAGCAGGCTCCCCGCTGAGCCGGGAGCCCGATGCAGGGCTCGATCCCAGGACCCTGGGATCATGACCTGAGCTGAAGGCAGACGCTTAACCATCTGAGCCACCCAGGTGTCCCTGGATCTTTTGTATTCTTATAAATCTTCTTGAGCTTTGTTCTGGGAAGCAGTTAGATTACTTGGGAACTGGGGCGCCTGGGTGGCTCAGTCGTTAAGCGTCTGCCTTCGGCTCGGGTCATGATCCCAGGGTCCTGGGATCGAGCCCCGCATCGGGCTCCCTGCTCCGCGGGAAGCCTGCTTCTCCTTCTCCCACTACCCATGCTTGTGTTCCCTCTCTCGCTCTCTCTCTCTGTCAAATAAATAAATAAAATCTTTAAAAAAAAAAAAAAAAAAAGATTACTTGGGAACTAACTGATCCTTTTGGGTCTTGCTTTATGATTTGCTAGGTGGGTTTTAGCAATGCTCAGTCTGGGGCTAATTCTCCACCTCTGAGGCAGGACCTGAGTGCTCCACCCCCTGCCCTGTGAATTATGAGTTATCCAGTCTGGCTGGTGGGAACAGGCACTCTTCTCCCATCCTTGTAGGTGGTTCCTTCTCAAAAGCCACTAGTTCGTGTATTTTTCTTCTGAATTTTTTGGTTGTTTCAAGTGGAATAGTAAATCTGGCCTCTGTTACTCCATTTTGGCCCAAAGTGACGGTCAATCACCAAGTGTGGTGAGTCTCCTTCCTAATCATTCTTGAATCTATCAACTTCTCTTCCTGTCATGGCTCCAGACCCCATTACCTCCTGTCTGGGGCAACACCCATAGTCGCCCAGGCCTATGTCTCTGCTCCATTAATATCCTTTCCATGCAGCATAGTCAGAGCCAATCTTTCTAGATTGCACCCTGACCATGCCATGCCCCAGCTTCAAACCAGTTGGTTTGAACCTATGGCTCATCAGGTCTTGGTACAGCCAACCAAACTGAACTGCTTGTATTTTCCCAAGGGGCCATTCTCTTTCTGTGGGGCTTTTGCTCATGCTGTTCCTCCTTCCAGGGGCTCCTGCCTTCCCTCTTCTCTTCTACTTTTCCTCTAGGCCTCAGCATAGCTGACACCTGCTCCAGCATGCCCTCTCACCTCTCAGATAGGGAAAGGTGCTTCTCCCCTCTGCAAGCCTGCCCCTTAGCATGAATTGCTCTGGATCATCGCTGCCTGGGATGGCTGTGTCCCCTAGGTTGGGCATCCCTGAGGGTGAGACCCTGGCCCCTCCTGCTGAGCCTGCCCAACATATCTGCTGAAGGAATAAGTGAATGAATTAATGGATGAATAGAATAGAATAATGGCCAAGGCCAAATAGAAAAGGAGGCCAGGACTGTGACTCAAGAGACTAGTATCTTCTTCCCAGTCCTGCCCCAACTTGCTGTGTGATTTCAGGCCATCACTGGACACAATGAAGTGGTCTCTGAGGTCTCATCTGGATCTGTCATGACACCCACATGTGTCCACAGCATCATGGAATGAGTTGTAGTCATGCTGAACCCATCCTCCTTATTTGACTGGTGGGGAAACCCAAGGCCCAGTGGTGGGGGGGTGGGGGAACAGCTGGACCCCAGAGGACTCATTGCATCAGTGACAAAGCCCAGCTTGAGACTCATGTGCCTGTTCTCAGTTCTGCCCTTCTGGGCTTTGGCAGAGTGTGGAGGAAAAGGAGTCCCTGCTCCCTGTGTCCTGGTAGGGGGTGGCCTCATGGGCAGGGTGGGGCACTCCAGGCTTGGGGCCAGGACTTCTCTGTGCCTGGCACCTCCCCAGGATTCAGAACACACCAATAGGGAAGGGAAGAAGGGTCACTCTGAAGCGGTCACATAACCAGACTGGGGGAAGACCTGAGGGGGAGAATCAAGGTCAGCCTGAGGTCAGGCCCTGTCCAGCTTAATTATTCATTAAACAGGAAAGTCCAGGCACTGAGTTAATGACCAGCACAAGGCTGGGGAGGAGGAAATTCCTCCCAGAGGGTGAGCATGACCTGCAAGAATAGGGAAACATGTAATGAGCAGTTGGTGGAGGGCCCCTTCATTCATCCGTCCATCTTTCCATCCATCCATCCATCCATCCATCCATTCATCCATCCTTCCTTCCATTCATTTGCTTCTCTCTCTGTGCCTGTCGATGAGCAGAATGCTGGAGTTCCTGCTGGTGCAAGGACAGAACAGTGGAGACAAGGACAGACCAGAGTGGTCAGTGTTGTGGCAGGGGCCACACAGGGGTCTGGGGGAGCATAGAGGAGACCCCCCCCAACTAAGCCTGGTGAACTGGGCAGAGCTGCCCGGAGAGGGTGAGGCCACAGAGGACCCCTCAGATGGACCCACGGATCTCCTGTGGCTGGACCACCATGGCAAGTGGGGTGTGCCATGGAGGGCCTGCCTGTCAGCCTCTGCGCCCCACCCCATCCCAGCTCAACCTCTGTCACATTCCCTGCTGTCAGGGATGGCGCCGTCTGAGCCCATCTCTACCCTTGCTGTCTTCATAGAGAGACTAGGTTGGGGATTTCCTCCGATGGGCTGGCCACCCTGCCGCTCACATCCCCAGCGCCTGGCCCTTGGTCGGTCCTGGTGGGCTATTGGATGAGGAGGAGCCGAGGGAGGCCTGAAGTGCAAGCTGAGAAGGGAGATCGGGGTCCCCTCTTGGGGTCCAGTGGGTGCGCAGCTGAGGTGGAGGTCCCGTCCACGGGAAGGAGGCTCCATGGATGGAGGGGTTCCAGGAGTCACCTGGTGGTCTTGTCCCTGGGCTTGGGGGAGTCATGTGCTAGGACTGGGTGCAGATGGGAATTGGGGGGATGAAAGTGGGGTTTCCCTGTGGGAGGGCACGAAGGGTGGTGGGAGGCTGAGGAGAGGGTTGGAAGGAGGTGGGTTCTCAGCGTGAGGAGGGGAGGGGAGGGAGGAGAGACAGGAAGAAAGGGGGAAAACAGATTGTGCACAGGAAGATGGGACACCGAGACTGGGACTGCTGCAGGGGGGTGGTGGGTGGGGCCAGATGTCTCCTAAGAAAGTGGCGGAAGGGACATTCAGGGGGTTCAAGTGTTGGCAGCACCGATCTGGGAGCTCTCTGGGGCCGGGTGCTCGTGCACGTGGGTGCCCGTTTGTGTCATGTGTGTAGGTCACTGTGCACACTACGGGTCACCACTCTCAGGCCTCCTGCGTGGCTGGCTCCTCCCAAAGGCCCCATCCTCTCCCTGGGGGGTCTGGCCTCCCCCTCCCCCTGGGAGAAGTCTGAAGGAGGAGAGGGGCTGGACATCACCATGGGCCTGGCTCTGCTCCCCAGTTTTCTTGCTGGGAGCTGGGGCAGCAGAGGCCCCAGCCTGGACCCAGCCCCACTGCACTCTGGGAGCTGCCGGAAAGGCCTGGATGAAGGTGGCTGTTCTTACTGAAATTAAACAAAACCCACACCAGGGCCAGTTCACAGCCCCTGTCTCAGGCTGTCCGGGCTCGAGAATGGAGTCCTGGCCCCAGAGCCCTGCAAGCCGGCCTCAGTGCGGTGGACCCAGGGGAGGAGGGACCAGGGGCGGGTCCCCACAGGGTGGCAGGTTGGCACCCCATGACCTCAGTCCTGGCTTCACCCACTGCAGGAGGCCCCTGGTGCTCCTCCGCCCGCCCGTGGGCCCTGACAGGTGCGCCCCACCTCAGGATCCCCATCAGGTTGGGGAAGAGACGCTGCGTCTCCTGCTCTGGCCCCACGGGAGCCGGAGGGGAGCTTCGAGTGGTGGCCAGTGGGGGCAGGAGGGTCCGCAGGATGGGTGGGGGGCTTAGGGTGTCGGCCGGTGCCACCCCAGCCGGGTCTGCGACTGCCCCGGGCGTGCC